>NC_056661.1:120018767-120318767 GCF_018350195.1 Panthera tigris
CAATCTTGTTTTTCTTTTACAAAATCATTTTGTCTATTCTAGTTTATTTGGCTTTTCATATAAAGTTTTATATGTAAACCTCTTTACATAAATAATTATATCATCAATAACTAAAAGAGATCTTGCTGGGATTTTTATTGGGATTGTAATAAATCTATACATCAATTTGGGGAGAATTAACATCTTAATATTTAGTCTTCTAGTACAAAAACACAAAATATCTATTCTTTATTCCTCTCTGATTTCTTTCATCAGTGTTTTATAGTCTTTAGCATGCAGATTATGCAAATATTTTATTATATTTATACCTAAGTATTTCATTTCTGGGAACCATTATAAATGAATTTTTTTTTAAAAAATTCAACTTCCACTTGTTTGTTGCCAGTATATAGAAATACGATTGATTCTTTAAAATACTGACCTTGTAGCCTGTGACTTTTTTTTCAATTCATTTACTGGTACTAAGGAGTTGTTTGTTTGTTTTTTTTAATATACACTCCTCAAATTTTCTGCATATAAAACCAAGCTGTCTACAAGTATAACAGTTTTCTTCATTTTTAGGATATGTAAGTTTTATTTCTTTTCCTTGTTTTATTGCATTGACTAGGACTTCTAATATGCTGCTAAATAGAAGTTGTGAGAATCTTGGGTCAGTCTTGAACTCGTTCCA
Source organism: Panthera tigris (assembly GCF_018350195.1). Lineage (NCBI taxonomy): Eukaryota > Metazoa > Chordata > Mammalia > Carnivora > Felidae > Panthera > Panthera tigris. The sequence goes on from NC_056661.1 coordinate 120,019,438, forward strand.
ATCTAAACACAAAAGTGTTCAGTCTTCATTATGCATAATTTATAATATAATTTCTAATGTCTAGTAATAATTTAGCATAAAATTTTTAGTAGATGGGGGCGGCTGGGTGGCTCAGTTAAGGGACTGACTTTGGCTCAGGTCACGATCTCACGGTTTGTGAGTTGGAGCCCCATATTGGGCTCTGTGCTGACGGCTCAGAGCCTGTAGCCTGCTTCAGATTCTGTGACTCCCTCTCTCTCTGTCCCTCCCCTGCTAGCACGCTCTATCTCTCAAAAATAAACACTGAAAAAAATTTTTAATTTGTAGTAGATGCCTTTTTATTAATATTGAATAATCATTTAAAGAAGTTAAGAATTTATTTAAAATGTTATCCTATATTTATGCCTATATTTGCCATTTTCAATGTTTCCATTCTATTCTGTAGGCCTGGATTTTCATCTGGTAACATTACCTTCCACCCCACTCTAACAAAAAATGTTAACTGGAGTTCCAGAAGAAGGTAAAAAGGTAAAAGGAACAGCTTTTATTTATTTGAAAATACCCCTATTTCACCATTGAAGGGTAACAGAACAGCCTGCCCCAAGATGTTCCACTTTGGCACGTGGATTGTTCTCAGCTGAACGCAGTCAAGACCCAACAGATTCAAGGAAAACTCTCTCCCTAAACTACCTAAAAGAATTTAGAGAGGGGACCTGGCCCAGAAAGGGACCTGGGGGTAACTTTTTATCTGAATGACCTATATGTATGGCAGGGCAAACGTCTGATTTCCAGACACCTGCTCTTTTTCCCTCCTATGAGTCACCCTCCTTCCCTTTGAAGCCATAGGACCCTAACCCATTCCTTAGCTCAGCATGGCATACAAGCCTCAATGGCCTGGCTTGTCCTTGAGTCTCATGTCTTAGAGCTCCCGTATGTATGTAATTAAATATGTTTTTCTCCTGTTAATCTGTCTCATGTCAATTTATCAGAGCAGCCAAAAAAAAACTAGAAGGAAAGAAGGGAAAAGTTTTTTTTCTCCCTTACACCATCATTTTAGAAAAATATTTTCACTGGATATAGTATTCCAAAGTCTAGTTATGGGGGGTTTTGTGGGTTTTTTGTTTTTGTTTTTGTTTTTGTTTTTTTAGTTCTTTTTCCCTTTCCTTAAAGATGCCGTTTCATTATACTTTGGCTTACATTTTTAAAAATTATTTTTTGGGGCACCTGGGTGGCTCAGTCGGTTGAGCGTCCAACTTCGGCTCAGGTCATGATCTCACGGTCTGTGAGTTTGAGCCCCGCATCGGGATCTGTGCTGATGGCTCAGAGCCTGGAGACTGCTTCCGATTCTGTGTCTCCCTCTCTCTCTGCCCCTTCCTTGCTCATGCTCTGTCTCTCTCTGTCTCAAAAATAAATAAAAAAATTTAAGAAAAAAAATTTTTTAAAAAAATTATTTTTTTAGTTGTGGTAAATACACATACGTTAAATCATTAAATTTACCATTTTAAACATTTTTACGTGCACAGTGCAGTGGCTTTGAGTACATTCACATTGTTGTGCAGCCATCACCACCAACCACCTCCAAAACTTTTTTCATCTTCCAAAATTGAAACTCTGTGCCCAACAATCACCCTCCATTTTGCCCTCCCCCAAAGTGCTCCCCCACTCATGGAAATGGCCATCCTACTTTCCGTCTCTACAAGTTTGACTATTCTTAAATCCCTCATACGGCTGACATTAGATGTATTTGCTCTGTTTTGGTTGACTTACTCCACTTAGCATTAGCTTTGTCTTCTTGTGAACTGTTAATAACCATTCTATCTCTGTCCCGTGTGTATAATGCCTTCCCCTTTTCCGTGTATGCTTGGTTTTCAGTGCTTTGACTCTGATGTTCCACTTGGGGTTCACTGAGCTTCTAGAATCTTTAAGTTGATGTTTTTTTTATCAAATTTTGAAACATCTAGCTATCGCTTCTTCAGTTCCTTTTCGTGTTCCTTACTCTTTCTTTTCCCTGCTGGGACTTCAATTTCAATTTGGTGAGACTGATTAGTTCCACAGGTTACTAAAACTGTGTGCATTTTAAAGATCTTTTTCCTGTCTTCACTGGATAGTTTCAATTAACCTATCTTCAAGTTTACTAAGTCTTTCTTCTTCAGTGCTCAATTTTAGATTGATCTTATTCAGGCATTGTAGGGTGTTTTTTTTTTTTCAGGTATTTATTTGAGATATTTATTTCAGATATCGTTTTCAAGCTCTAGAATGTCCATTCCATTTGAGAATTTCTCTTTTAGAGTTTCCATTTTTCTCCTAAAATATCCCAATTCATCACCTCTTATTTTTATCCTTTCCTTTAAGTTCTTTGACATTTATTATAGTTGTTTTACATTCTTGTCTGCAAATTCCAATAGCTGAGTTTTCCATTTATCTACTTTGATTGACCATGTTTTCCCTTGATTATAGGTCATATTTTCTTGGCTCTTCCCATCTCATAATTTTTGTCTTATTCCAGACATTGTTTATATTAGAACAATGAAGACTAAAGTTTAATATTGTTTATTTTGTTCCTTCCCAAGAGTAAAATCTTTTCTTCAGTGGCTAAAGTGAGTGACTGACCATTCTGATTCCCTCTAGAATTGAGTTGAGCTGGGAAGCTACTATGGCCATCTACTCATTTATAAAGGTTCCATTTCTCTCTGAAATTTAGTTCACCAAGTATTTGTTAGGCCAATAGCTCTTCACGAGCCCCACAGAGAAACCGTTTTTATTTTGCCTCGGTTTTTTTGTGTTTACCATGAGAGCAAAAGTCTTTTGTATCCTTCCACACTCTAACTGGAAGTGGAAGACTGTATTCTTTATTTTTAATTACCCTCCTTTTGATATCTCTGACACTTCTGAAAAGTGGCAGATTAAGGTATCAGTCTTGCCTCCCATCTCTTCCAAAATCACACTAGTGGGACTGGAAAGTAGTGTAAGAGGGAATAAATTCATACTAGTGGTAGAATGGGAGGAAAAGATATATTTACCAACCAGAAATTGTGATAGATGTCTGGAAGACCAAAAAAGGATATGATTGTATACTTATAGTAGAGGGAGCTACCACCCCAAGTAGAAATAAGAAATTTAAATACTGTCAGTTCCTTATTCAACATGTTCTCAGGGCCTCTCCTTCTTTATATGAGTCAAGGATACTCTGAGATCAGACACTATACACAGAAAAACAGCAATAAGAATGAGGACAATTCATCGGAACACATGTAAGCCAGGACACGGTGGAATAGCATCTTTAAAAAGACAGGAAAACAACACTGAAAGTTGGCCACATCCCCAGATCAAGGAATGGGTCCTGATTAGCATCTAAAACAATTATAGGAATCTCATTTCCTTTGCCAATGACTAGTTCAGTAATCTAGGCTAAAACCGAGCCCTGCAATGTATTTCCTTGCCGCATATTACTGGTGCCATGTAAGCACATGGACTTTCATTCCATAGTCAAAGGAGAGCCTCTCTGTGCTCACTGTTGGGACTTGAGCAAGAAATCCTGCAGCTCTAGTTGCTACTGGGAACCACTTTTATGACCACCAGTTTAAGATCACTTAGTGCTGTGGCAGTGATAGTACTGAGTCCTTGAAAACACCTCTTGATAACACTGTTATATATGAGAACTAAGCATGCATTTCATTATTTTCTTAAACCAGGTGAATTTGGGGTTTCTCTTACTTGCAGCCAAAAAAATAATTGAGACACTACCTCAGGACCCACGTGCCATATTTTCCTTCTGCTTGAACTGTTCTTCCTCTAATCTTAACATAGCTGCTCCCTCCTGCCTTTCAGATCTTAGTTTAAATATCACTCCTCCGATGGCTTGATCCGAAGTAGCCATCCAGTCCTCTCTGTCCTGCTAAAGTTCTCTGCATAGGACTTACCACCATCTGGTATGTTTGTTCATCCTCAGTTTATGATCTGCCCCTCCCATAGAAAATGCGAGCGTACTAGGAACAGGATTTTGTCCTATTCACTGCTCTCTCTCGAGTGTCTAGAGCATGATCTGGCCCATTGTCATCAGCAAGTACACGTTGAATAAAGGAAACCATAGCAAGAAAACAAGCAAAAACACTGTTCCCTTGTATAATTTAAGGAAGGTGATTTGTAATAATAGAATTTTGAAGTATTTTGAGCATATGAAGGAATTTGAGATCATCTGGTCTAAGGTTATCAGTTTTTTTTTTGTTTTTTTGTTTTTTTCCTCTGGGCACGTCTGAAGGATACAGCACAAGATAAGGCTGTGAGCCTCCACTAGAAGGGATGCCCTTGCTGGGTGGGAAGGTGGGGGAGGGTTGGGGGGTGGGGGGTGGAGTTATCAAAATGGGGAGGGAGGAGAAAGACTCAGGGAAGAGTTTATGGTTTGAGAAATCCTTCCAGGTGATAAGCCTTTTCCAGGGGAGCATGTTCATGCTCCTCTTTGCCTGAGCTCCTTCCATTCCTACTCCCAAGGCCCCTTTGAAAAATCCTGATCTGATCGTACTACTTCCCTTTAGAGACAGTGACCCTGAAAGGTTAAACATTTGCCCAAGGTCAAGCAGTTAATGGCAGAGCTGAATAAGAATGCAGTATTCTGACACTGTCCTATAGATTCAAATAGGGAGTAAGGAGAGCACAGATTGCCAAGATCCATGTCTCTGGAGAAGGGTTCTGTAGTGCTTAAGAGCAGGGAATCTGGAGCCAGGTTATCCTGGGCTCAAAGCCTGTCTGCGTAACCTTGAAAAAGTCATTAACCTCCTTGAGTTTCATTTCCGCATCTGTAAGTTCTGGGTTCGCTTGAATACCCAATGGCCACCTAAAACTCAGCACATCAAAACTAAATGCTCCGTTTTCCGTCACCCCAAAAACCAGCTCCTCCTTCTCTCTTCCCAGTGTCATTAAATGCCAACCTTAACCTCCCCAGAAATCTAAGGCTGCTCTTAGCAGTACCTTTCTTCCTCGGCTTCCCTCACTAACACCAAGGCCTACCAAATCCGCATCCTAAAATCCTCTCCAATCAAATCACGTTTCATCCATTCCCACTGTCACTCCCCTGTGTCAGGCTACCATCATTTTTTTTCCCCATATGATTGCAAGTTGACTGACTTGCTTTGGTGCCAAGGTTCCTGCCCCCTCCCATCCTTTACCTGCACAGTAACAGCATAATCCATGTAACATACCTGTCGGATCATGACGCTCTCCTCTCTGATCCCAACTTTCCGCTCCTCGAGTGTGGCTTCGATGACCAGCTCCCACTTCCCTCCCCAGCTTGCATTTCGTCATTTCCCAGTTTGCCTTCTCTGCTTCTCCTATCGTAAAATTTTCAGTCCTTTGAAAATGGCATGCATATTCTACCCTCTGGATGTTTTTTCATGCTTCAAGATCTCGTCTGGGAAAATTCTTGAGCTTTTTGTGGCCAACTCATACTGTTTTGATATCAGTTCGTCCAGAGGGTCTTGTGTGACACACACCTTCTCCTTCTGCCCCCAATAACATCTGAGTCAGGCATCACTCCAGTGTGCTTCCTTGGCAGCCTATACTGCTCCCATCACATCCTCCACTGCACCCTATCACAAGGGTTGACCTATCTACACCTTGTCACTAACCTGAACCTCTGTGAGTTCAGGAGCTGTGCCTCATATGTGCACTCTTGTATCTCAGGTGCCTAGCATGGTGTATGGTTGATAGTAGTGAATAGCAGTTTTGACTATTTAATATTCTTCCTCATTTTCTTCACCAAATTTTAACCTTTCTGAGCACGTCAATAATAATAGAACTCAAAGCAAAACACGATCACATCTCTTTGGTATCTTATCATAAATTAACAAGTAATAAACAACCTAAAATACTTAGCATCCAGATATATACATGGATGTTCCAGTGATATTTTCTCCCCAAATTCACTGATGTTCTTGAGGAAGAACAAAAAAATTACCGGGAGCTCACTTGTACCTGTTGACTCTATCTAGTAAAGGTCAAAGGTTACTCTATGCGTTTAAAAAAATCTTTCTGTGAACAAATCATTTAAACTTCAACCACGCCTTAACTATCCCAAGAACAGAAGCATTCTTACTTGATAAACAGCTGGTGACAAGCATCCGTATCTTTCCTAATTCTGTTCTTTGAACATAGCATTGAATGGCAAAGGTCTTACTATAAGGATTACTCCCCCTTGTATACAGTTGGGAGAGGCAAGTTAATTATGATTGAGTTTGCAGATAATGCAAGATCACAGACCCTAAGGCACTCCATTTAAGATGTTGCCTTTCTGAAGCAGAAAAAAATCAGCTAAGCTGTTCAGCGAAATTTTACTTTCTTTAGGCTCATTTTAGAAATATACTTAAGGCAAATGATCTTGTTTCTATGGGGGATTAAAAACTTGAAAAGACCATTCGTTTTTCCCTCTGGATACATTTTAGAAGGAATGGTTGATTTTGGATTCAGAGTAAATGTCATAGTGGTTTTTTTCCTAATTAGCAAAACTAAATGAGAACAATGCATCATAAAAAGCACCACTTCTATCAAAATTCACTTAGTTTATTTTATAGGAAAATTAATATATGTTGAATGTTAATATTATTTTTTATTAATTTAATTCCATGAAGTAAGTTTACACAGATACGTGGTCTTGGTCTTATTCTCTCATACCTGGCACCCTAAGCAACTAAAATATTTCTATGGTAAAATCTGTATTTCAAGACTCCCAAGAAACACTACTTACCAAAGCTGTATATTTCTAGGTATGCCCCAATGTAATAAACTATAAGTTAAGAAAAGTCTGAATGGACAAAGCAGATGAAAATTAATAGTTAATTAAAAAATTAATTTTTATTACCAAAATACTCTATAAAAAGATTTGCCAGCAATATTCTTTCATTCAGAAACAAGTGTTTATAACAGTGTTTGTTAAGTGCAGAGAAAATGAAGGGGAAAGATTGAAGATTTGAAATAAAATTGAAGGTAAATTTATAAGCAAACAAAGATGGTTTGACTTTGGAATGTAAACTAATGGAAAAATATGATTTGCTTTGCCAGACACTGATTTATATGGGAGACAGTACAAAATCTAATAAAGGAGACATGCAGCTCTTTACTTAGCAAATTATATATTTGGAACATTTTGCCTCTCAAAAAAAGAATCACTTTTGTCTGGGTAAAACAAAAACAGATACTAGAGAACATTAGCTATTCAGTGCATAGAAATGTCACAATGTTAATTAAGCTAATCATTTATTTCTGCCTTGTCTCATTTCACAAAGAGTGTTGAAGAGCTTATAAAAATAACAAAAGCAATAAAGGGAATATTTAGACACCCAGAGCAAAAGTAATCATAGCTTTATAGTAAGTTACCTAATAAATATTATAATACATTTTTAAACTTAAAATTTTAAACTTATTAAACGTTTTCTGAATTATTTTATAACTGATTACCAAAAAGAAAAAGAAAAGGCTGTAATTTCCAGGACTGAAATGCAGAGGTGAACCAGGGTAGCTGCTTGGGAGGAGAAGGAGTCATTTTTATGGTCCCTAAAATCTCTCTAGAAGAACTAAAAACATGATCTCAATTAACTCAGCTTGCCACATACAATTTATCACATGGTAAAATTCAAATAATTCTTTATCTTTGAATTAAATATGAAAATATTTCTCTTCATTGCTGACATTTCTCTCACTGCTTAAAATATTGTGCATATTTTTAAAAGAATATAATTTGATAGGGTATTGAATTATTAACCTCCCTAGAGCACAGAGTTATTATCAAACTCTAGGCACCCACATATCTTGGTTTGGCTTAAGAATAGGGACCATATCTTGTTTTCTATGTGCCTACCACAGTGTATGGCCTCGGTAATATTTGTTGAGTGCATGATTTAACAAATTAACAACACCTATGATCTCTGAGAATGCCATGAAGGAAAACTAACATCTTCAGCCAACTGAGACCGAATGGGACCATTGTCAGGTTGAATACAAGGTGTTGTATCTAAAGCACATAGAAATCTTTCTAATGTCAAGATGATCTAGATAGGCCCCCAATACTATCCTGAGTAGTCCAGCTAGAAGCATAGAGTCTAGGTATTGTTCACCGAAAAGGGACTCTCAAGACTACTTTTTACAACCTCCACTTTTGCAGGTAAGGAAATCTAGGCCTAACTGAGTCCCTTGCCCAATTGACATACATAATTGACATTATCGATGGAAATAATACCCCGTTTCCCAGTCCAGGGTTCTTTCCAGCACACTGGCTGCTTTTATAATTTAATTAGGGAGATGATCATATAAGAAACGGCAACTTTGTCTTAGTTTGTACTGTTTCTTTTTACTTGATTTCTTTCTTAAAGTCAAGAGGTCTCGAAACTGGATCTGAGCAAATGTGGAAAACAGGGAGATGCTGGGAAGGTCCTGGAAGCAACTAGGGCAGCAAGATAAATGAAACTGACAAACGTCTTGCCTCGCTCCCACCTGGTAGCAGGAGGGGAGTGGATGGGGGAGGATTCGGCCTTGTCTTTGACAGGGTCTGACTCAGTCAGTTGTTGTTGGTTAGAAGTACTGTCTATGTTGACATAGCCAAAGAGATTTGGACAGAATATTATGTCCAAAAGTCCGTTTATCAACTAGATAACAAACTCCTGGACAGATTATTTTAGAGTAAAAATGTTGCCTGGAATGTAGTTATATTCCAAGTAACTGTTTTTGCAGTAACGCTTGCCACCCATTCTAGCCCCTGTACCTCACTCCTCCAAGCAGTAGCTAAGCAACATTATCACCCTGATGCCATCAAATTATTGCTGAGCAAAATCAGTGCCAGCAAAACAAAAGGTCAATTATAGGGGCTGTAAGCCCTAGTTAAGAAAGATGTACTTTATTGAATGGTAACAGTTTTCTCCAAGCATCATTTAACTCTTACATTTTTTTTAACATTTATTCGTTTTTGAGAGACAGAGACAGACAGAGTGTGAGTGGGGGAGGGGCAGAGAGAGAGGGAGACACAGAATCCGAAGCAGGCTCCAGGCTCTGAGCTGTCAGCACACAGCCTGACGCAGGGCTTGAACTCACAGACTGTGATATCATGACATGGGGCACAAACTCACAGACTATAAGATCATGACCTGAGCTGAAGTCAGATGCTTAACCAACTGAGCCACCTGGGTGTACCAAGTATCATTTAACTCCTATAGCATTAAGTTTTCAAAGCCTCAGTGAATTAGGATAAGGTACTGCACAAATACACACACACACACACACACACACACTATGTACACTTATATACGTTATATACATATATACACTATATATATACACTATACACTATATATATATATACATGTGTATATACACTATATGCATATATAGTGTATATACATAGTGTATATACACTATGTATGTAAGTATACAGCTGGTTCTTGTTAGTCACAGTAGTTATGGTCTATAGAGTCACCATGAACACTGAATTAGCAAGAATTGAACCACTGTTCCTTGGGGAAATACAGGGGTAGGCTCCTGGGTGTCTCTGGTCACAACACTTTCTTAAACTGATTAATACATAACCTTGTTTTCTGTGTGTTTCTGTGTAAAGGCACTTTATTTGATATATACTGCAGCTTCATTAATATGCTGAACTCATGACCAACAGCATTATTAAGTGATGCCTGATGAAGCTGGCCTAACACATGTATTTTCTCTGGAAGGCACATCACAGCCCCACATGTGCTTAGGAACACGAGATAGCACTTCAGATACTTGGGGGCCATTATAAACAGCAAAATCATCAGCAAAAAGCCCACAAAAATGTGAATTAACAAGGCACTAAATAGATCACGAAAAAGACACCTGTTTACTGTGTGAGAGCTAAAACAGGAAATCGAAGTGTTGCCCTGTTCAACCTCAGCTGGGAAGGAGGCTATCGGTGACTCAAAGTTTTCACTGCTCTGTGCCTGTCTGTGAATGACTGCCAAAGTGCTGTGAGTATGGATTTGGGGGTTACAAATAAATTTTAACAAATAGGTGGGTTCACAAATGTGGGTTCTGTGAATAATGAGGACCGACGGGACACATATATATTACATGCATCCATGTGTCTGTGTATGTATTCATGTGGACACTTCTCTGATGATCAGATACGTCGAGGCCAGTGTTTTTGGCAGTTGTGACTGTTTGCAACTATGATGTCATTTCTAAAATGTAACAAGACCATGTTATTCCTACACAGCAGGTTAAATGTATAGGTAGTGCTGTGTTCTGGGGTGTTTAGGCAGCTATAAAATTTCCATCCTTCTTACTCCTTCTCTTGAGCCTTTCAAAAACCACCCTATTTCTCTGTTATGCTTGAATGAGACAATACTAAGGTTCCTATTTCGATGAAAATAGGAGGAAATAGGAAACCTGGGAACCTCCCCTATCTTTCTGGAGGAGGGAAGAGTGTAAGCCTACAGTTTTGCCCTGGTCGGGAGCAAACAGGGCTCTTTGTGTTACTTGGCATGAATTCAGGTGAGAGGAAGGGGTATATGGACTTCAGATCTATTTACTGCCTGGCTGTCTTATTTTCTGTGTGATCTTTATCTGTAAGATGAAACTAACAATGTTCATATCATGGTAGTGTTATGAGAAGTGGAAATCATTTATGTTAAGCACTTTGCATTTTGTTCACATTATCATTAATAACCACAACAATAATCATTCTCGTATTAAACATGGAGAGTAGAGGAACGCCTGGGTGGTTCAGTCGGTTAAGCATCCAACTTTGGTTCAGGTCATGATCTCATGGCTCATGGGTTCAAGCCCCACGCCAGGCTCTGTGCTGACACCTCAGAGCCTGGAGTCTGCTTCAGATTCTGTCTCCCTCTCTCTCTGCTCCTCCCCCACTCACTCTCTGTCTCTGTCTCTCTCTCTCTCAAAAATAAATAAACATTTAAAAAAAAAATTTAGGGGCGCCTGGGTGGCTCAGTCGGTTAAGCAGCCGACTTCGGCTCAGGTCATGATCTCGCGGTCCGTGAGTTCGAGCCCCGCGTCGGGCTCTGTGCTGACAGCTCAGAGCCTGGAGCCTGTTTCAGATTCTGTGTCTCCCTCTCTCTGACCCTCCCTGTCTCTCTCTGTCTCAAAAATAAATAAACGTTAAAAAAAAAATTTAAAAAAAAAATTTAAACATCGAGAGTAGAGCGAATTCAGCCCCAAAAGAGCTACAAAGGCAATTTAACAAACATCTGCCCAGTCATACTAGCTTTGGGATTGCTGGATTTTAAAGTACAGCATGGCTGCATGTGTCATGACTAGCTTGAGCCTGTAGCCGAACTACTTTCTCCAACACACTTCTGTGCCAATCACTCTGGGCTGTCAAAGCCATCAGCTGTCCCAAGAGCATTAATTGTTTCCCCACCCTGTGCAGAGCTCTGGTGTTCAAGGTCCATGTAAACGATTCCACAAGAGAGAGGAGGCCTCCACACCCCTTCTGTCTGTCCTTCACTCTTCCTGGTTTCCATGTACCTTTTGCATCCACATCTCCACCTCCCAGCTAACGATTCCCATCTGCTACTGCTAACGCATGAAAAATAGAAAAGTCTTGAGGCCAAGGAGTTGTGATAGGAAAAGAAAGTTGCCTGCAAAGAGACAGAGATCAGAATAGAAATGTATATAACAGACATATGTTAACACATATGTTACATATCTAATACTATATGTGTAATATATAGAGATCCAGACGTTTGCTATAAACATTTATTAGTAAACAAAAGCGTAAAATTACTGGAAGTCACATTTTCCCACACAAAAATGGGACAGATCCACAAAATCGCCAGCTGCTTTACATGGTAACGAGTTACCTAACACTCGGTATGATGAGAAAAGGCTAGCTGGCAATTGGTCAATGATGCAGCGATGATTGCTGGCTTGTTCTCTCATTGAACCCAACAGGTCATCAGTCACGGAGCATCTGCGGGGTGACAGTCACTGCAGGAGGCAGTGTAGGCTTTGCATCTGAGGAGCTCACTGTCTGGAGGCATCATTCAGATGACTTTTTAGAGACTGCCAGCATCTCCCAACTCAGGGATTCTATAATTCTGTATCTCTACATTCTGGGCTGACACATAGCAGGTACACTCTAAACTATTAAAATATTCAAAGCCTACTGGTTACTAAAATACGGAAATATTTCCATTCTGGTTAGTAAACAGCCATCGTGGCAGCACCTGTAACAAAGGACTGAATGAGAGGACACCATAGGCTCTAGAGTAGGAGGGGGAGAGCCTTGCTGTTTTAAGGGCTCTTTGCTGTTTATGCTCCTTACTTTAAGGGAGTAACTGTAGAATTTTTCCTTGGGAACGATTTTTTTTTTTTCAGTGGGAAATGCTTTAATAGACTTTTGCTTACACTTAATCTGGGCGGGTACGATTTGAATGGAACAAGGCTAAAATTTCCCTCCGTAAAAAAGGAACCTTTTGTGGACAGCAACACACATTTGTTGTGCTGTGGGCTCTTGGGGTTTCCCCCAACTGGATAGGAGACAGCATGGGGGACCAAGGGGTGGGGACTCAGTGAGAAGCAAAGATGGGAGAAGATGCTCTAGTTTACAGGAAGCAGATGCCCGCAGTTGCAGAAAGGCCCGCCGGGCCCAGGAGAGAGGCAGTATTTGTGATGGTCTTATGCTGATACCGTGCTGTCTGCTGCCTGTTTTCTTTTTCTGCACCGCAAAGCCCCACTGCGAACCTCCAATCTTCAGTCAACTCTGTTATGCCAGCTGCCACGCTTAGGGATCCCTGGGGGATTAGGAAGGGACCCAGAGAAGCCTCCGGCTTGCAGGTCATGGCACTGGAGATAACCAACGGGAAATCGGGAGTCCCTGAGCAAAATAAGACAGGGTGGACAACAGGCTCCCGGGAAGACCTTCTGAGATGAGGGCTGAGGCACTGTATTTGGATTGAAAAGGCTGGAAAATGTGTGGAAACTTGAAGTGCCCTAGAAATAGTCCCATTTTATTCATGACTATCAAGCTATAATAATCTTTCATAATTTACTTAGGAGATAACCTATTGTCCATAACAAGAAATTTACATGCAAATGAAATCCTCGGAAGTACGTATCAGTCACCTGCAAATACCAAAACCAAACCGGAACCAAAGGATTTGCTTTGGTTTGGATCAGTCAGTGGCCATCAAAGGACCCGTAGGGCCCCCACCACAATGCGGCGTGGACCCACTGGACCGGACTGACTGCCAGCTGCCTGTTTTCTCTGCACTCAGTGGTCTTAAAGACAGTTCTGTCCTGACTTAAAGAGCTCGTGTGTTAATAGATCTCAGGTCCCGGCCACCAGTGCCCTTAAAGTACAGAACAGTACAACTGGCAGAGGTCAGCCATCATCACAAAACCATAGCACTTCTGCTCTTTGTGACGATATAAGGAGCCATGCTTTATAGTAATTTTGGAAAATACTAAAATTTATGATGGAAGTGTTAACATTACCTACGACTTCACCTCCTCAAATCACATTCATATATGCGTGCATTTCCCCCCAGGCTTTTTTTCATGAATTAAAAAAAAAACAAAACAGTATCATACATTATATACACTTTTATATTCTGTTTAATTTTCACTTACCAGATAATGGCTTTCCATCATCAAAACTCCTCTGAAAATATAATTTGTAATGACTATATAATATTTTTATATGAAATGTATGAAACGTATTAGACAATTCAGTTATTTCCAAGTTTTTCGGGTTACAAACACACCCAAAAGAAAAATGGGCAAATGACACGAACCAGGAGCATCTAGAATTTGAGGTGCAAATGTCCTGCAAGCATGAAAAGCTATCTCAGTTTACAAATATTAAAGACCTGCAAATTAAACACAGTTAGATATTATTTTCACTTATAAATTGCAAAACATCTAAAACACTTGATAAGCCCTCATATTGGCGAGGGCATAGACAAGTCAACATTCTCAAAAGCGAGATGGAAGTGTAAATTAAAAATTGCATCTTCTATGGGCATTATGGCAATTGCAGCATTGTTTGTAATACAGAAAACTGGGAACAACCCAGATGACCATTAAGAGGGGATTCATTTGATAGATGCTAGTAGGTTAATACAAAGAAATGTTATGGAGTCTTTGGAAAGAATGAGATAGACTGTACACATGCTGACATGAATGATGTCCCAAACGTATGGATGTTTTATAAAGTTAAAAATATTAAAATGATGCTGGTAAAATACTTCGTACTTTATACACATGCTCTGGTTAGTGTGGGGGACTGATTAGCTCCTGGAAATGGAAGCTCTAGCTGAGTCAGCCCGTGACGCAGGCACTGCAGCCCTGTGCTTAGGGAACTGCATCCTTTACCTCCAACATGGGCCATTGCTTCGCCCTGGTCCTTAGATTCCTTGAAATAGTTGCATGATTCCAGCTGCCGTTGATGTCACCGTAGGCCCATCCTTCCAGGCTGAGGTATTATTTATGATGACCTTCATCATGTCAAGGAGTTCCCACAGTCACCAATCACCTGTTAATCTTTATCCCCTGTTTCCCAGATCCTTGTTGTTACAAGTACCATGGAAGTTCAATGCTTTCATTTTAAGTTCTAGCATGATTCGCTTCTTTTGTTCCTTTGGGCCAGGTGCAGCGCTGTGGAGGCCGGCAAGTGTTTAGGCACGGACTGCAAGTATTAGGCACCAGTAAACCCTTTGCTAGCCAACAGGAGGTTAAAGTTTCTTCCAGAATTCAAAACAAAAAGTAGAAAGAAAAACCACAGGAGCACAAATGACATGTATTGCATAACAACCTGTGAGAGACCGAGGAACTCTCATTGCTTAAGGGCAGTCGCAATGGGGAACATAAGCCCTCGTTGACCAAGGATGTGCAATCAGATCTGCTCTTCTGGTTCTCATTAGGCTGAGACTGTAGAACAGTATACAGTACAGAGAGAATATATGGCAGTAAACAGTAACAGTATACTCACTGAACGCATATTTTGAATAGCATTCAAGAGACAGAAGATATTATCTCAAATCAACATCATCATTTAGGTGAATTAAATGAGATGCTTCTATAACCCCATTTTTATAAAATGAAAAAACGATTATGTTAGTAATAATGCTAATATATGCAAAGAAAACTGTTTGGAGGAAATTATAGCAAGGAATTAACAATGTTTAAGTCCGGGATATGGGAACATGAGACACTTTCAGTTTTTCTGTTATATGTTGATGTATGCACATGCAAGTCAGGATAATATCATTTCTGATTCCGTGAAGAAGAAAAGTTATTACAGAGGAGTGAATCAGATTCATCATAGAGTTTTACTTCTGTTGCACTAATATCCATAAACAATAGAATTCTTAGAATTTTGAGGTTGTGAGTGAAAAAAATGTATATCTAGACAAGTTGTCATTGGTCTGGAAAGCCATAGATATGCAAGAGTTCAGAAAATATCTCAACTGAAATAATTCTTTGGAAATGATGCTCTGAGAGATCACAACTGAGAACTCAACAGCAGAAACTCTTACTATCAAGAGATTAGTGGTGACCTTCAAAACCCATGAAATATAGCATTGAATCAAAATAGCCATTGTACAAATAGGTTACAAACACAAAGGCCTAAATCAGTTCTTCATAAAGAAGATATATAATTAGGAGGGCCTGGGTGGCTCAGTCAGTTGAGCATCCGACTTTGGCTCAGATCATGATCTCTCAGTTCGTGAGTTTGAGCCCCGCGTCAGGCTCTGTGCTGACAGCTCGGAGCCTGGAGCCTGCTTCGGATTCTGTGTCTCCCTCTCTCTCTGCCCTCCTCCGCTCACATTCTGTCTCTCTCCCTCAAAATAAATAAACATTAAAAAAAAAGAAGATATATGATTAAAAGATAGCTTACTAGCAATATCCTAGGTTCAAAATACCAGTATACATGAACAAATAAAACATGAGGGAGAAGAAGATATGATGAAATAAAGGGGTAAAAAAATGGTTTGTCTTGATAGAGCCAGTGTCAAAAAACATCATTTCAAATAATGAACTTAACAATTTAAGAGATATGAATTAAGTAATATTGCTACTAAAATTCAAAGATGCTACATTAGATAAAAACAAACAAAATACAGTTTGTAGAGTAACATGACCATAAAGAAGAGAGAGGTATTAAAGAAAAGCATTAAAACAGGATGATAGAAATAAAAGTAACCCAAATAATTACAACAATAAATACAAGCGAATTAGATTTCTACGTTGGGTAACAGACACTGTGAGTTTGAGTTTTAAGATGCAATCACAGTTATTGCTTCTAAGAGACTCAAAACAAGATGATACAGAAGAAAGAAAATTTTCTAAAGAACGAAGTTAACAATATGGAGAAGCCAATATTATGGATGCTGCCAAATTTCTCCCACCTTGTGTATGTTTTTCTTGCACACCACTGCTGTATCTCTGGCCACCAGGCCTTATCCTGACTCTTGCTGCTGTTCATCTAGTAATAATTGTGCAATAGAGAGACGGCTGCTCAGGTTTCTCCTTAGTAAAGGCTGTTTTTCTGAGCTGGGGCCAAAGAGATGGGACCCTACCTGAACTGCTTTCCTGCTTCATTATAGGCTTGCTGTCTGACTCCTCCAGATAGTAGAGCTCCAAGAGGCTGTAGTTACTGTATATGTTTGGCCATTCTGGCAATACTGAGACTAGTATGCTTGGTTTGGGGTCATTTTCTAAGTTGTTGTTTTTGTTTTTTTTTTTGGTCTAGATACCAAATGACTTTATTTGAAGGATGGTACAAAGGAAAGAACTTACGGAGATGTTTCAGTCATTCCCTAAGTTTTAACTAGTAATGGAGCAAGGTTGTATCAAGGATTTCTATGCATTTTAAGTCAAAGGTTCTTTCTTTTGGTTTGAAAGAGAACCGATCACCTCTCATCTGAATTGTTACATCTGTCCTGGCCCCCCCCCCCCAGCGGCCTCAGAGTATGTTGGCATCCATGGATTTATCAGTCACAGATTAAATATTGATAGTTGCAGCTTCTCTTCAGTCATCCCAATGGTACATGACACACAGAAAGCTGTCACTTGACCGGGGCACAAATTTCACTTGTCTGCTGCCGGGCTGGTGTGTGGGAGCAGTAATACAGCCACTGAACAAACCGGGCAACTGCCCGGCACTCACATCCCCCGTGACTTTGCTACCTGCCACTCACTAATGCACACCCAGCCTTTCTGCTGAAATGACTTTTTAAATTGCTTTTCTTCATGGAAAAAGAAACTGCCGTTAAGTGAAAGAGAAAAATGTTAATGATGGTGGAACTGGTCTGTGATGTGAAGTAGGCAAACAGAGTATGTGAAGGAGACATAGTGCATGGGAAAAATAGGAGCCTGCCTCAACGCCTTTGTTTGTGCAAACTTAGGTATTAGAGAAAATCTTGGGCCCAGATAAATGCCAAGGGCCCACGACACTGTGTAGCATAGATCGGTTAAGTTCCTGATTAGTTATTTTCAAGGGCGGTAATGGGAGCTGTAAGAATTTAGATCCATTTCCACGGTTGAAGAACTGAGGCTGCAGAAAACAACCTGAGAAATTAGCAGTTTTTACCACTATTTCTCATAGCCATCAATTATTGAGTCCTTGCTAAGTCCACAGCATGTGTTAAACACATTATGTACATATATATCGCTTAAAATACAACCATCCGGTTTGTATTATTATCTGCAGTTACACATAAGGAAACAAAGTCTCAAGCAAGTGAAGTGCCTTTCCAAGGTCACCTAGGCTGTCAGGAACAGAGTAGAAATTTGAACTGTTCTAACCATGATACCTCCTGGCCTCCATCTGGTGTACTAAACAAGCCTCCTTAAACTATATACTCCTACTTACTTATGGGGAAAATCTGTAATGGGGGCTCCATTTTATCCACAGATCCAATAAGAGTACAGTAAAATGTAGTGCTTCCTGAAAGTATGGTAGTCTGTCCTATTCAGGCTACTTTGCATGGGACCAATAGAACTAACCAAGCAACAATGGCCTGGAATGATATTGCCCTTGCAGAGCAAAGTCTTTTCCTTTCCCTTATCCTATTACAGAACTGCACCCGCTGCTGGCTCACAACACAGATGTTGAGAATTATAGAGCTGGGAGCAAATTGAGAGCTCCTCAGATAAATTTAGAGCTCCTTTTCATTTTATAGATGAGAAAACTCAGCGACAGAAATATTAAGGAGCGTGGCCAAGGCCACAGGGTTGTTAGTGAAGCAACCAAGACTAGAATTCAGGTCCCCTGACTCTCACTAGGGCTTCTCCCCCAGTACCACGGGAACAGTTGTGCAAAGCAAACTTTGCTTTGTTCTACCTTTGATGCTCTGATACAATCTGTGTGTCGAGTTAACGCCTAATTGTTTAATGCTTCTTTGCTTTAGGGAGCAACATTCTACCAGGACTACCTTCCAAACTCACAAGAAGTAAATGAGAGCAATAGAAATGGAATGTACGACTTAAAATGAGACGTGTAGAAGAAAAAGACATTTCTCATAAAACTCCGTAAAGGAGCACACACCTCTAGCACACAGGGTGACTCAGAGGGCGTGGTGAGGGAGCAGAAACAGAAAACTGATAATCACTGGGCAAGCCAAACAAAGCGAATGCCAGGGAATCTCCATTCTTCTTGCTCAGGGACAAAGGCTAATAGGCATCTGGCGCTCCGAGGCTGGTAATACATCCCCTGCAAGGAGGAGGTCATGAACAGAAGAGCTGAGTGCACGGTGCTACGAACATTGCACCCATGTGCTCTGTTGCCCTCCCCTCCACCCTTCGACCCTGCTTTGGTGTAGGCCTGGGCTACCTCAGTTGGAAATGGCCTCCATCCACACTATTGACTGCGGGCAGAGATTTGTCAGATTCATGCTGATTTGTCACATCAAGCCAGGTGGTTACTATCTCTCTCTATCTTACAGGACAGAGCCCGAGCTCTTTAGCTTAAGACCTGCAGTCATCCAGACCTCGGCCAGGCTGGCTGATCTCCCGTTTTCCCCTCCTTGAGCCTCCAACCTCTTGGTTGGTTTCTTCTCAGTGTGCCTCCAATATGCATTGTACATTCCTCCCTTTACTCCCGCTACCTGAAATTCTCATTCCTTTGTCTCCCTCTTCTCCATGTTTCTCTGTCCCTCCCAAACCACCAGACCCTTCACGAAGATTTCCTGGAGCATCCTAGTCCACCGTGTTAGTGACTCTTGGTGCTGCCGCTACAGATAAGACTCATTGTGCCTTCCTAGGCTAGGCACTGTCCTAAGTGCTTCCCCCTGGATTAGCCCATTAATCTACACAACAATGCCTGTGGTAAGCATTGATTTCTTGGTGGCGAGTGGTAGGGACTCCAATGCAAACAGGATTAACACATGAAAAAGTTATTGTCTCACTTAAATGAAAAGTCAAGGGAAAGAGATGGCTCCAGTGATGCCACTGGGAACCAGTCTTCCTGTCTGGCCTCAGCTTCTACAGAGGGGCTCCTTTGTGAGGCTCCAGGAGGGGCTCCAGAGCTTCAGGCCCTCATCTCTCTCGACACCCAGTCCAGCAGAAGGCAGGGGGAATCTTAGCCAGAATACCCAGCAAAGATCTCCTACCACCTCTGTGCTATGACTAGGTGGTCTGGCCATCTCTGAGCCAAGTCTGGTCACAATCTACGTGACTGGAGGACAGGGATAATGAGACTGGCTGTGCCCAGTCTCGTGTGCCCCTTGCCCCCCCTCTGGGCATAGGGGCTAAAATTGGGAAAGAAATGCTTTTGTGAAAGGAAATCGAGTCTCCAGGAAGTCAAAAACCACCCACATTGCATGGCAGTCTATGAAACGTTTTGACAGTGAAAAAAATTATGCACATTAAAAATCAAATAGGTCGTGCTTCTCTAGGCAACATGGGAAATCACCTTATTAGTGAGTCTAAATGACAGAAAACCATTTGGAGGTTGGCCATCAGCAAGTATCCTCCGACGTTGCCTTTGGTTGGACCAGAAGATGAAAAGCATGACCTCAAGTTTCCAAAGCATTGTGTGACATCTGCCAAAATAAGATTGTATTTTGTTGTGGAAACAAATGCAAAAATGGACTGAAAATCGGCTCGTTTTTCTCAAAGAATTATTGGACTGCTAATCTGAGTAAGTTTGCTGTCATTGGTTCCAACTGTCTCAGATATTGCGGTAGCCAAGGGCCTGTTCAACATACATTTTCACGTGGAGCATGGCTATGGAGCATGCGATGGTTGTAAAGCAAATGTTACTGCCTTGGGTTTTGCTGCTTCCTCTTGCCATGAGATAGCAGCTCATCCTTCTCTTCTTGTGTGTGCTTTAGCTTCTAGCTATGTCAGTACTTTGTCAGTTGAGTCTGTTTTAATCTCACTGTACAATTTCTTGTCTCCACTTTGCAAATTGCCTTTCAAGATCAATAGTAAATCGACCTCTATAAGAAAGCATACACATGAATTCACATGTTCATGACCTGGTATATTCCCTAAGCCTCCTTTTGAAATATTGCAGAACTGCAAAAGAAGTTTCCTACATCATGATAATGTGACACTAATAGGTCTGTGCCAGGCACTGGACTGAGGTCTTTTATATGATTTCATCTACTTCTTACAGGTGCTCGGTGAGGCATCTAACCAGATGAAGGAACAGAGGTTTGGCAAGATTACCCACGTCAGTTACCCAAGGCTAGTGGCCCAAGATTCAAATCTGGACTGTTTGTCTTCAAGCTCCTTAACAGACATTCTAGAAAATGTGTTACTGACTACTAAGCAAGCTTTCAGGACAATGAAAATCAGTATAATGGTGAGGATAACAGTGAAGAAAAGAAGCACTTTGATTATTCATGTGCTGGCACAGTGAGACATGCCCCCCCCCCCCCATCTCAGCAGAAGAGGTACTCATGCTCTTAGCCTGAGTCAATTGCAAATATTTACTTAAATGGTCACAACGGCATCACATTCTCAAAGTGACAAGTTCCCAGTTTGGCTCCCTTTTAGTTTTTCCCCTCAGTGGACCCCTCAGTAAATGCCAAGCTCTCCTCTCCTCCTCCACCCCGATACAGAGGAGGTGAAATCTGCAAAGGTTTGGGTCTCAGAGGCAAGAATGTTTACATCTTGCCTTAAATGGTTGCTGCCTCATTCCCAGTACCCTCCTGCAGCTCCAGACTCAGACAAAGTGGGCAGGATGTGGGTAAGGAAGGCCAGGCAGCCTGCCACACCTAGTCCAGTCTTTCATGTTTTCGAGAAACAGGCGCCATCAGAAGGAATTCTAAGGGTCACCTGGGAGACCCTCTTGCTCAGTATAGGACCCCTACCCACCCACCCCCAGCGTCTACACAGGTCGTTATTTAACGCCTGCCTGACTCCTCCCAGTGACAAGCCGTTCACTGTCTTGGAGAATTAACCTGGAACCTAAAAAGTGCTCATGTCCCATAAATAGCTTTATCCTCAGATTATCAGAGTGAAAAACAGCAATGATGAGTATCTCCCCTCGTACTCCAAACCTCTCAGAAGCCCTGAGCTCTGTTCCCTCTTACCCTCCCTCTGCAACTCAGGGAGAAGACACCTTGGACAGGTGGAAGGTAAGTGGGTGTGGTGCCAGTGTCTTCCCAGGTTTTATGTATCTCTGGGCAGCCAGGTGCCTTCACCTGTTCCATGGACACAGCCCTCAAAGTCTCTTGGTTTACAGAGGAAAGGACGTTATCTCGTGACTTCAATATGTGAAACAAAAGTAAAGCCCTCCCCTTTCTGGTCAAACATTAACTCGCTTCCCCTATCTTTCTCCCAGTCTCAGGTAAATATTGAGGAAATGGCATGGTAGTAAATTCCCAAGTGCTTTTACATGGTCGAGGACAGATTCTCTAAATTAGTGCCACCTGGTGGTTTTCTGGAGTAAGGTCTGCAGCCCAAGTTTCTCCCCAGCGTCAAGGGCAGAAAGGGGACAAGAAGGTCAAGGTATTGCTCACTGGCTCTACAGCCCACACTGTGCGGGGCAAGATAAGGTTCCTCATTGTCTTGTTTAATCCTCACAAACCTGAGGTGTAGGTATTATAATCTCTCTGAATGAGGTGCCGAGGGATTAAACACCAGTTTTCTGGGAGTCCCTAGCCGAGTGATGAGAAGGGTCTCAGAGAGGACTTTGGTATGTAATGAAATGGAGGTTAGTGGGTAACTTCCTTTGCCTAATCCCTGTGAAATCCAGTCCTGATTTCTTTTTTTTTTTTTAATTTTTTTTTTTAATGTTTATTTATTTTTGAGACAGAGAGAGACAGAGCATGAACGGGGGAGGGTCAGAGAGAGAGGGAGACACAGAATCTGAAACAGGCTCCAGGCTCTGAGCAGTCAGCACAGAGCCCGACGCGGGGCTCGAACTCACGGACCGTGAGATCATGACCTGAGCCGAAGTCGGACGCTTAACCGACTGAGCCACCCAGGCGCCCTACCAGTCCTGATTTCTTAATGATCCCGCAATGTCTCATTTCAGATTAACTATATTTGAAACAAAGCTTTCCAGTGTCTCACTAGGGTATCAGGAAGAAAGAGAGAGAATCCAAAGACAATAATCCAACTGACTCATGAAGTCCAAAGAAAGTCTTTGCAGGAATGAGCATGAAGAGAATGTCCTGCCCCTTTCCCAATCCTCTAGGTGACAGTTGCTGCGTGTTTATGTTGAGCATCGAGGGAGACGGGTGCATCTACCTGGACACCCGGTACGTCAGCAGCTCTTGAGCAACCATCAGGTAAACCTTCCAAATGCCAAAGTGGCAGAGAGAGAGCAGGGGAAGAAAAGCGACAGATGGGAGACATGGGGGAATGGAGAGGGGGATGAGGGAGAGGGGTTAGGAAAGAGGGAAAGAGTAGAGAAAAAGAAAGGAAAATATAAAAGAGAAAAGGAGGAGAAAGAGAGAGAGCTGAGAAAGAAGACAAAGGGGAAAGGAGAAGCAAGGAGAGAGCCAAGGCCCCTGGTGTCCATCCTTCCAGCCCCACTTGACAAAGAGACAGTCCCCAGAGCAGTGCTTGCAGCAGCCCCCGTGCAGGGCCGGGCAGAGCCCTAATTGCACAGTAATGAAGCCAGGGGGCTGAGAGTCTCTGTGTGCACGGCTGGGCTGGTCTTTGGTTTCACAGCCTGGCTGGCCAAGCCTGGCCACTGGGGACCTCGGAGCAGGCATGTCACCTGGCACCTGCTCTCATGGCCTGCCCTTGTTCCGCTTGCGTGCCGACATACCCTCCTGGACTGCGGGATGGCCAGTCCATGGGAAAGCAGTGGGAGATCCCCCCGGGGCTGGGACGTGGGTTCCCACTAAACTGTCAATGTCGTGAGAACCTTGGTACAAGAGAGTGTCGGGTATCTAGCCCTTGGGAGACGGCAAAGAGGGGGAAACACAATGGGGAGGCTGGCCAGAGGGAAGCTTCTGTGCTTTGCCGTTTCTGTTTTCTTCCAGTGAGTGAGAACTCCTTTCCCCCCTTTCATTTGCTTTGTCCAAATCGGGCCAGATGCTGCTCCGGGCTGGTGTGTGTGGAAACATGAGCCTTTCTTTTTCTTTTTCCTTCCCATGCCCTCCCCCTGAAAAGTTACAAGAAAGCTTGACTCAAGCCTTTAAGAAGTTTATAGAAACCCAAAGTTGACTATGAATCAGAGGAAACAAAAGACATTAGAAAGGAGAGAAGTTAATTAGAAACAGAAAGGGTTTTTTTTAACACAGGTTACTTACATTTCTGGTACCAGTGTTAGCCACAGAGGAAAAAAAAAAAGTAAGAATAGGGGCGCCTCGGTGGCTCAGTCGGTTAAGCGACCGACTCTTTGTTTCGGCTCAGGTCATGATCTCCTGGCTTTGTGGGTTCAAGCCTCGCATAGGACTCTGTGCTGACAGCATGTAGCCTACGTGGAATTCTCTGCCTCTCCCTCTCTTCTGCCCCTCCCCCACCTGTGCTATCTGTGTCTTTCTCAAAATAAACAAATAAACTTAAAAAAAAAAAAGAAAGCAAGAAGAGAGGGGGCACATTTTGTCCGTCTTGTGTTTCTGATGTGCACAAAATCTCCAGCAACTCTCCCGTCAGAATCACAACATTTCCAAGCCAAAAGAGATCTCAGAGATCATCTTTTCAAATCTTTTCGTTTTCAGGATGTAACAAAGGAAGCCAGTGAATTAAATCCCCTGTCCCAGGCTGGCCAGCTTCTCCCTACTGCTGGCGGTTCCGTGGCAGACTCCTTGAGCTGCAGGCAGCTGCCCAGCTGAGTGGGTCAGCGTGGCAGTGACAATGGGTTGAATTCCTACAAAGACCACTTTCTGTATTTGATACAGGCAAAGGGAAGGGGGGAAGGGATGGCCTGTTCGCCATCGGCTTTTCTATTTAATAGCAGAGCATCATGAGAATCTGCCTGCCCTTTTGTAGTTGAGCCGTATTATTTGACCCAACATTGTATCTGATGCTAATGGAGGTACAAAAAGAAAACAGGAGGCTTCCAGTGCTTTGTAGACCCCTCGGCTGCAAAGAAAATACTAGCATCACTTTCTGCGGCATCTGACCTTGGGGAAGGCGCCTAACATTTCTGGCTTCAGTTTCCTCTGCTGTAAGAGGAGGCCCTTAGGATTCCTACACAGACAGTACTTCTTTAAATTGATACTAATCCAGGACGTGGCGCTATAACTGTTACATAAATACTAAGCATTTCATCTTGGTGCTGCTGCTTGAATTCGTGTTGTAAGGGCGGCTGTTTTTACTTCCTGTGATCAATAAATGAAGGAATGAAGGAAGTTTAAAGTTCTTAATGCCAAGTCATTCCCAATTGTACTCTACTGCTTTTAGAGACCTTGGCTATAACTAGTATTCAGCTTTCAGTGTGTCCTCACAGGAAAATCTGGCATACGGCAAAAATGCTTATAAAATGGGAAGAGAATGGAGGGCAGCTCAGCCTCCACTGACTCCTAACTCACTGAGAATAAGAGCCGAAGTCATGAACATGACTTATAAGGCCCCACGTGATGCCCAGTGCCCCCACCCTGCCCTCTCGGCCTTCTGTTCTTCCCCTGTACTCATGCTGTTCCGGGCTCCTCGGGCACCTCAAACAGGCTCCCACAACAGGGCCTCTGCTTTCCCTCTGCTAGAAATTCTGTTTCCCCATTTGCTCTCCCTCACCTCTAAATGTCACCATGTCAGTAACGTCTTCCAGGAACACCACCAGATTTAAAATTCTTCCACTTTTCCCTGCCCCCGGCAATTTATTTTCGGTGGAGGGTCTCCTCTCCCTCTGATATAGCCTATACTTTACTGTTTCCATTTTGTTGGTTGTCTGTCCCTCCCACCTATCATCTCACTAGAGGGCAAAGAATTTTGTCCACTTTGTCACTGTCATTTACCCAGCACCCAAGTCGATGTTTAGTGGACAGTGGACACTTAATACGTATTTGTAGAATTAATAAATCTTGTAATTGGGGTGCCTGGGTGGCTCAGTCAGTTGAGTGTCTGGCTTCGGCTCAGGTCATGATCTCACGGTTTGTGAGTTCAAGCCCCATGTCAGGCTCTGGGCTGACAGCTCGGAGCCTGGAGCCTGCTTCGGATTCTGGTCTCCCTCTCTCTCTGCCTCTCCCCTGTTCACACTCTGTCTCTCTCTCTCTCTCTCTCTCTCAAAAATAAACATTAAAAATGTTTTTAAAAAGAATAAATAAAATTAAAAAAATAAAAATAAATAAATCTTATAATTAAATATAACTTTAGGTCTCACTCATACCCTTAGGGGATCACATTGTTAAATAAATAAAAAAATAAGGCTCTCATTTACTAAGCACTTCCTAGGTGCTTGTTCTAAGTACTTTCCATGTGTTCATTTATCCCTTAAGACCCATGAATTAAGAGTCCTATGAATTAAAGTCCATTATTTGCATCTTCTTGGCTGGTCCTTCTAAACACTTGTGGGCTTAGGATCAGTCTCTGAGATTCTTCTTTTCTGTAACTATACTCACTCCCATCTTGCGTCCTCAAATATCTTCTACATCTTGATCAGTACTAAGTGTACATCTCCCACCCAAGACCTCTCCCCTAAACTCCAGACGTGTTTATCCAACTGGCTACTCAGTACTCCTCTTTGGATGTCTAATAAGTATCTCGAACTTCAGGTGTCTTAAGTCCACACCCTTGGACTGTAGCTCCCCACCACTAACTCTCTTGCTCTGAGAAAGGCAATTCTGTTCCTATGGTTTTTTAGGCAAACATTAGAGGCTGGTAGAAATATACTTTATCTTGACAAGTGATGATGGGTTTACAACTATATGCATTTGTCAAGACTCATAACAGCTGTAGAGTAAATAGAGTGAATTTTTCTGTATGTAAATTAGACCTCCATGAGCCTAACTTTAAAAGGGGGGTTGTTGAAAAGTTATTATTGAAAAACATTCTTTGGAAAATTTTGCTCCTGTCTTACACTGATGGTGGTTTCTGTTGTCCTGGAGAGAACTCCACCAGTGTGTTTCCTTGCTTTTGTGGTGGGAGGGAGCAGCCATGGGGGCTGCATTATGACTCTCGTGGGGCCCCCTCCTCCATTAAAAAATTGTTAAAGATGACACTTTATGACTGTGTCGATAGAACTTTTTTCTTCAGATTTTAAAAGAAATTTAAAAGGTCTCTTATTTAAATTTAATTTGAAATTTGAAATTAAAATTAAATGATATTTTAATTAAATGTAAATTGTAAACTTTATTTCTTACATTTTCTTCAGATTTTAAAAGGGCTTAAAAAGTTCTTCAGTGGGGGCCCTCAAAGCGTCACAAGCCCCCAGCACTGTGCCTAAGGGAAAAGATGGCCGCGGATGAGATCCAAGCCTACCAGAAAGGAAAATCAGGCTAATCATTTCCTACAAGTGAATGACCACGGGTAGAAATTAAGTATTTAGTTCCCAGTGTTGTCATTGCTTTTGCAATAGGTTGAAACAAGTGAGTTACTCTCTCTGGGTCTCAGCTCCCCAACGCATGAAAAACAGGATAACAAACTTAGCCCTCACTTAAAACCTGCTCCTAGGGTCTTAACTGTTAAAAATTCATTCAATAACAGTTTGTTCTGTACCAGACACTGTGTGGTGACTGAGGAAACCTGAGATAAATCCCATACAGCTCCTAACCTTGGGGTGTGGCTAAATTCCTATTAAAGAACATTAAGCATGCACAAAATAGAGGCACTTGACAAGGCACAGGCTTTTCCTTTGTCTGTTTTTTAAAACTATTATTCTTTTAAATATCGATTACTCTGCGTATATAACCAGGGAATGGCTTGTAAGCACAACTGTGTAATTCCAAATACAGATTCTGAAGAAATCATGCATTTCCAGCGGGAGGTTTCTATCAACAATTCAAGTAAGATTTCCTACAATGTTATGCGTCCGTAAACCATTCATGAAGGTCTCCCTAAGTCAGTGCACGCCACTTTGAACTTTTCTTTGACTCCACTCTGAGAACCAGGTTGATGGTGGTGACGGTGGGCATGATTCAAGGAAAGACCCCTCACCAAGAAACAGTTCCCCCACTAGCCTTCTCCCCATGCTTCATGACCTGCTGCTGACTGTTCCTTCCTTTGGGTGAAATGTTGCCTTTCCCCTATAAGATCTCTTTAAATTTTCAAGTACTCCCTTTATTTATGAAGTCAAATGGTTTTCCACAGGGACAATGCAATGGGAATCAGGGAGAGAGAGGAAGACTGAAAGAGGAGGAAGTACATGGAAGGAATCCTCGAGACAATCTCCCACCCCACTCAACTACCATTACAATTCTACCCTTGTCTTGAGATAATATTCATCCAGTAGCTTCTGTGCTGAAGGCGTGGGCTGTGAGGAGAAACGCCTGTGTCAATCTTGATTAAAACTTTGCTGTCAGGGGGCGCCTGGGTGGCTCAGTTGGTTAAGTGACTAGCTCTGGATTTGGGCTCAGGTCAGGATCTCACGGTCGTGAGATCAAGTCCCACGTAGGGCTCTGCACTGAGCATGGAGCCTGCTTGGGACTCTCTCTCTCTCTCTCTCTCTCTCTCTCTCCCTCTCCCTCTCTCTCTGCCCCACCCCTGCTCACTCGCTCCCTCAAAATAAATAAATAAATTTTTAAAAAATGTGTTGTCAGTGTCACAATAACAAAAACGACCTCACATGTCATCATAATATGTTGCTCTCTTTTTAGAAATGTGCTATGCATGCACTTCTTTCCCCCACTTTGTTCCTGATTTTATTCTAGCAACCACGGACTCAGAAGCGGTTTGAGCAGCACCACTCAATTTCCCAAACAAGCAAGTCCTTGAATAGTATGCTCATAGTGGACGCTGTCATTATCCTAATTTTCTATTAAATTATATTTCCCTTGATAACTGATCTTTTTTAAACTAATAACTTGGATACATCAATCACTCATTTTAAAATTATTCTTTTTTCTGCCCATTAGTTCCTCCTTCCTTGACTCCTAGAGGCAAAACAGGGTGTGGCTGATGCCACTTCTGAGACATTTTTAAATGTTTATTGGCAGGGGAGGAGGAGCAGAGAGAGAGAAGGAGAAAGAGAATCTCGAGCAGCCTCCATGCTCAGGGCCAGCCCTATGTGGGGCTCAGTCTCACGACCATGAGATCATGACCTGAGCCGAAATCAAGAGTCAGATGCTTGACCTACTGAGCCACCCAGGCACCCCACCACTTCTGAGAGTTATTTATTACACATTCATTTTGTCGGGAGTAGATGTTGAAACTTTTATTTAAAAAAATATGAAAATAATATTTTTCATCAAAAGAGTTTTATAACCTTAGCAACTGCAAGAATACACATTTAGCTCTTTCTCCTTGATATAATTCTATATTTATAGAATTATAAATTCTCTATGTTCTTTATATTTCTTTATGAAGAAATATATATTTCTCTGTTCTTTATATTGTATTTCTCTATGTTCTTCCAACCTGCAGGCATGTGCGTAGTTTTTATTTCTGTAACCCAAGCTTCCCAGGTCAGATAAGACTGAAGGTATGACTTACTCTTACAATAGGGTCCCTTACAATCATAGCCCTGATTTTGAGCTTCTTCCCACTCTCTTCCCTCCCCAGCAGAATCACTAGATACTCCAGCCCTTCTCCCTAAATCCGTTTAGTCTCTGAGAAGGGTCCAGGGGTGAGGTTGATCTGCCGCGAGGTCTCCCTTCTAGGGCTGATAGTGCCAATATTTGTTTTCTTGGTCTGATAACTATGAAGGGGGGCAGGTAATGATACTCTCAGCTGCAGGTGAGAGGCTCATTGACTGTTGAATAAGACCAACATCTAAAGAGGTAAGCATAGTTGGGGCACCTGGGTGGCTCAGTTGGTTAAGCCTCCGACTTTGGCTCAGGTCACGATCTCATGGTTCGTGAGTTCGAGCCCCACATTAGACTCTGTGCTGACAGCTCAGAGCCTGGAGCCTGCTTCAGATTCTGTGTCTCCCTCCCTCTGCCCTTCCCTAGCTTGTATTCTCTCTCTGTCCCTCAAAAATCAATAAACATTTAAAAAATTTTTTAAATAAATAAAAAGTAAAAAGGTAGGTATAGTCAATGAAGGAAGGCCTAGACCACAAACAGGAACAAAGCATCGATCTGAGCTTGAAGGAGGAAGGACATTATGGCCTGGGACACTGGAAGACTGAATAGAGGCACTAGGTCATTGAGTAGGTCCTAGTCAAAAGGATAAACTGGGAAAGACCACTGTAGGCCAGTAGTTCCCAACCCTGGCTGAACCTTAAATTTACCTGGGGAGTTTAAAAAACAAACGAACGAACAAACAACAACAACAAAAACAGTGGAGGCAGAACCTCCAGAGTTTCTGATTTAATTGACTTGGGTTGCGGCCCAGACAAGGACATTTAAAAATGTTCCTCGGGGAAGGCAAAAACGAGGCCTGTGGTGGTGGATTAGAGTTGAAGGTATTAGTATGAATTTGTGTTTAGTTTCATATATTCATAGGTGGGAAGATACAGAAATATAGGTATATGTGTATTCTTGGATTATCGTGTATCTGTTTCCTAGTCCTGTCCACTGAGAGGGCCTAGAAGCAATGACGGCCCAGTAATAATGAATACACCTAACATGGGACCTTAGGTTCTAAACACCATTATCCAATAAAAACAAGCAGAGCTTCCCAGAGAAATGACGAATTCTGAAGCAGGGAAAATGTAAGATAGACCCGGTGCATATTTGTAGTATCAGAATAAGAAAGTGTTGTCTAAAAAAACCCAAAAAAGTGAAGGCGGGGGGATGAGGGGAGCGTATCAAAAGGACACAGGGGCCAGCCTGCAGGATTCCCCAGTGGCCAAAACTGGAACAATTTGAGCAAAAAAACAAAGATGATTTTAGATTATAACCCAAAACATAAAATAAATACCCACAAGTTCATACTGATAAATACACAGTTGAATAGTTAAATAAGTGGGGAGAAGGGGAAAATCTTCCTTACATAAAAAAAGTCCGATTAATAAATATAGAAGAAATGAGGGATACAGAAAATCACCTGGAGAACATCAGAGTGACAATTGCTAGAGGCAAGACTTATAGATGAATGTTAAAATCAAAGGCAAAACTTTACAGAAAAATGGGATGTTTGTATAGCCTCCAAGTATCTCCCTCAAAATATTTTTTAGTTACTGTGGTGGTTTTAACTTATCTCCACATTTTTAATGTACTTTTGCTTCCAAAAAGTGAGGCTTAATTCCCTTCCCTTGAGTACAGGCTGGCCTTAGTGACTTTCTGACTAATAGGTATAGAAAGAGAAAAACAGTAACTTCACAGTGGAGAAACCTTGAGTAAGCGATCAAGGTTAACATCACCAGAAATAAGTTATGTTGCTGTATCATGCGTCCCCTGATATGAAACAACAAGAGGGCATACAACCTCTATGATATCCTTCCTTCAAATCCATAACCCCAGTTTAATGCTGAGAAAATATCAAACAAACCCGAGAAACTTTCTACAAAATACATGACTAGTGCTTTTTAGAAATGTCACACTTCAGAGAAGTCTAGGTGTCTCTGTCAGTTACTTGACTGACTCCTGGTCATGATCTCATGGTTTGGGACTTTGAGCCCCGCATTAGGCTCTGCACTGATAACATGGAGCCTGCTTGGGATTCTCTCTCTCTCTCTCTCTCTCTCTCTCTCTCTCTACCACTCTCTCTCTCTCCCCCAATAAATAAATAAGTAAATACATAAACTTAGAAAAGGCTCAGGCTCCAAAAAAACAGAGAAAGAGGTTTTCACAGATTGAAGGAGACAAAGGAGACATGTCACATAAATATGATGTGATTTCCTAGTTTGGATCTTTGAACAGACAAAGGACATTAGCAGACAACGGGTGAAATCCAAATGAGGTCGATATTGAGTTATTAAATCGGCACTGTTGATTTTTTAGTTTTGATAAATATAACATGGCAATGTAAGATGTTAATGCTGGGGGGGTTAGTGAAGGGCATATAGGGACTTGATGTACTATCTTCATAACTCTTATAAACCTAAGATCACTTAAAAATTAAAAAATTCGAAATATAAATAAGTAAACGTGTTTCACTGTTCTCCAGGTGATGTTAACGGGCAGAGTTGAGAAGCCCCTACCCTAGGTAAAGG
Organism: Panthera tigris; assembly: GCF_018350195.1. NCBI lineage: Eukaryota > Metazoa > Chordata > Mammalia > Carnivora > Felidae > Panthera > Panthera tigris. The sequence continues at coordinate 120,050,993 of NC_056661.1, forward strand.
CAGAAACTTCAGCTGAAAAACATCATGAGCCATTTGAGGGAAAGATGAGAAGTTTATTATGGTAACATTTTTCTATAGTGTAAGTAATAAGGGATGGTAGAGAATGAGGGAAGAAAGGTAGCTGGGTCAGATTGTAAACAGTCTTTTTACCCCTCAGGATAAGAGATTGGTCCTTTACACTGTAGGCCTTGGGAAGTCATTATAATTTTTTAAGCAGAATAAAATTGGAAGTCCTATTTGGGGTTAGTTTTAGATAACTCTACTGTTACTTAAATGCTGTATGATAGCAATTACTTTAAAATATGTTGCAAGTTTATTATTTAAAGGATGTGAAATGATGTGTGGATGCCATGCAAAAAGGTTTTTTTTTTTTCTTTTTTTAATGTTCATGTGTGTTCCTTTGTTCATTTCTGCATTATGCCACATTCTCCCTACTTAAGGACCCTGGGCAGGAGCTGGGAAGAGCTCAAATCGAACAGCAGAAATGCAATGGGAAAGTAAGAGTTAAAAGTAAGCTTCCAACACGCAAAGCAGAATTTTGCAGGAAGTAATTTGAAAACCAGGTTCAACCAAGCCTGATGGGACAGACCATGGAGTTCCTTGCAACATAACTCCAGACTGGAAAGAAAGAAAAATGACAAGCTCAGTCCTTTAGCTCCGGGAGTGGCCCTTCAGTAGTTTTAAATTTTTCCAGAAGTAGATCTTTATGAGAGGTGGTATCTTCCTTGGAATCTTCAGGACAATGTCCTTATGGTGAGAGACAGGCAGGATTGTCTGGTCAGCGACCCTGTGAGCTCAGGTTGCCCAGAGTGGGCTCATTGGGGCCAGGCAAATTCATCTTCCAGAAGGAACAAGGGCTCTCTTTCCTCGGGCAGCTTGAATCCTGTTTCTTCAAGGGTTGCTGAAAGCTGAAAGTTGGTGATGTCAGACAACCCCCTGCCCAGAGTGCTTGGTGCCTATGTTCCAAGAGCTTATTACCTGTATGCAAGGCATTCTCATCTTTGTACTAAGGGATCTCCCCTAAAAAAACTAACTCGCAGCTGCATTTGCCCTGCCCTGTCTAATTGAGAAAAATATCCATCAATGGGAAAACAGTTAACTAAATTGGGGGGCAAATAGGCAAAGAATCCTACGCAATCATTAAAAATGATGACTGGGGTGTATAATTTTGACTTGGAAAGATGTCTATAAATACCTTGAATGACAAGAAATAAACTCAGCTTGGGGCACCTGGGTGGCTTGGTCGGTTAAGCAGCCAACTTCGGTTCAGGTCATGATCTCACGGCTCGTGAGTTTGAGCCCCATGTCAGGTTCTGTGCTGACAGTTTGGAGCCAGGAGCCTGCTTCAGATTCTGTGTCTCTCTCTCTGCCTCTCCCCTGATCACACTCTGGCTCTCTCTCTCTCTCTCTCTCTCAGAAATAAATAAACATTTAAAAAAGTAATTCAATTTTTTTTTAAAAAGAAAGAAATTCAGCTTAAGCATGCTCTAGTCCATGAAAATAATATTGCATAAGTCTATGTGTGGATTGTATGCCTGTGTGCATGCAGAGAAGACTATATGGAAAGATAGTCATTGACTTAGCACTGTTTATCTCTGACAGCTGGTGTTATTTTATTCCCTTTTGCTTTTTTGTTTGGGTTTTCTGTGTTCCTCTGTTTTTTTTTTTAATTTTAATTATGTATTTTATTTTTATAATCAGAAAAATAAACTGTTTTCTTTTTGAACTAGAATAAAGTATTTGTTACACCTCAAAAAGCTCATTGTTCTCTGAATATGCCTCATGTTGCTGATTACAGTTTCATGTACCCATCAACAATTTGGAAAATTAAATTAATTACAGAAAAAGATAAATAGCTAAAACATTTTTTTGGCTATCATTTATGTAAGATTTCTCTAAGTGTTGGGGCATTGGGGTCATTTCAAACTTTTGATAAAGTGATGAATAATATCTTGATATATGAATCCTTCCATTTCTGACTAGTTCATTAGTATATGGAGGAAAATCTACTAAAGCAAAGTAAAATTGGACAAATATCCCAAATTGCTCTATCCAATGATTACAGAGTCTTTATCAAGTGACATTTGTGTATCATCTTTTAAAAAACTCTTTGCCTTTTAATAATTCAAAAGAAACAATCTTGTTTTCATTTAGATTTGGTTAGTTCCTAAGGAGGCTGGGCATTTTAATTTATTATTTGCTATTTACATAAAATGCTAAATTTATGAATTGCCTTTTCATGTCCTTTGTTCATTTTACATTAATTTGGGGAGAGAGGTTTTTGTTAGAACAATGAGCTCACCTCTTTAATAATTTTGTAAATATTCACTCAATTTTATACTTTTGTTTGTAGTGGTTGTCAAATACATATACAGAGTAATGTGTTTTCTGTGGTCAAATCTATTATAAATTTCACTTTTTAAATATTTTTCCATTGATTTTTGTAGGTGAAAAGCCCTTCCCCCTCCCAAACTCAGATAATTCTTTATAGGTTAATCATTTACATCCAGTTCTTTAGTTCATCTGGAATTTATTTTGATGTATGAGATGAGATGAGGATCTAAACTATTCTTTTTCCCAAATGGCTAACCACCTATTGAGATACCAAGTTATGACATCCGCTAAGATCTGCTACTTAATTGTTGAACCAGTTAGAAGGTTCGTTCTTCCAGAATAATTTGAGGTCGTTTATAGTTCATTGCTTGCTAAAAGTATTTATAGAAACGAAGACCTCTGGCGACTCCCACTCCCCCCACCTTCCCTGGTTTTACACCTGTACTCCCTTTCCGCTCCTGGCTGCAGTGAACCAGTGCTCCCACTTGCCCTCACAGCATTGCATTACTGATATTGCAGCCCCGGAGTACAAGCAGAGAGGTAGGGATTGGGGCGAAATGGGCTTCACTGCCTCGCAGAGTTGTCACGTACTGTAGAGACGTAACCAATGGTGGGTCACCTGTGAGGACCCCGTATCTCTGGAGCCTGGGATACATGGAAACATTCTTACAGCATCCTGATCAGGAGCCTCTTAGACACTTAGTTAATAAAACTTCTCCTGGAGTGAGACAGACGGTTGACCAATGTGTTTCATCCCCAGGGCAGTTGCAATTTATAACTGATTTCACAAATCGTTTTAGAAAGTTTGGGGGGGGGGGTGATAAATCAGATATCAGGTATCTCGCTACCTAGCAGCTTTCTTAACCCAAAGGTCTAAGTAATTATTTCCATATTTAAATGATGTATTTCATTGGAATCAACCCTTTAAGGAGGACTTCATACTCGCCAACCCACTGAACATGCAATAAATTTGTAATGTATATAAAATATGTAAAACATCTTACAGTTCTTTACCTCATTATTTGTAAGCTTGGATTTTTTTTTTACCAAGTATTTTTACTTAAAAGATAACTACATTTTAATCCTTGCAACCATTGTAACATATGGCTAATTACAGCAAAGAAAGAAAAGGGAAGAGTTTCGAATCAAAATGATAGTATGTTTTATCTCCCACGGCTTTCTCTTACCCAGAACACTCTTCACCATAAACTTTCCCCAAACTTTATATTTTGTAAAAGAAAAAAAAAAAAAAAAAAAAGTGTGCTCTGTTTTAATGCAGGTCTAATTCTTCATGTGTCTTCAATAATTGCACCTCATTCCAAAATATGTTGCCAAAAATAACCCATTAGCAGCGAAGGCAGCTTTGTCTCAGCAGTATCTCCTATACATTATGGCTACTTTTATTCTAAGAATAGCACACTCTTCCTTAGTGAATTAATCTTTTAATGGAATTTCTTCTGCAGTATTTAGCAAAATGACCCCACTCAGGGCTAGCCCACTCTCTACAAGTAATTAGAGATAAGTATGTTTAATGCATTTCTGAATATTTTACTCTAATACATTCTTCAAGCACAGATAAGCAGCTGTATGAAACTACCCTTGGGGCTGTTGAGTCCAGATTTAAAAATACACAAATAATTGTGTGGCACCTGGTACACCTGACTGTGCAATGACTCAAATTTACCTTCCAAAGGGGCAGAAAATAAAACAGCTAACAGGCTCTCCTGACATTTCAGATCAGTGGTGTGTTTCCTTCTTCCTCCCACCAAACGTTAAGAAACTTACCTGAGTTAGAAAAGTTGGTTCAGCAACGGCCTCCGGCAATGTTCTATCCTCCATAGCTCCTAATTAGGGCTCAACTTGATTTTTTTTTTTTTTTCTCCCCAGCTCTGGCTCAAGTTGCATCTCTGTGACTCCATCCACCCCCATTTAAGCACATGTATCACTGCCTCTGTTCCGGAGTCTAGCTAGCTGTTCATCCTCCCATTATAGTCTGGCTCTTCCAAGGTCAATGCAAGCAAGCACTGTGAAAGAGGCCAGAAAGATGCTAATGGACTTGCTGCTGAGACCACAAGGCATGTTGGAGCTAGACCAGGATTCATTTTAAAAAACAGATATGTTTACTTTCCACCATTTAGAAAAGAAAGAAAATTCAAAGTGTTTCTCAAACAAAAAGTACACCCTAGCTTTGGCATTAAAAGAATCCATAAAAAGCTGCAGAACTAGACTTGCCTTATTTTCATCTGCTTGACCCAGGGGGAGCTTTCTGTTAGATCCCGTTGTTCTGGTGGGGGATAACCAGAGTGCCTAGCTGTTTTCTGATTCATTTGGGATATTTGGGATCATGGACGTACTCTTGTGAAAGGCCTGGAACATTCCTGCTCAAAGCATGGTTCACAAACTTGCACTTGTCCAAGTTGAGGTACGTACAGAAATTGAGACACGATACCCACTATTGCCGAGTTTGTGGAGGGCTCTCTCCTACATTGTTGGTGGGAATACAAAATATGGCAGCCACTTGGCAAAACAATAAGGCAGCTTCTTACAAAGTTAAGAAACTTTGTACACTGACCATACAACCCAGCATTCCTACTGGAGGTAGTTACTCAAGGGAAATAACAACGTATATCCACACACACACTTGTAGGTAGCAGCGTTAACAGTAGCCAGAAACTGAAATCGACCCAAATTTCTATCTGTTGGTAAGTGAATAAACAGATTGTGGTGTCAACACATTATAGAATGTTATACATCAAGAAAAGGGAATGGAGGTATGTGTACAACCACATGCATGAATACCGCAAATAGTATTTTAGGGGAAAGAAGTGAAACACAAAAGACTACACACAGTATGATTCCATTTATGTGAAATTCTACTACTAGAGGGATGACTATGGTGAGTGAGTTCTGAGCTTCCTTTGTAACCCCGGGTGCAGGGGGACAGGGCCCGTACCTGTATGTCAGCTGCTGAGTCAGGAAGCCTCTTTAGACCTGGGGTTAATCTGAATCTTTGCGGTAATGTGTTACACACACCTTCATTTCATATCAAGCCTTCAGAGTGTGGTCCACTTTCTCTAAAGACAAAATGTCATTCTTACTGTAACATCTATCCTGTTTTCCTTTTTACCAGCACCTCAGAGAATAGCATCAACAGCTTAATGTTTACATCAGTGAATCAAGGCTGTTTCCATGGCAACACCTCTAATTCTCTGGAACTGCCATTTTATGTCACTTTACTATTAATGGAAGATGAAACAAAAGAAAGCACACAGAACAGAGAAGGCTTAGTGCCTAAGACTGACAAGCAGAACAAGAGGGAAGGGAAGTAAATGTATCATTTGCAAGACTTTTAATACCTAGTGGGCTATGACATTATTCAGCAGTTAACCATTTCTTTTGCTTGGATTTATATAATGATTTCATAGGATCAAAGAGTCTTTGAGCTAAAATGGCCTTAAAAGTCATCTGCAAATCTTTATTTTTTTAATGTTTATTTTTTTAGAGAGAGAGACAGAGCACGAGCGGGGGAGAGGCAGAGAGAGAGGGAAAGAGAGATTCTCTTCCAGAGAGAGAGAATCCGAAGCAGGCTCCAGGCTCCGAGCTGTCAGCGCAGAGCCCGATTGGGGCTCAAACTTACAAGTTGTGAGATCATGACCTGAGCCGAAGTCAGATACTTAACTGACTGAGCCACCCAGGTGCCTTTGCAAACTCAGTCCAGAAAACTCAGTCCCAGAAGAGGTAAGGGATGTAATGAAGGTCATTTGGCCAGTAATGGTCAGAACCAAGAGGGGAACACAGGCCACAGAGCCAAAGTCTGGGGCTCCTTTTAGGCACAGTATGATATGGTCTCTTTCACCTGTTAGTCCAATAGCTTAGGCTCAGCTAAATACTTTTTTATGGAATCCATTATAATGAATACCAAGAGTTTCACTACCTGGCCTACCAACAACGGAAGTGAGGCCATTGATTATGGCTACCAGAGCCATGGCTTGTGACTGAGAAGTAAAATCAGGCGCCATGTCGCAAGCACGTCTCGTTCAGGATCCAATTGCAAGAAGCAGAGACTACCCCGGGGATTTTATGCAGAATGTGATTTAATATAAATCAAGATTTAACGGATGTAATATAAATCCAAGAATGATGCCCAGAACAATGCAGAACTCACCCCCCAGGGAAGCTTTCATGTCTGTCCCAACCAGGAAGGTAGAAAATCAAGAGGCTGCCATTGGAACTATTGAGTCCAAGAAAACATCAGTGCAGATGAGATTCAGAATCGAGTAGCTGGTATCTGGAAGTCACTTGCACTCTCACCATCCACACATCTGGACACTGGATGCTGGACCACTTTTGGGGGGAAGAAAGCACTACATTCCATGACCACACGTGACATCAGAAACAGCCCCAAAAGCAACAGGAAGGTGCCTCCATGTCATTTCCACCTTTACATTTCCAATGAATGCGTCTCATTGGCAAGACCTAATTTGCACCCAGAACATTACCCATAGGAAAGTGGAAAAATGTAGTTTGTTTTAAAAGCTTTCCAAGTTCTGCTGTCCTGGAAAAGTGTGCTGAAATGAGGAGGGACGGAATGCTGAGTGTCAGTTGGCTGTATTCAGGTGAAGGAGCTCATCAATGCAGTTGGTTAATGGATGTCAACACACATCAACAACAGGGGGTGCATTACACCAGGAACTAGGAGAATACTTTGGTGAAAGCGGGTAAATGAGCACCCTCAAACACTGCCAACGGGAGGGAATGAGAGGTGCAGCAGTCACATTACAGAGCATTTAACAGAACCATTTAAACACGTGAAAGCATACAGCCCGTGACTCAGTAATCCCACCCATCCTTTTCTAGCTCAGAAAAACAACTACACGTATGCACGAGGTGCTATGTATGAGGATTTGATTTCAGATCACCTGCAGCAGCACAATACTTAGATGAATACTTAATATTCATCACCAAGATAATGACTGAATAAACTATGGAAAAAGCCTTCCTAGGGAATTAAATATAGCAGCTAAAAAAAATAAGATAGGATGATCTGTACTGTCATTGAAGGATCTCAAGGACATACTGTAGAAAGTTTTCTGGGTGCATAAACAGCTGCCAGAATGATTGAGAGACAAGCCCATATGAACAAGAAATGGTCTGCACCAGTTTCCAGGCTTTTGACCCCCCTCAGACCAATGGAAGGTATAAAAAGAGGTCAGTGTAATGAGAAAGGGGATTCCTGAGATGTCTTCAGGAAAGATTTCCAGAGGAGGGGAGTATTTCTGCTACCTTCTGCTCAGGCCTAATGAGAGGGGTTCTAAGGGAAAACCTGGTGAAGTTGAGGAGGGGACAGAATGGACAGGGCCTGACTCATTCCCAGGAAATCTAAAGGGTAGACAATGGCTGACTTAGTGCTTTGTGTGGGAGCCAGAGAGGACCCCTGCCCTGAGAAAGACCATCTCTCTGAGTATGTGAGAGGTAGACGATGGGTGAGGGCTTCTTTGGACCAAGGCAGCCACGTGGGACTGACATCCCCAGGTAGGTGGCCTCCTGGGAACCACCAGCTGGAGCAGGTAGTCCAGGGGATCAAACACATTACATGCAGTAGAAGGGGAGCATCCCTAAGCTGGGAACCAAGATGCATTCCTTTTTTGGGGCCGCTGTGACAAAATGCCACAAACCAGGTGGCTTAAAACAACAGAAGTGTATTATCTCACAATTCTAGGGGTTAGAAGTTCAAAATAAAGGTGTCAGCAAGGTCATGCTCCTCTCAAAGGCTCCAAATAGGAATACTTCCTTACTTTTTTTTCTAGCTTCTAATAGTTGCCAACAAACCTTGGCATCCTTGGCTTGTGCCAGAATTCCAATTTCTGCCTCTGTCTCCCCAGGGTCTTCCTCCTGTGTGTCTCCTCTGTGTTTTTAAACTTCTCTCCTTATAAGGGCACTAGTCAATGGATTTAGGGTACATCCTAATCCAGTATGACCTCATCTTAATTTGATCATATCTGCAAAGACTCTTTCCAAATAAAGTCACAATCACAGATCTAAGGGTTAGGACTTCAACATATCTTTGGGGGTGAAGGGTAGAAGTTCAACCGCAACACAAGAAAATTGACCAAAGCCATCAAGAGTCTGCTTTAAACCAACCAAGGAAAGAGCCCAAGACCCTCCAGTAGGTGAAAGCTGTCTAATCCCCCGCCCCACCCCATCTCACTTCCTGTCTCCTGCCTGGCCTTGGGAGGCAACAGTCAAGAAGGGGGAGAAGGTGGGCAGCAAGGAGCAGGACACATCTTCCCCCAAAAGTAGACAGTCACTACCTAACTACAAGCTTTAGTGGGAAAAAGAGGACCTATCTTTGAATGAGGATTAGGGTGTTGATCAACATCTTGGACTGTACATTTTAAAAATCTTCTATTTTGGAAACCATCAAGCATACAAAACATAGAGAAAATATAATAATGAATTCTCTATGTACCCACTTCCCAAATTCAACAATTATCAATTCATGACCAGTCTTTTTTTTTTTAATCTATACCAATCTACCCAAGCTCCCTCTTCCCCAGATTATTTTGAAGCAAATCGCAGATGTTATATAATTTCATCCAGAGATCTTTTAACATCTTTTCTCTGAAAAATAAAAACTTTTAAAAAATAAAACACAACCACTCTACCATTATCATGTTCTCAAAATTTAAAAACAAACCCTTAATATCAACAATTTACTAAATTTTCAACACTCTCCATTTGTTATATAAAATTTTTCATATACTTTTTAAATTCACCTGAGCATCCAAAAGGAACTATATATTGCAATGAGTTGCAATTTTTTCTAAGTCACTTTTAATATATAGGTTTCTCTCTCCTCCGCGCCTTCTTTTTTTTCTTCTTCTTTTTTCCCCTTATAATTTTCTGTAAAGAAACTGGGTCTTTGTCCTACAGCATTTCCTAAGGCCTGGTTATTGCTGATTGCATCTCCATGGTGTTATTTAACATTTTCTTCTGTCTCCTGTATTTTCTGTAAATTGGAAGCTGGATCTAGAGGAGTGGTTCTCAAAAGTAGCCCATGGGAATCATCTGGAAAAACTTTTAAAAATCCTGAAGCCCAAGCAAGTTCCAAGCCAACTACATCAAAGACTCGGGCGGTGAAAGTGAGGCACTGGGTTTAAAAACTTCTCAGACGATCCCAATATGCAACCAATATTGAAAATCTCTTCTCTAGAGTTCTGCTCATATTTAACTTTGATTTTTTTCCCCTCTTTAATTTTTTTTAAGTTTATTTATTTTGAGAAAGGGAGAGAGAGCACACACAGGTGCACATGCAGTTGAGCAGGGGAGGGACAGAGTGAGGGAGAAACAGAATCAAGGAAGCTCAATGCTGTCAGTGCAGAGTCGGATGCAGGGCTTGAACCCATGATCCCTGAGATCATGACCTGAGCCAAAATCAAGAGTCTGACGCTTAACGAATGAGCCACCCAGGCACCCCCTCCCCTCCTTTATAGGAGATGCTTGTTGTATGCTTTATACTGGATATTTTAAATTTCCAAAGTGACCTTTTGTTTTACAACAAAGTTTACAATGTAGAAATGTCTGTGACCTTGGACTGATTACAAGAGTCTTGAGAATGGCCTGTTTTTCATCCAGTGCAAGAGATGATTATCCCCAGTGAGCAAATTCTAAATGGACAATGGGAGGAAAAATAAAGTGTGTTGGATCGTGTCACAAATTGTCCTTGATCCATGGGTCAGTAACAAGTAACTGGTTAGGAAAACATCTAGAAGGGCACACGCAAACCTCAGCAGTGGTTACCTCTGGGAAGTGACTGAGTTTGGTGTGGCAGCAGAGTGTGTGTGTCCGTGACAAATTTTAGTTTTATTTCAAATTTTAGATTGAAAATAAAATCATGTGTTAATTGTGTAAGCAAAGTTAATGAAAAGAGAATAGATGGTGGGTTTTTAACGTTAAAATTTCATATTTTTCCATTATAAGAGTAGTATATACTCACTAAAGAAAATTTTAAAAAATCAAGGAAGAAGAGTAAACTATAAACTATAAATTCCCCACTTCAGACTTATTTTTATGTATTTTTAAAATTAGTTTATTGTGGACAAAATGTCTTCACCTGATTTTTAAACTTCTTCCCACTGGCCTGGTCAGAGTCACTAAACGCCTATCTATTAATGTTTTCGTGGGGGCCTTTTTGCTTGGAACATTTCAATCATACCTTATAATAATTATTGTATTATATGTTATAACAATTAATATTTCTCCTAAGTGCTCTACCAGCTATAATTCTCACAAGACCTCGACAATGTGAATTCTTTTATTGTTCTGATTCTACAGATAATAAGGGGTTTAAAGGAGATAAATATTTTCCCAACCATGTGGCAATGTCTAACCCTCTTTTCTTAGCTAAGAGGCTGGGACGAAGCTAGCTAAGACAGTGTCTCCTCTGAGAAGTTGCAAATGTTTCAAAATCAAGAAATTCCTACCAAGTCCTCTGTTAAGCAGTGAGCCAAGAGTGATAAACTGGAGAAGTGGAAGAGCTCAGGAGCTGATTCTGGAAGCCCCAAAACAGAGCCAGAGAATCTGCAAACTACAGAGATGTAAGCAGGGATGAATGCATGGGAGGGGTGAACGTTTCCAGGCTGACACCTGGTGGGGCAGTACCACTCACGTCTATATTTAGTTTGCCAAGATGGGTCAGGTATGGGTGGGCAGTCAGGATCTGGGACCAATCCATTTCATGTACAACTTAGTACAGAATATCAAGCCAACGCATCCTTTATTTTCTTAAGTCATTGATGCCGTGGAGTTGTTGGAGAGTATTAATCAGTCTGCTCTCCCCACCCCACCTCCTGACTACAATCCCCTGAAATAGCCAGTAGAGTTGGTTGTAAAAGTCAGCACTTTTTACTTTTCCCGGGTGCTCTGGAACAAGTAAAACCATTTCCTCCTGCCGCTGTGAGGAGTTGTTCTTGATGGCGAAATCATGGCCTCTGACTTATGGATTTGTGCACCTAGAGAGGGATTTACTTGATTCAGGTAAGTGTTTGGAGTAGATGATCCTAATTGCATATTGCATCATTATCACATGTCTCTGTTTCTCAATTATATTTGTGTTACAGTTAACCACTGAGAAAATAAAGTCCAATAGAAAGATGTAGCAACATGGCTTTCTACAACACAGAAGAAAATCTTAAAGATATTTGAATAAGCAAACGTGTTATCTATTTAACTCCAATTTTATTTTTTAATGTAATTTTATCTCTTCTTATAGACCGCAACCTGATAGCCTAAAAACCTTTTTAACATGTTTTTCTTGGTATTGGCAGACAGGAAATCTATTTTGTGCAGGCCGCAGCAGAGGGCGCTCTTCCTACAGATTCGCTTCTACGAGAAATTTTCTTACAAAGGAAAATTATTAAAATGTCTTTGTTCTGTTATTAAGTTTATGACTTCTCCTAAATATATACATATAATTTTATTATGGATATATGTATAATATTTATTTATGTATTTTTATAAATATATTTATAAATATATTTTATGTAAATAAATATATATATTTGTATATTAAATTATATATATATTTAGAGCTATAAACTTAACATACAGAAATACAGATAGATACATAGATAGATAATTTTTATGGTTTCTCCCCATCCATTAATTCTAAAACCACATGTAATTATGTTCCCTTAAATAATTACCACTTTGTTCTCCTTAAGCATGCTAACTTCCTGTTTCACCTTAGGAACTCAGCCTTGAGCGCAGAAAGTTGGGACTTTGGGGTACTGCCCCCCTCATCCTCCAGTGTATGTGCTTCTCTTAGAGTCATCTCTAGAGAACCACAAACCATTTTTGGAGCATGTCCAGGAGAGGAGGCAGATTTAGTTTCTCATGTGATGGCTTTGGTTTTTTTGCTGGGAATGGGCTGCACACTGCTCCAACCCTCCTTCCTTTCTCTTTTCTTTGTCTCCCACATTTCTACTCCTCCAAGCTGTTGTTCGCTATTCCACGCTTCTATCCTTCTCCTCCACCTCCAAAGCCATAAGCGTCACTGTCTATCTAAGCTACCCACTTGCAGTAGTCAGCCTCCAAGGTGGCCCCACGGATCCCTGCCTACTCTGTATGTAGATCCGTAGTGTCCTCCTTCATCCAGCAGGGCTGATCTGTGTAACCACTAGGATACTGTGGGAATAGCAGTGTGTGACTTGTGAAATCAAGGTCACAAAAGACATATGGCTTTCACCTTGCTGTCTCTTGGATCACTGAGCAGCTGCCATGCTGTGAGAGGCTCAAGAAGTCCCACGGAGGGTCCTTGTTTCAAGGAACTGAGCTCTCCTGCCAACAGCCAGCAGTGCCTGATCAGCTATGGGAGTGAGCCTCTTTGGAAAGCAAATCCTCCAGTCCTAATAAAACCTTCAGAGCACGCAACCCTGGTGGACATTTCATGATAGCCTCGTAAGAAACCCTGGGCCCAAACCATCCAATTAAGTCACTTCTGAATGCCTGACCCACAGGAAATGTGAGATAATAAATGCTTATTGTTTTAAGATGCTAAGCTTGGGGTAATTTCTTATGCAGCCATAGAAGCTCATACTCCTGTCATCGTGCCTGATGACATGTTTAACACTATTTTACGTCTTCGTGGTATAAGCCCTCCGAAGGCTCATCACTGGTTTTAGAATAAAATCCAAGTCCGTGACATGGCCCAAGACTGAAAGAGGACTTCAACCACCTCGATTCTGATCTCAGTCTGTACCTTCTAGTTACGTTCTGCTTTCCAGTTTATCTCTTAACTCAGGCAAAAGACCCTGAAGGCAAAGCATCTTGTGATGGGAACGGAAACTAACCCCTCAAGCAATACGAACTGCCCTGAGCCGGCAAGATCCCACCTGCTGGACTCCAAGCCAATGACCAACCTGACCTTTGCTGCCCACCCGTATGTACTCAAGAAACTTTGTCCCACGTTTTCCTTACATAGGCCCCATGGAAATAAATTCCTTTCTTGTGTCACCACCACTTGTCTGTCTTTGGATTTTGTCAGCAACGAGTGGCCGAACCTGATCTGTGTGGGCCCCCAGGGCCCGGTGCTTTGCCACGATTACAAGATCTTCCACGATCTGGCTCCTGGACGCCTCCCAGCCTCATCCACCCTTCCCCCAAGTCCAGCTACCTGGAAACGCCTTCATTTCCCTACGTGTGGATGGACACAATTGACAGATAAAATACAGATTGCCCTGCTAAATTTGAATTTTAGATGAACAACGAATGGTTTTTCTTGTTATAAATATTTGCGACATACTTATACTAAAAATATTGCATGGCATGTACTCATTCTAAAAGGTTCTTTGTTGTTATTTTGAAATTCAAGTGAAATGGGGCATTCTGTATTTTTAGTTGCTAACTCTGGGAACCCCACAGATGTGAAATGCTTTCTCTCAACTCCTGCTCTCCCCTCTGCCTGGATCCCTCATCTCCCTCTGGCTAACTTCCTGTCCACCAAGACTCTCGACCCAGACGTCCATGCCTCTAGAAGGCCTGTGCTGATGGCCTCTACCACACACACACCCTGAACGGGTTAGATGTGCCCGCCGTGGGCTTCTGCCCAAAGCTGTTGGGTCTCTCGCACACCGCACGCACTGCAGTTATTAATTTGCCTGCTTCAGCGCTAGACTCAACTTCTGGAGGTCAGCCACTGTCTTATTCATCATGTCACCTCAGTGCCCAACACATAAAATGATCGCAACTTCTACTCGGTGAACACTTATAGCAAGCTAGTCGCTATCCTCAGACATTTACATACATTCACTCATTAAATCATCACAGCAACCCCAAGGAGGTACTATTAATATCCCTTTTCCAAAAAAAAAAAAAAAAATGAGGTTAGAGTGGGAGAGAGCCAAAGCATAAGAGACTCTTAAAAACTGAGAACAAACTGAGGGTTGATGGGGGGTGGGAGGGAGGGGAGGGTGGGTGAGGGGTATTGAGGAGGGCACCTGTTGGGATGAGCACTGGGTGTTGTATGGAAACCAATTTGACAACAAATTTCATATATTGAAAAAATAAATAAATAAAATAAAATAAAACCTTCTTTGACATAAAAAATATATATATATATTTATATATATATATATATATACCCCTTTTACTTTTATTGGTGAGGAAACTGAGGCAGGAAGAGGTCATGCAACTTGCCCAGAGTCACTAAACAATGGAAGTGAGGTTGGATTCAAAGCCAGGAGTCTGATTCCAGCTTAGATTCCAGAAGCCCTAATGGTGAGCTAGCAGCATTACTTCTCTGCAGTGTTGGAGGAGTGGGGGTTTTTTTGTTTGTTTGTTTGTTGTTTGTTTGTTTTGGATGTTTGCAAGAACTAATTACATAGCTAAGTGTTTTCAAACTAGATCATTTTCTTCCAACAGAGACCATGTTAAATTTGGTCCTCTTGGTCTTTACCCTTCCTGGCTCTCTCTCCAGCTACCATTACCTAGCACAATGCATGGTGCTTTCCTCATGGGCCAATAGCAAAGAAGCATCCAGATTTGTCGTTCCCTCTTCACATCCTGACCACAAACCAAGGGTGCCAATGTGTACTGCATTCCGTAAGGAAGAACAGATGTGGCACGTGCCTTAGGAATAGAAGCTGACAAAGCACTCTGGTTAATAGCATGAGTTCTAGAATAAGCCTTCCTGAGTTCTGATCCCAGCCCTACTGCTTATTAGTTGTGTGGATTTGGATGAGGTCCCGAGACTTAGGTTCCTCATATTCAAAAGGGAGATAATAACAGTTTTCAATTCATAGGGTGTTGTTGAGGATTAAATGAAATTAAAGGGGGGAAATGTGCAATGCCTGAAATATAGCATGTACTCAATAAATGTCAATTATTACAACTGTAATTATTATTCCACTCATCCCAGTCATAAGCACATTAGGCCTGCCCCCCCCCAATGAATTTTTGTGACTTTCTCACCCCCCTTCCCCTATATAACATTTCAGATAGGGATTAGAGAGGTAGGTCTTCACTGATATCCTCCAGGGTTTCAAGTCCCAGCCTCAGAGATCTAAATTAAGAATACAAAATCAGAGGAGGAAAGCTGGCCCCATAGCCCAGAGAAAGCTAGACTGAAGCAAGAATATACCCACTGACCCTCAATTCCTGTCCTACTGTATAGAACTGGGTGGTTGGTCTCCCAACTCAGGTCAAGAAGCAGCTTTGCTTCTGGACAACTACGCCAAGAGAAGTCATCGTACCCTCCAGGAAATAATGCACACTCATCCCCAGGGTCTGCAGCCCATAACCCCGTACATCTCAAAGGCACCCGTCTGAAGAAACACTCTTTACTTCCCAAGTGTCCAGAAATACGCAAGAATTTTGGTATCTTTTCAGGGGGTGGTCTAAGCTCATTTACTTGTAGGGGTGACCATGATGAAATTGATGGCTGACTGTTTGAGCACTTAGTACATGCACTGCGCTCCGTGCATTACGTATGTTACCTCATTTAATCCCCAGTACAACACCATCAAGTTTGGTACCATTGTTATACTTATTTTACAGATAAGAAAACAAATCAGTCTGCCCCAGTCACACAGCAAGTAAGAGAAGAACCAGATTTTTAATTCTATGCTGTGGTATGCAAATAGACTCTTTAGCTGCCCTCATCTCTATGGTTCCAGGGCTTCTGTTACGGGACTAGGTCAACGCCTCCAGTAGATCCTTATAATATAATTAATACCCTTAGGACAGGGGTTCCAACTGCACATTCAAATCATCTGGAAAGCTGACTCACTAAACCCTCGCCAGACCAATG
This sequence comes from Panthera tigris, assembly GCF_018350195.1. Classification (NCBI taxonomy): domain Eukaryota; kingdom Metazoa; phylum Chordata; class Mammalia; order Carnivora; family Felidae; genus Panthera; species Panthera tigris. The sequence continues at coordinate 120,067,134 of NC_056661.1, forward strand.
AATTAAATTTTCTGGATGGTAAAGCCAAATCATTGGAGGTTTGGGAAGATTTCTCTGGGGGAGCCTGGGTGGCTCAGTCGGTTAAGTGTCTGACTTCAGCTCAGGTGATGATCTCATGGTTTGTGAGTTTGATCCCTGCATCAGGCTCTGTGCTGACAGCTCAGAGTATGGAGCCTGCTTCAGATTTGGTGTCTCCCTCTCTCTCTCTCCGCCTCTCCCCCACTCATTCTCTCTTTCTCTCTCTCTCTCTCAAAAATAAACAAACATAAAAAAATTTTTTTAAAAAGATTTCTCTGGATGATTCCCATGGGCAGCCAGACTTAAGAACCAACCCCCTAGGGACACTCTCAATGGATATATTAAGCTTTAAAAAGAAATTCCTAAGGCTCTCCTATCAGAAATCCATCTCCAATAGTGTTTGCTCCTCCCTCTCCAAGGAACAATCTCTGAACAAACTGGAGGTGAGGACACTTCATGGAAGGTTTTTAGAAGTTTTGGTTACTCATCTACGATGCCTGCATTATAAGGTTGGTTCACTTTCATGCAGAAGTAAATGCTGCCCTTGGACCCTAAAAGAAAAATTTTCCCTAGGTGCCTGCCCTGCTCTTGAATGAACCTGAGAGTGAGCACCTCCTTAAATTTTCACCCTAGGGATCACCCTTGCCTCACCCAAAGCTTGATGCTGGGGGAAGTTCTTAGCATACAACTATTCTGCAATGTGTGAAACAAACAGGAAAAAATGAAGTGGCTCACACCAATGGATAATAATAGTAATCTACATTTACACCTTGTACCTGTTCTAGTTGTTTGTTTATAAGCAATAGAAACCAAGACTGGTTAAGAAAATAAACATGTGAAAACATGTGCGTAGGTCACAGATTCCAAGGAAAACCAGTGGCCTCAGAAAAGACAGGAACCAGGGTGCCTATGAGGATCAAGGATGCAGAAGCTCTTCGGGAAACCACTGTAGCCATGTTCACTTCCACCATTTTGAGAGAAGATGATCCTTGTCTCGAGATTCAAATCCTTTGTAAGAGGTTCTAGCTGGAACATCTGACTGCTGCTTAGCACCTTGACTGACAGTTCCAAGAACACTACTTTCAGTTGGCTAGTTTCCTAAAGCAAAGCTGGCATGCTGTTACAGAAGGGGCGGGCAGGGGGCAGATGCCGGGCTGGCAAAGCAGCAGGTGTTCACTCTGATACTGTGCCAAGTGCAAGGTGTTTTGCATCCAGAACATTCAATGCGATAGTTGATGCCTGATATCTGGATTCCAGGTGAAATCCTTTCCTAACTCCACCATTTCTTTAATGTAACTACTTGGTAAATATATAGTGTATTATTAGAGTCTACTTTCTGAGAAGCGTGGTCTTGGAAATCAGAGAGCTAATACCGATACGACTTTCCTACCACACAGCAAGGAGATGTAGCCAGATAGGACCTTCAAGTGTAGCTCCTGTGTGTGTCACCCTTATCAACTTCTCGCAGAGCATTTCAGATCAGACGTTTGTTAGCAGGCGGTCATACGCTGATAGACAATACAGCTAGTAGTTAAGAGCATAGCTCTAGAGCCACATTGCGAGGGCTTAAATCCTGACTCAGTTATTACTTGGTGTGACTTAGGGAAGACGCTTACCTCTGGGCTCAGTGTCCTTATCTGTAAATTAGGTGTAATGATAAAATAACACCCACCATATGGAAGCGCTGTAAATATTAAGAGTTGATACGTATAAAGTGCGTTGTTCAGAACCTGGCCCATAGTAAGTACTTAAAAGCACTTGCTATTATTAGTATACCATGGTTGCAAAGTTCTTATTCATGGAAAGAGCTTCTGGAAGCTTGAAACAAGTGGCCTATTCCCATTTATAACATTTGGATCCCCTTCAGAGCAAGCCCTTCCCCCAGGTCATGTAATGAGGCTCTCCGGGAGTGGAGTGTGGATTTGCACAATTGCTCTTTCCTGTATTCTTTGCTCACTTCTTCAGCCCATTCCATCCCCCTCCTTCAGCAGCAGAACTTGAAGATCCCCAAAGCTGATCCGAGATGACAGTTCACAGCACAATCTGCTTATCCGTGAAGATCAGCTGTTGGCCTACTAATGTGGCCAACTTCTTCTGTCTTGGTCCTTTCATGACTTAGAAATACAAGTACCGTGAGGCACCCTGAGGACTATTCGTCCTCACCTCCGTCATTGTGCAGCCCACGTTCTTGCCCAGCGTCATCCACCGACAGTTGCCGTATTCGATAAATGGAAATACAGGATACCCAGTTAAATTTGAATTTCAGATAAACAGTGATTAATTTTTATTTGTTGTGCTGGTATCTGGCACCCGCCCACCGTGAGCATACTCACCACTAGGCTTCCTGACAGCAGCCCTGCCTAGCCCCACGCCAGGATACAAGACGTGAACAGGTTTGCTTCCATTGAGCCATATATGCCAAACCAAACACAAACTACATTTCCTGGCAACATAAACCCACAAGATGCTTGCAGATTACAGATTTGTGTTCAAATACATTTGGGAAGCTGCATTCCCTTCAACTCCAATCACTTCCATCCCAGTTTAGGGATAATTCTTGTCTAATATTTTGGTTCTACCTTTTTTATTATCTACATAATATTATCTATATTACATGTAAGACTATATATAACTTCATATATGCCATATTATCTATAGAATAAATTCATGTCAAATATTAATCTTATACATGGAAGTTTATTTAGATTTATCATATTTTTAAACGATTTCCTTGCTCACCATTCCTTCGTATATCTGACACCTTTCTTCTGGGATCAGTTTTCTCCTTCCCTAAAGGATGTCCTTTTCATGAAAAAGAACTAAAAGTTCCTTTTAGTGAAATCTGTTGGTGGCAAACTCTCAGTGTTTGTGTGTCTGAAAATGTCTTTTTTTCGGCTCTTTATTGGAAGATAGTTTGATTGAGAATACAATCCTCAATCCTAGGCAGAATCTTTCTCCCAAGATTCTACTCGATATCCCACTGTTTTCCAGCTGTAGTGTTGTGACTAAGAAATCTGCTATCATGCTGTCAGTAACAGACATTTCTCTGTATGTAATCTGTCTTTTATCTCTGACAAGATAAATGACCTTTTCTTTGTCTTCATAGACTCATTATAATAGGTTTAGACATGAATTTATTTTTCTTAATTATGCTTAGGATTCATTGCAATTCCTAAACCTATAGATGTATACCTTCCATAAATTCCATACTATCTCCTGCCATTATCTATATATATTATTACTCCTTCTCTTTTTTTCTGTTCTCTTCTCCTGGAACTCCTATCAGACATAGTAACATCTGCACATTTTCTGTTTCTTTTGAACTTTCCACATTTGTCTCACTGTGTTTCCATCTGAATAATTTCTTCAGAATTTACCTTCTAGTTCACAAATTTTGTTTTTAGCATTAGCTTACCTGCTACTTAATCTGAACATTGAATTTTAATTTCTTTTTTAAAATTTTATTTATATTGAGGCAGAGAGAGAGTGCAAGCAGGGGAGAGGGGCAGAGGGAGAGAGAGAGAATCCCAAGCAGGCTTCATGCTCAGTGCAAGCCCATTGCAGGCTTGATCCCACAAACTATGAGATCATAACCTGAGCCAAAATCTGGAGTGGGTCACTCCACTGGCTGAGCCACCCAGGTGCCCCAAATTTTAATTTTTTTTTAATCTTTATTTTTATTTTTGAGAGAGAAAGAAACAGAGTACAAGTGGAGGAGAGCAGAGAGTGAGAGAGACAGAGCAGGCTCCAGGCTCTGAGCTGTCTGCACAAGGCTTATGCAGGGCTTGAACCCACGAACCGTGAGATCATGACCTGAGCCGAAGTCGGACACTTAACCAACTGAGCCACCCAGGTGCCCCCTGAATTTTAATTTCAATAATCATGTTTCTTATTTCTAGAAATTCTAGTTATTTCTTTTTCAAACCTACCTGTTCCTTTGTAAAAGCATCTTATTCTTCATGTTTTCCCTCTTTCTTTTATTTAAATAATCTAAATACTTTTATTTTATGTTTCATATCCAGTAATTCCAATATCTGAAATCCTTGTAGATAAAATTCTGATGTTGTTTCTGCAAACTCATAATAGTTTATTTCTTTACATGTTTTGTAATTTTGAGTTTTAAACTCATGTTCAGTGGGCTTTATCTTTTTTTTTTTTTCAATATATGAAGTTTATTGTCAAACTGGTTTCCATACAACACCGAGCGCTCATCTCAAAAGGTGCCCTCCTCAATACCCATCACCCATCCTCCCCTCCCTCCCACCCCCCCATCAACCCTCAGTTTGTTCTCAGTTTTCAAGAGTCTCTTATGCTTTGGCTCTCTTCCACTCTAACTTCTTTTTTTTTTTTTTTTTCCTTCCCCTCCCCCATGGGTTTCTGTTAGTTTCTCAGGATCCACATAAGAGTGAAACCATATGGTATCTGTCTTTCTCTGTATGGCTTATTTCACTTAGCATAACACTCTCCAGTTCCATCCATGTTGCTACAAAGGGCCATATTTCATTCTTTCTCATTGTCAGTGGGCTTTATCTATGGAAATATTGAAGGGCTTGGGTGGAGAATGAGTCCCTCCAGAAGGTAATGTTGTTTTCCTATACCAGGAACATTAGAGCATCATAATCTGAAATTATAATAAATTAATTTCTTACCTTGTAGTTTCTCAAATGATAAAGGGACTCTGTTATTATGAAATATAATGTGAGACTTTTCCCACATAAATATCATAGCCCAAGATAGAAGTATCCCTTATCATCTCCCTTTTCTGGAATGGATTTTTTCTGGTTTTTCCTTTCATCCAACCGAGTAGACATTTGAGGATCCAAACTTAATGGAGGTGTCTCAGTTCTAACTTCTGTCTCTCACACAGCAGCTGTTAAAACTCAAAGTATTGGGGCACCCGGGTGGCTCAGTTGGTTAAGCCTCTGACTTGGGCTAAGGTCATGATCTCACAGTTTGTGAGTTCGAGCCCTGCTTCCAGCTCTGCCCTGACAATGCAGGGACTGCTTAGGATTCTCTTTCTCTCCTTCTCTCTCTCTTCCCCTCCATGGCTTGTGCTACCTCTCTCTCTCTCTCTCTCTCTCTCTCTCTCTCATAATAAATAAATAAACTTAAAAAAAAAAACTCAAAGTGCTGGGTTTCTAGGATTGGAAAATCCTCCCAGCTCAGGTGTGGCTTCACTGCTTGCTTACTGGCCTCCTTTCCTCCTTTGTATTTTCCCCCTGGGGATATCCCCAGTTTGCATAGCTGTGCATTTTACTCCTATGTTTTATCCAGAATTTCTAGGTGTTTTGTGAAGAGGTTTTTTAGGATGTCTGGTTCAGAGTTACTAGAAAATGGGGTCCCAGACTGCATTCTCTAGCTCACTCTTGGAAATTAACATTGCATATCAATCAGCATATTCTGAGTCTTCAAGTAAATAAACCAATGAATACTTATTTAAATCAGTATTTCTGGATTTTTTTTTTTTTACGCTGAAACCCACTGTTCAAATAGTACTTATCCTTTAGAGCTAGTAATTCCTGAATACTCTTAGGGAAACAGTGGTGTAATAATTTGAATTGTGATAGTGAATGAGAGTCTGTCTGCTAGTGGACACAAGCCCTTCTTGATAAGCTTGGGGAGTGGCCAAGGACAACTGTGCAAACCAGTCCTCCTTGCATTGCTGAGGGGTTTTTGCTCTTTGTTTCGGGTCCTGTGTGGAATCCAGAAACCCTGTCTGTTTGCTCTTCTCCCTGCCAGCACACAGAACTAATGCTGTCTCTGTTTGCACAAGAAAAGAAAGGACGTACTTTCCATTCTAGCCCTTGTTTTCATGCCCAGAAGTTTCCATGGTATTATTCTGGATGCCAAAACTTTCCAAGCCCAGTGACATGCAGTATTTGGGTAGAACAGTTGTATAAAATCTGTTCTGCCATTTTTGAATAAGGAAACTTACTATATTTATTTTTAGACCATAAAGTGTCTATTTTTCTGACAGCTCAGGAACAACCAACATTGAAATAGAACTTTGCATGGAGCTACTCCTGACTGAGGGACAGAAGTTAAACTAGTTCTCCACAAGTTGAAAAAAGTTTAAATGAGCTGCATAAATGGAACATAATCCTATGATTATGATGTTGAATTGAGTCACAGTGAATTAAATGGACAGGTCATAAATTTCTTTCACACTGGATTATAGACAGTCCATGTGCTTCTGGAACAAAAGTTTCCTGAATTGTGGAGTTTCATAGTTAAGAAAACTTAATCCTGTGAATATTTTCAGAGACTAGAAGAATAGTAGAGGACTGTTATGGAAAATATAATAATGCAATGTTAAAATCAAACTTTATATAGACAATAAATACAAATAAGATTTCTCTAGAAATAAGACAATAAATAGAAATAAGACAGTCCATGTGTTTCTGGAACAAAAGTTTCCTGAATTGTGGAGTTTCATAGTTAAGAAAACTTAATCCTGTGAATATTTTCAGAGACTAGAAGAGTAGTAGAGCACTGTTATGGAAAATATAATAATGCAATGTTAAAATCAAACTTTATATAGACAATAAATAGAAATAAGATTTCTCTAGGAAATATTTTTATTGTTTGGGTACAGTAAAAAATTTATCAGAAGACCAGGGTAAAGAATTGAGTCTCTTCCAGCCCTAAGGTCTGTCTTTAAATTTCCTTTACTGACTTTAGGACTGCAGATTTACCAGATAGGCTTCTAAAACAAATAATCCAGAACAAACAATGGCTGTATTATTGGCAATATCTCTCTAGGGTGACTGGAAGATGTTTTACCATGTACTTGGGAAGAAAACCTGAGTAAAATGGTTAAAACTGTGTTCTTATACTCCCCAGAGAATTCTTGACATTGGTAGCAGAGGTTAAGGACGTTGATGCCGCCATTGGGGCTCACGGTCTTGCAAAGGGTCATATGTGACTCCCAGGGAACGAGCAGTATTAGGTTCAAGGGAAGAGCAGGAAAGGACTTGCCAACATCAAAGAGAAAGAGAAAGCGGTCTTGATGTCATACGGTGCCAACCTGAGTCTGGTTCAAGGTGGACTTTCTGCATCAATTTGACATTGATATCATCTGCTCAGGGCATGAGAACATGATTGTTTAAGGCCAGGGTAAGCAGTTGTACCATTGCTAGGTAGAATCAACTCCTGTACCATTGGCTGAGAGAGTAGAATATTGATTAAAATCCTTTGTGTCCTGTTCAAGTTAGAGATGATACAGAGATAGGTTTACACCTGAGGCCATTGCCTGAGACAGCCACAGAAAGCTGTTCTCCATTCCCTATCCATATCTGGAATTGAATGAGAGAAAAATAATTCATTCTCTAGTCCCATCATCTTCCTGGGTTGGACATGTTCACTTCCAACCCTACTCTGGGTTGACTCAGACTGTCTGAACTTTTCCCTCAGCAAAAGCCCCCTGGGAACAGGGAGGCATCATTTTGCTACCAGGCTAGCTTCACCGACTTACAGAGAAAAGGGGATCTGCTACATAGCACTTATGTCATAGTCATAAACTATGTGACATCCTCACATCGCAGAGAAAGAATATGATGGGAGCACAAAAAACTCAACACAAACCAAGTGTCAGAGCTGTCTGCCTTGTGGCAATAACCTTGAGATGATTTCACAGGGGCAGAAAGCAACCAAATTCACATCCATGAAAGTGTTCCCGAACCAGGCAACGCCAACTGCCAGACCACCCAAAAGGGTCAAAGTGGGTATGAAGAAAGAGGAAAGTGATTAGGTATAGACACTTGAGGGTTCTAACATGCCCAGTGGGCTCTTCACACCTGCATTTCTCCCTGTATCCAGCTCTGTGAACTTTGTCCACCAGCTGTGAGCTGGTTTAACATGGGGACACTATGCCACATTCATCTCAAGCTCCCACATAGGAGCTTACGGTGCGTCCTGACTGCCTTGGACATAGTCTCATGACTTTAAGTCCTACAAGCACCCAGGCAGGAAAAAAAGAATAGGTAAAAATAAATAATGGAAAGAAGGTTTACTTTAAAAGAAAAAAAAAGTTAACTTTAACTTGTTTGCAATTCTTAATTCATGAAGCTAATGTTATGATGTTTACTAAATTTTGTGCAGAAAAAGCTCTGTAACTGACAGATTTTATAGACAAACAACAGGAAGGCATGTTAAGAAGCACTTCAAATTCAACAAAGGTAAACGGGATTCATCATTTCCTCTCAAAATCCCACCCTTCCCAGTGTTTCTCTTCCATGAATGGCATCACCATGTATCTATTTTTCCAGACCAAAGATCAGAAAAGGTTTTTTTGCTTCCTTCCCCTTCCTCACGCCCCACATTCAAGTACCGAGCTGTGTCATTTCTGTATTCTAACAAACTTTTTCTTTATCCCCAGTTTCTCCTCCTTAGTTCAGGTGACCATCCTCTTCCACCCATACACCAGCACAGCCTGCTAGACTGTCTCCCTGATTCTATTCTTGCCTTCCCTCCTTCCATCTATCAATGCAACCAGGCTCTTTCCTCACCAAAAACCTTTCCATAACTCCTTAATATTCTTTCAGGAGTATGTAAACACTATCTCTTGGCCTATTGGCCCTACACAATCTAGCCCCTGCCTTCCCCCAAGATATTTTTCTTGCCCCTTTCCCGCTCATTCTACATTCTGGCCATGCTGTCTTTGAGGGTCCAAACACACTGTGTTCTCTCCCATCTTCGCACATGATTTCTGGCTAGTTCCTATTCAACTTCTGGTCTCTGCTTAGATATTCCTTCTTTGAGGAAGCTTGCTTGAGCCTATAAGTCAGGTTAGATGGTACCCCATGTAATTCTATAGGACCCTGTATATCTATCAGAACACAGCATGTTTATTGCAGGTTACTGGCTTATCTTTTCCCCAGAAAGTAAGTGCTATATAGCACCAATGCCTAGCAGATGGCGACCTCAATGAATACTTTGAATGAATAAGTGAATGAATGAATGAATGGATGAATGGATGAATGGATGTTCAACTACTTATACGATCAACCTCTTTTAAACGCTTTTAAGAAAAAAATATTTAGGTGCACCTGGGTGACTCAGTTGGTTAAGCATCCAACTATTGGTTTGGGCACAGGCCACGATCTCAGGATTTGTGAGTTGGAGTTCCATGCTGACGCGTCGGGCTCCATGCTAACAGTGCAGAGCCTACTTGGGATTCACTCTCTCCCTCTCTCTCTCTCTCCCCTCCCACACTCTCTCTCTGTCTCTCTCAAAAATAAATAAACCTAAAATTTTTTTTTCATATTTAAAGATATATCTGGGCCAAATTCGAGATAATAAAAATTAGCATAGCAAGGGGTTCCTGGGTGGCTCAGTCAGTTAGGTGTCTGACTCTTGATCTCAGCTCAGGTCTTGATCTTGGAGTAGTGAGTTCAAGCCCAACATTGGGCTCCACGAGGGGTGTGAAGCCTACTTAAAACAAACAAACAAAAAAAAAAATCAACACACCAAGAATAGGAAAATTGTAGTTCAAAAGGATAAAAAGATCTTCCCTAATTCAGTTTTCACACCAACCTCAGGAATCCAGTTGAATTATTTATTTCCAAGTGGATCCCACAGGGTCAGGGTAAAGTCTGATCTGTGTTCTTTTAAGTAACTAGTCATCTCATTCGTCTCTTCCTTCCACAGTGTAATGCTTCTTGAACCATAATCTCCACATAACCAATCGGATGGAATCTCTTGACTTGTTTCATGATTATTTAAAACAATGATTGCTATTGTTCTTCCAGAACTTGCTAACAATGGCTAAGTTTTACTTGGTTGGCACACTGTGCCAGAAGAAATACTTAACAAAAAGCTTCTCCCCACCCCTTTATAAAAGCAGAATTACATGGAACAACACAATGGACATTTTTGTGACTGAGCAATTTGAATAATGGCATTTTGGACCCTTAACTCTTATTTTAAATGATTCTGGGAAGTTTTTTTTTAAATTAAGAAAATCTAATAAATTGCCCAGGGGTAGATACTACTCACCACATCTCTCTTCAGAGCATCAGGACCTGCCTATAGTCCTGAGTCAACTGGACTTTAAAATACGTATAATATGACCTTTACAATATGCTCTTGATCATGTAAAGATATATGGAAAAAAAACTACAAAGAAATATATCAAAATATAAGGTGAGATTATTTCTATATATTGGGAATCTGAGAGATCTGAATTTTCTATTTTTTTCTACTTTTCTGTATTTTTGAGTGAGCATTTTTTTTGGTAATCATTTAAGGTGGACATTATTTTTTTAAAAATCAGAGCAATTTACATATGTCCATAATATTAACTAAGTGAAAAAGAAATGTTTAAGGAGAAAAATGGCCAAGAGAAAAAATACCAGAATTTAATAGTTTCTGTATGATTTCTGTTTTCTGGCTTTTTATGTTTTCCAAATTTTGTATAATTAACACAGCACATACTAATTTTTAATGTAAAAAAAATCACCCTATTTTCTTAAATTAAAGGTAAATTATTAATACAAGGCAGTAAATTCTACAAAAAAAAAAAAGTTGCAATAGTAAGCAAGATTATTGGAGGGGAGTTCTCTATGAGCCATGTATTAGGAATGGCCTCATGGGAGACAGAGATTTGCAAAACCTTAAAGTATGGGCAGGTGTGACTGGGTAGAGAGGAAGGGCGAAGGCACTTCAGGCCAGGAAAGGAGCCTGCTCACACAGTGGAGGTAGAACCTTATTACTCGAACGAATAGCTCATATAGGGCAGTAGTGGGTGATGGGCATGAAGTTGAGCTCCACTCAACTAGAGAGGACTGTGAGTGTCCAGTGAAATACCTTGAGTTTATTCTGCAAGCAAAACATCAGCACTTTTTACCATAAATGCCCAAAGCAGCCCAGGAGTTGATTTGCAATTACAGTTGACCGTGGAACAACACAGGTTTGAACGGCATGGGTCCACTTATACACAGAACTTTAAGAATAAATACAGAACAGTACTATAAATGTTTTTTCTCTTCCTTATGATTTTCTTAATAACATTTTCTTTTCTGTAGCTGACTCTATCGTAAAAATACAGTATATAATATATATAACATACAAAATAGGTGTTAATCAACTGATTATGTTATTGGTTAGGCTTCCAGTCAACAAGAGGCTATTATTCGTTAAATTCTGGGGGAGTCAAAAGTTATACATAAATTTTCAACTTCACAAGGGTGGGGTCAGTGCCCCTAACCCCCGTGTTGTTTAAGGATCAACTGTATATTCAAGTGGTTGTTTCCACCAACCATTGGCCCAGTTCCAAAGTCAACAAGACCTTCATTGATGCCATCCCATTTCATTCTGTGGCCTGCATTCCACCTCTTACTGCCTTCTCTTTAATATTCTTCTTCTTCCTCAAAGGTCTTGATTTCCTGGCTACTACCCCAACCTCTCCCATATAGTGAGTTCCCTACTCTACAAAGCCATCTTCCTCCCATCCACTCCCATCCAAGAACATTGTTCTTCCCTTAATTGATGGTGGATAAGAAATTACCTAGCTCGGGGTGCCTGGGTGGTTCAGTCAGTTAAGTCAGTCATCTGACTTTTGATTTTGGCTCAGGTCATGATCCCAAGGTCATGAGACCAAGCCCCACATCAGACTCCTCACTGAGCATGGAGCTTACTTAAGATTCTCTCTCTCTCTCTCTCTCTCTCTCTCTCTCTCTTTCTTTTGAGGCATCTGAGTGGCTCAGCCAGTTAAGTGTCTGGCTTCAATTTGATCTGTGCTGACAGCTCAGAGCCTGGAGTCTGCTTCGGATTCTGTGTGTGTGTGTGTGTGTGTGTCTCTCTCTCTGCCCCTTCCTGGCTCATGCTTTGTCTGTCTCTCAAAAATAAATAAACATTAAAAAAAAAAAAAAAAAAGATTCTCTCTCTCTCCCTCTGAGGCTCTTCCCTGTTTGCTCTCTCTCATTCTCTCTCTCTTTCAAATTAAAAAAAAAAAAAGAAAGAAAGAAAGAAATTACCTAGCTCTAGTAACTCATAATAAAGGAGAAATTACTTATAAATTGTAACATTTACTTTCAAGTGTGTATGCATTTTAAAAGAGGTCCTTGTTAACCCATTGTAGTTGGAACAACGGAGGGAGGGAGGGAAGCTTTTTAAGATACGTGTCTCATTCTCAAACAAATAAAGCCCCTTCAACTTCCCAGAGCCAACAACTTTGGAAAAGTTGTCAATCATTTTACATCCTTTTTTACATCCTTTTAAATTCAAGACTGAAAGCTGCAGGAAGCAGAATCCAGGTGATCCTCTGAGTTCGGGCCAACATCAGGGAGTGTCGGTACTATCACCGGATGATGCTCTCCTCACACTACACAGCTGGCCAGTGCCGGTGAGGGACACAGGTGAGTGGTGGCTGGACGAAGAAATGCCTGCCGTCTCAGGAACCCAGACAGAACCAGGACTTCCTTTGACCCCTGGAGTTGGATCACATGTTTTCCTGTTTATCCTACTGCCCTCCTGTTCAGGGCACACTCAACCTGAGCCCGTGCCCACATCCAGGAAGGAGAAGAGGAGATAGATATGCGTGGGACAGCACTCTGTGAGCTGGAAGGGGGGGTGATGTGTGGAACAGATGTGAGGGCTGGTTATTATTAGTGCCCTTGGTAAACAGGAGAGCAGCTTACCAGGGGATGCAATCAGCTGTTTTTGTACTGGGGCGAGTTCCAGACATGACTGCCTCTGCTCTCTTCCCAGCTTCATCTGACTGTCTCTGAAATTTGAAACTGCTTTTCCTGCTTCTAGTTTCTTCACTCTCAGTGTACTTGCTGAGGTCACGTATATAATAAAACAACAACAACAACAACAACAACAACAACTGTTGTAACGAACCATCCAGGAACATTTCTAAGACTTCCTGTATTAAACTCAGCCTTCTTTATAACCACCCATCATTGTTACTGTTTTAAAGATGAAGATCCTGAAGCCCAAAGAGTTGGTCAAAAACAAAACTCGACTAAATACATTTAAATATCTGACTGGCTCTATTGAATCACTTCATGAATCCAGCAGCACCCCATCTAGCAGATAGAAGGGAGATCTAAAGAGCTACACGGAAGGCAAGGTTTTAAAGGCTGACGAGGAAGTCATAAACGAGAGACAGGAATATTCCAGGCAAGGTCTGCCTTCCTCTGCAGGGAGGGCAGGGATCATGGAGATCACCTCACTAGAGCTGATCAGGTAGTTCTCAGTTGAGGGTTTAAAGGTCACATCCCCGGGAGGGGCTGAAACTGCAATTAGGTTACTATGTCTTGAGTGGCTGACATAGCACTTAGCACAAGTGACTCCATTTGGGGTCTGTAGTTTCTTTTTTGACAGAGTTTAAGTCATTATCCAAGGTCACCCAGCTGGTAAGTGGCAGGGTTGGGATTTGAACCATTCTTAACCACTCTGCTACACTGCCTCGTTCACCTGGCAGCGGAACCTATCCGGTCATTTTGGTTACTGGCTTCTTCCAGTGACGACTCGGTGTCTCACTGTAACCCACATTACAAGCCCCTCTGCCACTCGCCTGAGTGTGGCTGGGTCAGCGTTTCTCAGCCTTCAGTGTACTTCCGGATTGCTCGGGGGATCTTGTTAGCATAAAGTTTCTGATTCAGTAGTTCTGGGTGGAGCCTGTGATTCTGCATTCCTATCAAGCTCCGAGGTGATGCCAAGGCCGCTAGCCCGTAACCAAACTTTGATAAGCAGACTCAAACTCACACCTGACTTGGTACAACAGATACAGATTCCAGCTCTGTTTCCTTCTCTGCCATCAGCGCACACTCACGGGGCTGCCTCCCAGGCACATGTGTCACCTCTTGGATCCACCTGCTACACCTGTGAACATCTTCTCATTTGCAAAACCAATCTACGACCCCCGTTGCTGCCTCATCCTTCTCCTCCAGCTGTTTGTGTCTTCTCTCTTTTTGCCTCGTTCTCTCTCCCTCCCTCCTTCCTTGTCCCCTCTCTCTTTCCCCTTTGTATTTTTCTTCTCTCTGACCGGTAACAGCCTCAGCTAAGTAAACTTCACTCCAGTTCTTGTTATTGGACTGCTCAGCAAACAAACGCAGCGCGTGTTTCTTGCTACCCAGAGATCCTGTGATTATGATAATAAAGTCTACCACAATCTTTAACCAGCCTGAAGGCCGCTCGCTGCCGTGGGATGTGCGCACAACACACAGAGGAGAAACATGTGGGAAGAGAATTGGGAGTAGAGCTTGGAAGAACATTCTGTACTGTATAGGATGTTTACAAGGGGCCTTGATTATTTATTATGAACGTTATTGTTCTTCCCTATAATCACAAGAGAAAAGAAAACATGTCGTTCAACTTCAGGGATGTTGCAGAGCACTGGGAAGCTGCCAGGAGTTCACAAACAGCCTGAGGAGCTAAGGAGGGCACCCAGAGCTCCCACCACTGAACCGGGCTGCCCATGCCTGACGGCCAACACGGCCACCGCAGGGTTCCTCCTTTACCACCATCCAACACTGCAACTTTTTTATTTCGTGGAAACCTCTGATAATTAGAACCTGGTGAAAGGGAGGACCTTTGTGCATATAATCTCACGAGCAAACACCATCTCCTTTAAACTTCAAGGCAGCACAAAGGCATGTGAAGGGGACCTTAGATTAAAAACTACCCATCTGTTATGGACTCCATGTTTGCATCCTCCCAAAATTCTTGTGCTGAAGCCCTCACCACCAGTGTGGTGATATTCGGTGGTGGGGCTTTTGGGAGGTAGTTAGGTTTAGATGAGGTCTTGGGGGCGGAGCCCCTAGGATGGGGTAGGTGCCCTTATAAGGGAATGAAGGGAGCACAGCTCTCTCTCCTCCGGGGGAAGATACAGAGAAGACTCAGCTGCCTGCAACCCAAAAGAGGGTACCAGAACCCAACTCTGCAGGCATCCTGCTCTGGGACTTCCAGCCTCAAGCCTGTGAGACAGAAATTGTTGTTGAAGCCACCCAGTCTACGGTGTTCTGTTAGGGCGGCCTGAGCTAAGATATCATCTAAGAGAAGCATATTAAGAAAGATTAGTGCTGAAGAAATTGTACAGAAATGAGAGGAAGAATCGTTTAGTGCAAAGAAGGATAAAGAACATTCGATATGGAGTTAGAAGGTCTGGATTCACATGCCAGCTCTGTCATCATTAGGACTGTGAGTTTGGGCACCTTGCTTAACCTCTCTGAAGTAGTAACACTTCTCTCATGGGCTTGCAGCAGGGATCAGACGGACTGGAGCACGTGAAGGGAACTTCCAGGAAGCAAGCATGCACTAAAAATTGGGGGAAGGTACCACTCTGCCTTAGAATACAGCAGGGCCTTTTAAAAGGGATGGTTCTTTCTCAGAACAAGAGAGATCCATGTGTCTGCATCCAAGTAGAGAAAACTTGCCCCTGCCCATTCCCATGGCTGCTGACCAGTTGAAAAGAAGGGTTGTCTGCCTCACTTGACAGGGCAGCATGCCTCCCACAATACCCCAAGGAAAACACACCTGTAGAAGCTGGAAAAAAAACCAAGGAGCCTGAGAAGCAAGCTTGTAAGTTTGCTTACAAGCACAGTTGGAAGCCCTTGATGAAAATACAACGGAAGGACAGGCGTATTTTTACATTAAAGGGTTTTTTAAAATACTTAAAATCAGAAGGTCAAGGCTTCAAAATGCAGGATGACTGGATGCCTACCTCCATTCCCATCTGCTTCTGCTACTTCTGTGAACATGTTCTGACCTCAAACTGTGGGTGGAAATGCAGGAAGGATGCTGTCTGTGCGTGAGTGTGAGCCTTGGAACTTGCCTAGAGTGCTTCTGACACCCTGCCAAGAAGACACAGACAGACACAGCCTCCCTATGCATCTCAACTCGCTAACGACACTGTAACTCTTGGAATGGAAGGGCCTCCGCATGTTCTAAATCACATGTCAGGTGTTACTAGAAAGAGAGCTCGTGATGATTAAATGAGGAGAGTTTGAGGCAAATCACAGACTTCAATACCAAGCTCCTAGAAGAAAATAGTGACCAGCTTCAAGACCTTGGAGTGAGCAAAGATATTTCTGAAACAGAGCATAAAGAGAACTAATCATAAAAGAAAAAAACTGATAGAAACATTTCTCTGTAGTATTAAGAACTTGGTGTCCATCAAAAGGCACCATCAAGAGATAAGAGGCCAATTATGAAGCGAGAGGCGATATTTGCAGTACATGTATCTAAGAACTCCTAGCCCACGGTGATAAAAGAGTACCACAAATCAAGTTCTAGAAGGACAAAACCAAAACTTCAAGTGATCCAAAGTCTCGAACAGTCACTTCAGAGAGGACAATGCCCAAATGTCCACCGTGTACGTAGAGAGGTGCTCGACATCGCCAGTCAGCAGTGAAATGGAAGTCAAAAGTCACAGGGATACACCACCGCTCACCCCCCAGAAAGGCTAAAATAAAAGACTGAGCAGGGAAGAGGATGTGGTGCAACGGGTACCCACATATCCCACTGGTGGGAATGTAAACTGCTTCAAACATCTTTACGGGGGACCCCTGTGAAGACGGGCACTCCTGAGATAGAAGACACCTAGTGGAAGGGATAAAAATAAGGCAAGTGTGTTTGGGGAGATGAATATCAGAGCTCTCTTATACCCTTGAGGCCACCTTTATCTACTGGTTGGTGCCCTTGGGGACTCCGGCTGGCCTTCACACAGTTCTCCTCGTTGTATGTTTCTTTCTCTCTTTCCCTTGGGTTTTTTTTGGATCTCTAGGTCTGGGACCATTGATGTGGCTCCACTCTCACCACCACCCACACCCACACTCTCACTCCCAGTTCCAACATTTTTTTATGACTTCGGGGGGCTACACAAAGGAATAAGCAGCAGTTTCATAGAGGTACTTCCTATTGCTGCAAAATGCGTGCCTATGTCGCCCCTTCTCATGCTGTTAAGGTTTTGTCAAAAGATACTCAGGTTTATTGTACACTGAACTATAGTCTTTTCCTGTAATTATTCTTTATTAAGCTCAAATGCTTGTGTTTGTCATCTTATTTAGTAAATGATCCTTGATCCTTCTTCACGCCCGTTGCTTGGTAATTCTGTTGTGTTCCTGGTGCCTGATTCCTGCTCCCCCTCCTGACGCCCAGCCCTCCTGCCGGGGCCTTTTCAACTTAGCACTGTTCACAGTTTCATGAATTTCTCATTCAGCCAATGGCATCATTTTCCCAGAACAATTTGGGAATATTGGATCACAGCCTTCTTTCACAGCCTGTGAACATTTCTATGCTTGAAGTTAACGATACAGTTTTAGGGTAAATGTTTAAATCCAGACTAATCTCAATTTTCCTTAGACTTAGTACATAGTATACTAAGATTCATGAGAATTATTTTTCTGGATGGAGTCTGATATTTGGGCCACTAAACGCTTTCATGTGTTTAATTCAAGTGGTCAAAGGAAGGACAGATTTGCATGCAAGACCATTGCTAGGAAATTTATCCTTGAGGTTCTCAGTAATTTTTCTTCAGTGCCATAAACTCTGCCGATCTCCATCAGTAACTGGAACTTGCAGTGCAAAAGAGAAGTTTCTTTTGTTTTGTTCTATCCAGAATTACAGGGATGGGTTCTCCTTCTGTTGCAGCCACCGCTTATTGCCTACTCGGTATTCATTTTCCCCTACCACCGCCCCACTCCCTTTCTGAATGCAGAACCCTGATTTTGCTCCAGGGAATACTCAGCAATGGATCTTCACCAGCCATGGCAATCTCATTCCTGATGGCCTGTGATTGGTCTAGAGATGACCGTCTGCTACAGTTCATTCAGCCAATGCCATGTAAGCAGACATCTGGTAGGCGGAGCTTCTAAAAAATAGCTGCCTTCCTGGTAAAAAGGTACAGCCCAGCTCCTCATGGCCCTTTAGTTCCTCCTTCTTCCTTTGTCCTGCCTGGAACACAAGCCCGATAGGAGAAGTGCAGTAGCCACCTTGTGAACAAAAGAGAAAGGCCAAGAGAAATGCAGAGACATTGGCTTTAATGTTGTTGAGCCACTGTATTAATATCAGGCAACTGCCCACCTCTGACTTCTTGTTATGTGAGAAAAATAAACCTCTAAGAGTTTAAGCTTATCTAATTGGTCTTCTGTTACTTGCAGCCGAAGGCATTCCTAGCAAATGCTCTCCTTTATCATGATGAGCTAAAGACGAAGTAATACTTTATTAAGCAGCTTCTGTACATCAGAGATTAGGCTGCTTTAAATATGTTAGCTCATTAGCTCTTCAGACAACTCTATAGAGTAGCTCTTAGCATCTATAGCTACAGATGAGAGCATCGGGTTCAAAGAGGTTGAAGAAAAGGCAGATCCAGGATGAAAGCCAGGTTTGTCTGACTCCAGTGTCCCAGTTCCTGTCACCATCCTGCACTGACTGCCAACAGCTGAGTAGAGCAGATGGAAGCTTGTACTATTTTAGCTAAAGTATGAGCCCTTGGGTAGTTTAAAGTAGGAGTACCTGGTTGTTTGTTTGTATTTGTTATTGTCTTTTTTATTAATACCCTTAAAACAGTGTTCTACAAAGGGCTGGTCTAGAAGAGGCTTCCACTGCCTTGGTTTTAGGTTCAAAAGTCAGGTAGAGGAATGTATGCCAATGAAAGTAAGCAAAGCCATAGGTTTTCCACTGGAAGAAAAATGACACAATTGTGTGTCACTCTCAGTTATTTCAAGCAATTTCATGGGAGAATGAAGGAGTCCAGTTTATTAAACACAAGCAGAGTTAGCCCTTCTTCCCCACCCACTCCGTGTAGGTAGAAGGTAGGATTTAGAAGATCCCAGCCCAGAAATATTCCCCACAGCCTGACATAGTCTCAAACGTCCACCATTAAAGCTACAACAGGATGAGACAACAAAAACCTCAATTATAAAAAAACACATCTTCTTATAGGAATTTCACCTCCCCACCCCTTCTCTGGCCCCTACTCTTAACATATAGCCAGCTGGTTATTCCATTAGTAGTCATGAGCCCAAAAGGAAAAACAGTGGGCAGGAAATAAGAATGTGTCATAGTGAACTAAGGTACAAGTGCATAAGGCCACAGAAGAAGGAGATAAGAGATGGAACACTGTAACATTAATAATATCTTCATTCATTCATTCCACAAATATTTGAGGCACTATTTTAGGTGCTGAGCACAGATCTGTGAATATGACAAAGGTCTCTGTCTTCTCAAAGCTTACATACTAGAACAGAGATATGTATTTTTTAAAAAACCTAGGTAAATCTATTTTTATGTTTTTTTATGATCTCAGTGATAAACACTATGAAAAAAATTGTAAAGTTTCCACATAAAGAGTGAATGGAGAATGACCCTAGTAATTTCAAGTGAGAGAGTCAGAAAGTCTTCTTTGAAGAGGTAATATTTGAACAGAGTCTTCAATAATAGGAATGAGGCCACTATGCAAAGATTGGAAGTAGGGGGTTTTCAGACAGCATGTGGGAACAGCATGTGCAAAGGCCCTGAGATGCAAATATACCTGATGTGTGACCGTGATTTGGGACATGTTAACTGGGAGGTAGGAGATGAAGTTGGAGAGACAGGAATGCCAGACTGCGTAGAGCTTTGTGGACCTTGGAAGAAGATGGAAGGCACTGGAGGGTTTTACACAGGTGAGTGACCTGATCTGATTTACCTTCTTAAAAGACTTCTTTGTGGCTCTGGAGGATGGACTGTAGGAAGGCCAAGCATGGAGGCAGGAAACCAGCTGGGAGGCTGTTGCAGGAATATAGTGAGAGATGATGCTTTGGATTCACTGTAGGGGTTAAAGGAAATAGGAATCAGAGACCATTCCAAGCCCCTTGTGGGATGGTGGTTACCTTTTCCTGGGAGAAGGCTAAGGTGGATGACCGGGGAAGGATAGTGCAGGAGAGGGTAGGACTTGCGAACCAAGAGTTCCATTTTGAACAAGTTACATTTGAGAAACTTAGGAAACATCCAAATAGAGTTCTGAGTGGGCACTTAAATAAAATGGCAGCACTCATAGCAACCATCACGATCATTAATTAGGCACCAACTATGCACAAGTGTCCTCACAAATGTCATCATGCTTGGCACTCCTTATATAATAGGCGTTACCACTGTCATAACCCCAGAAATCCAAATTAGGAAAAAGAGACTTTCCCAAAGGTCAAGCTACTTGTCCAAGATCCTACAGCAGGTAAATGGCAACCAGGTGGTGAACTCAATGCTTATGATCCCCTGAGTCCACTGAGCAAGAGGGTCCTTAGGGAGAACTTTCAAGACCCTTTATAAAGCTATGTGTGCAAATCTAGGGAAGTGAGGCAGGGGTGGGACTTCCCAGGGAGGCCACTAAACTTCCTTAGGGCACATTCCCTGGGCTACCTCAATCCCCTCTTGAGGAGAAAGGGAAGAGATTTTTCATGGACTAATAAGATGTCAGTCACCCTCTAAGTTTATTAAATCTGAAAAGCTCTCAATTTTAGTGCAAAGATTGATTCTTTCCCATCTCCTCTCTCAGGGCTTTTTAAAAGTCTGACATTACTTGACCACATAGAAAATATTCTCAGATGCACTTGTGAAGGGGAGAGGGACTGCTCAATTTCTGGGCTAGAGAAAGGGCAGCCGCCAATGAGAGTGCATTAAGAGCTCTGCCTCTGGTTATTTAACCTCTAACGATTTCTTTAAAAGCTCCTAGAAACCTGTGTGGTGGAAAATAGTGAATCCTGTCATCACTCAAACTGAAAATAAACCATGATTCTATTTTCTAAGGGCAGCCAAGCAGCGACATAAGCAAAATAATGATGGATGGCAGATCCGGGAACCTCTGCCGAGGTCCTCACAGGAAGAAAGAGGAAGGTCAGACTCTGTCTTCTTGTTTCTTCTCACAAGAGGGTGCAAGCAAGTTCTTGTGAGCTTATAGGTCCATCAAAGGACACGAGGACATACTTTATACCCACACGGTACAGTAGATATTCCGGTCCGAGGTCTGAAAGACACCAAACGTGCAGCGTTAAATGTTCCTTAGTCTCAAGGAACATTTTCTTTTTCAAATCCACATGGCGACACAATCCAGATTTCCAACTTCTGCCTCTCTTTCTCAGGTTTTCTCCCAGATAATTTAAAAGGGGGAAAAAAAAAAAACCAGCTCCTCCAACAGATTGTAATGAGTTGATGTTCTGAGCTTGAACAATGCTTTCTTTGGCATCCCCCTCCCCCTCCATCTTGCCTTTTGAATTATATTAAACCTGACATTATCCAAGGACTCTTGCATTCATTGAGTTTTCAACTTGGTGCAATCTGCGGCCAATTCCAATAATGTGTCTGATTCATTTGTGCTGGAATCATGAGAACCCAGCCCACTGGACACCCCTGAGGCTGCTGCTCTGTGGATCTTTTCTCTTTTCTCCCCCGCCCTGTTTCCTTGAGAAAAGGGGTAAAGACTACACCTGACTACTTACTGGGTTATTTGCCTTATCTCTCCCCACTCCCCTGCTGCCAGTGAACTTCAAACTCGGGAACAGTCAAGCAGCTTATAAAATTTCACTGGCCCCTGTCAGCTCAACTAAGTAAACCTTCCTCCTGGAGGGGGAGCAAGGGAGGAGTAGACAAAACTCAGTGATTTGAACTTCCTAAAGCAGCTGAGCTTTATGGTGTCTGGATTATTATTTGCAAATCGGCATCTTCCAAAACAACTGCAAGTGTGTTATTAAGATAGAAGCCTAGAAGTTTCCATCCTAAGTAAGCACTGGTGCTTTAGAAAGGCAAAGTGGGACTATTGGTTTAGTCAGCTAATTAGCTGTTGCCTCCTCACCCGCTTAGAATTTTCTCAAGCCACTAATTCAATAACCTAATTAACATAAAGATATATATATATATTTCACATATGTTCTCTCTCATTTCTTTATCACAACTGTACATGAACTAGCTTTAGTATTACCGTTATTGTCTAGATGGGGAAAACAAGGTCCAAGAAGGTACTGCAAATTAAGGCAGAGACCAAATCTTAGGCTCTGACATTGAATTCCACATGCTTCTCCATTACAAGGGAGCAGCCAAATACAGTCTTAAACTTATCTTAAGATTATTTACGTTTTTAAAGTTTTTAAGGTTTGGTTTAAAAAGTTTTTAAGACTTTTTAAAAGCTCAAACCAATAGCATAATGGTTGGTTTTATTCTTTAGCAGGTGGAATCCTCTGAATGCTTGTCTACAAAATACTAAATACTTAAAGAATATGAGACAGGAGAGCTGGGGGGTTTATCCCACCCAGAGATGAGCACACTTCCCTGCGTATAGTGGAAATCCATCCACATTTAATAAATGAATCAATTTCTGGGTGGTTATTACAAAATTTGGTGAATCTATTTTAAAACAAAGTTGGGATAAAATTATATGCCAATTTCAAAAAAAATGTGAGTATTAACATATGCATAAGGAAAGTAATCGAGAAAAATATGTACCACGTGTATATTGTCTGACACGAAATAATTAAAAAGAAAAGAAGGAATAAAAAAGAAAACACATTCTAGCATATTTGCATTATAGTTACAAGGGAAGCCAGACAGACCTATTTGTAAATTCCAGATCCTCCACTGTCCACGGTATGATTGGAGGCAGGTTACTTAACCTGCTGTGTCTCCTTTTGCTCACTTGGAGGTGATAATGATGTGTACTTCATAGTACTACTATAATGATTAGATGAGATAGTGCCTGGCATTCAATGAACTATTCTTACTATTGTTACTCTCATCCTTATTATTTCTCCCCAATTCACATTTCCGTGAGCTGAAAATCACCATGTCATGACCCCGCTCTATCAGCAGATATCATGCAGACCTGGTTGCAATCGTAAAACACAATAGCATTCATCACATGGAATATGGAACTAGAACTTTGTGTTCCCCATGCTTGTCTCTCAACTCACCATTCATAATACATTCGTACATACATTCATACATACATACAGTAAGCCAAAGAATTGCTGAGACAATAGTTAGATGGAAGAAAAAAAGGCAACCTGGCTTGAACCCATCTGTCATGAACCAATGGCAGAGGGAGGGATGGCACAAGGACTTGTTCTGTGAGTCTCCATCCCTGTCTATTTATTTTCTGGCTTAGTTTGGGGGAAGGAGAAAAGAAGCTGTCTGCATTTTCCCTACCAAGTACACTCTGAACATTTGATGGTAAATCATTGTTCACCAACTTCCAGAGGCAAATCAGGAGAGAGGGCAATAACAAGATTTAGGTTTTGGGTTTCTTTTTTTTTTTGTTTTTTTTTAATAGTCAACCAGAGACCTTTCATCCCTGAGACAACAGGCCCCGTGGAGGACAGGGGAGACAGTCAAGGACTGAAAGTTGCAGGATTCTATGTAAATCCGTATACTGAACAGCAAGATTCCCTTTCCTTACCCAGATCCCAGAATTTCCACAGCCAGGTTTAAAATCCTCACACAGGAGTTTGGAAGATCCTTCTTTGGAAAAACTCAACAAACGTGCCCAGGGGTCGGAGCAGCTCGGCTTCTGCACTGAGCGGGGTGGGAAGTTGCTACTGAAACAAATTACCACAAACTTAGTGGCTTAAAAAACATAAATTTGTGAGCAGGAGCCAAGATGGCGGAACAGCCTGGAAGGTTTTTTATGTGTGTCCCGTCCATGAACTACAGCCAGACCAACACTAAACCATCCTGCTCACCGAGAAAACTGATCTGAGGATTCACACAACAGTCTGCACAACATGAACCACAGAACTCAGCGGGTACGCGGCGCAGAGAGGTAAACTGAGGGAGAGAGAAGCGGCGGAGGGCAGGGAGCCGATTTTGTGTGCGGAGAGAGGATGGAGACAGGGGTGGGGTGGGGGGGAATACAGGAAACGCACATCCCCAAAAAGCAGCTGGAGAGAAAGTGGAAAAGTGTAAACAGCCGCAGGGACCGAACTAAAAAGGGAGAAAGGAGAAAGGAGAGGGTTTAACTTCCATTAAGACTGTAAACAGGGGAGGGCAGAGTCTGAAACGCCGCAGCTCCATACCTGGCGGTGCTCTGGTGGGAAGGGCGAATCCCCAGGAGCAGAGCGGGGTCCGGGCGGTCCTCGGGCCACACGGGACAGGCGGTTCCCTTGGTGGGAGGACATCTGGCGGAGACTGTGGCCGCCCGGTCCCAGCAGACCCCAGAGAACAACCACATTCGCTGGTGCTGGAACAGGGTCGTTGTGGGTGAAGCCTGATGCCAGACGTGCGTTGTGATTTTCCATAATCCCCGAAACGCCGCTGCTACACTGTCTCGCGAACTTTTTCTGGGGCGGGCTGGCACCCGGCCGCAGTCTCGGGACATCGGCAGCAGCACAGTCCCACGAACATTCCTGGGGGCGGCCGGCACCCGGCCATTGCTCGGTGAAACCCTCCCCCAGAGGATCTGAGCAGGTCAAAGCCTCAGTCCCTCGGAAGTGAGGGGTCGGGAAACACAGCCGCATCTGAGATAAGACTCAGGCGGAGGTATCGCCTGGCAACCTGCCGGCTTGGTCACCGACAGTGTAAAAGCGGGGAGCGGACAGAAGCGGGAGACAAAGGACGGGTGCATAATTGCTGATCATGGAGAACAGAGTTTGGATACCAGAGGCTGGGTGGCTGGGGGACGCCATTTTCACCACTCCCGCGCATGCGCATACACACCTACAAGCGCCACAACAGTCCCTCCCAGTAAGCTAAGCAGCGCCACCTAGTGGAGAACGGAGCCATTACACTAACCCCCACCCAGCTGGGCCAACCTCGCTCTTGAGGAACACAAATCTCTCCGCCTGCTTCGTTAACGGACTATGAAGTGCTTCATAGGTTGACTTCTAGGGGAAAATGTTGTAATTTCAATCATATTTCAGTCTATTCACTGGTCCATCTATTCAATTTTCCTTTTTTTTCTCTTCCATTTCTTTTATTTTTCTTGAACACAGAAAAAGAAAAATTTATTTTTCGTTTCAATTTTTATTAAAAATATCTTTCTTTAATTTTTTTCTGCTATATTTTTTAATTTCTTGTAAATTTTTCAAACACTACTTTACTTCCATCATTTCATTTTATTCTATTTCATTGTATTCATTTTTTCAAATTTTCAAACGTTTTCCTTTTTCTTTTTTTTCTTTTTCCCCTTTTTTCTCTAATCTGTCAAGCCCCATTCAATGCCCAGACCAAAACACACCTAGGATCTAGCATCATTTATTTGATTTTTGTATGTGTGTATTGTTTTTAGTTTTTAAATTTTAATTTTTTTACCCCATTAATTCCTTTTCTTCCTGCAAAATGACAAAATGAAGGAATTCACCCCAAAAGAAAGAGCAGGGAGAAACGACAGCCAGGGATTTAACCAACACAGATACAAGCAAGATCTCTGAACCAGAATTTAGAATCACAATAATAAGGGGTGCCTGGGTGGCTCAGTCGGTTGGGCGTCTGACTTCAGCTCAGGTCATGATCTCACAGCTCATGAGTTCTAGCCCTGCATTGGGCTCTGTGCTGATAGCTCAGAGCCTGGAGCCTGCTTCGGATTTGTCTCCCTCTCTCTCTGCCCCTAACCCACTTGGATTCTGCGTCTGTCTCTCTCAAAAATAAATAAACATTAAAAAAATTAGAATCACAATAATAAGAATACTATCTGGGGCTGAAAATAGTATAGAATCCCTTTCTGAAGACATAAAAGGAGTAAAAGCTAGTCAAGATGAAATAAAAAATGCTACAACTGAGCTGCAATCTCGAATGGATTGAGTGGCAAGGGTGGATGAGGCAGAACAGCAACTCAGCAATACAGAGGACAAACTTATGGAGAATATTGAAGCAGTAAAAAAGAGGGAGACTAAGGCAAAAGAGAATGATTTAAGAATTAGAGAATTCAATGACTCATTAAAAAGGAACAACATCAGAATCATAGGGGTCCCAGAAGATGAAGAGAGAAAAAAGGGGGTGGAAGGGTTATGTGAGCAAATCATAGCAGAAAACTTTCCTAACCTGGGGAAAGACACAGACATCAAAATCCAGGAAGCACGGAGGACTCCCATTAGATTCAACAAAAACTGACCATCAACAAGGCATACCATAGTCAAATTCACAAAATACTCAGTCAAGGAAAGAATCATGAAAGCAGAAGGGAAAAGAAAGTCCTTCACCTACGAGGGAAGACAGATAAGGCTTGCAGCAGACCTATCCACAGAAACTTGGCAGGTCAGAAAGGAGTGGCAGGATATATCCAATGTGCTGAATCGGAAAAATATGCAGCCAAGAATTCTTTATCCAGCAAGGCTGTCATTCAAAATAGAAGGAGAGATTAAAAGCTTCCCAGACAAACAAAAATTAAAGGAGTTTGTTACCACTAAACCAGCCCTGCAAGAAATTTCAAGGGGGTCTCTCTGAGGGGAGAAAACATGAAAAAAAAAAGACCAAAAAGACTAAATGCAACAAAGACTAGAAAGGACCAAAGAACACCACCAGAAACTCCAACTCTCCAAGAAACATAATGGCAATACATTCATATCTGTCACTACTCACTCTAAACGTCAATGGACTAAATACTCCAATCAATAGACATAGGGTAACAGAATGGATAAGAAAACAAGATCCATCTATATGCTGTTTACAAGAGACCCACTTCAGACCTAAAGACACCTTCAGATTGAAAGTAAGGGTTTGGAGAACCATCTATCATGCTAACGGTCAACAAAAGAAACCCGGAGTAGCCATACTTGTATCAGACAATCTAGACTTTAAAATAAACTGTAACAAGAGATGAAGAAGGGCATTTATCATAATTAAGGGATCTATCCGCCAAGAAGACCTAACAATCGTAAACATTTATGCTCTAAATGTGAGAGCACCCAAATATATAAATCAATTAATCACAAACATAAAGAAACTCATTGATAATAATACCATAATAGTAGAAGACTTCAACACCCCACTTAGAGCAATGGACAGATCATCTAATCAGAAAATCAACAAGGAAACAATGGCTTTGAGTGACACACTGGACCAGATGGACTTAGATATATTCAGAACATTTCATCCTAAAGCAGCAGAATACACTTTCTTCTCCAGTGCACATGGAACATTCCCCAGAATAGATCACATACTGGGACACAAATTAGCCCTCAACAAGTACAAAAACATCAAGATCATACTGTGCGTATTTTCAGACCACAAAGCTATGAAATTCGAAATCAACCACAAGAAAAAAATTGGAAAGGTAACAAATATTTGGAGACTAAAGAACATCCTACTAAAAAATGAATGGGCTAACCAAGAAGTTAAAGAGGAAATTTAAAAGAAATGGAAAACAAAGAAAATGATAACACCGTAGCCCCAAACCTCTGGGACACAGGAAAGGCAGTCATAAGAGGGAAGTATACAGCAATCAAGGCCTTCCTAAAGAAGAAACAAAGGTCTCAGATACACAACTTAACCTCACACCTTAAAGAGCTGGAAAAAGAACAGCAAATAAAAAAACCAAAACCAGCAGTAGACAGGAAATAATAAAGATTAGAGCAGAAATCAATGCTATTGAAACCAAAAAAGCAGTAGAACAGATCGATGAACCAGAAGGTGGTTTTGAGAGAATTAACCAAATTGATAAAACACTAGCCAGTTTGATCAAAAAGAAAAAGGAAAGGACCCAAATAAATAAAATCAAGAATGAAAAAGGAGAGACCACAAACAACACAGCAGAAATACAAACAATAATAAGCGAACATTATGAGCAATTATATGCCAATAAAATGGGCAATCTGGAAGAAATGGACAAATTCCTAGAAACATAAACTACCAAAACAGACTCATAACCAGTAAAGAAATTGAATTAGTAATCAAAAATCTCCCAAAAAACAAGAGTCCAGGGCCACATTGGTTTCCAGGGGAATTCTACCAAACATTTAAGGAAGAGTTAACACCTATTCTCTTGAAGCTGTTCCAAAAAATAGAAATGGGAGGAAAACTTCCAAACTCTTCCTATGAAGCCAGCATTACCTTGATTCCAAAACCAGACAAAGACCCTACTAAAAAGGAGAAATATAGACCAATTTCCCTGATGAACATGGATGCAAAAATCCTCAGCAAGATATTAGCCAGCCGGATCCAACAATACATTAAAAAAATTATTCACCACGTCCAAGTGGGATTTATACCTGGGAGGCAGGGCTGGTTCAATATTCGCAAAATAATCAATGTGATTCATCACACCAATAACAGAAAGGACAAGAACCACATGATCCTCTCAATAGATGCAGAGAAAGCATTTGACAAAATACAGCATCCCTTCTTGATAAAAACCCTCAAGAAAGTAGGGATAGAAGGATCATACCTCGAGATCATAAAAGCCATATATGAAAGACACAATGCTAATATCATCCTCAATGGGGAAATACTAAGAGCTTTCCCCCCAAGGTCAGGAACAAGACAGGGATGCCCACTCTTGCCACTGTTATTCAACATAGTATTGGAAGTCTTTGCCTCTGCAATCAGACAACACAAAGAAATAAAAGGCATCCAAGTCAGCCAGGAGGAGGTCAAACTTTCACTCTTTGCAGATAACATGATACTCTATATGGAAACCCAAAAGATTCCACCAAAAAACTGCTAGAACTGATCCATGAATTCAGTAAAGTTGCAGGATATAAAATCAATGCACAGAAATCGGTTGCATTCCTATACACCAACAATGAGGCAACAGAAAGAGAAACCAATGAATCAATCCCATTTATAATTGCACCAAAACCCATAAAATACCTACGAATAAATCTAACCAAAGAGGTGAAAAATCTATACAATGAAAACTATATAGAAAGCTTATGAAAGAAATTGAAGAAAACACCAAAAAATGGAAAAGTATCCCATGTTCCTGGATAGGAAGAACAAATACTGTTAAAATGTCAATACTACCCAAGCAATCTACATATTCAATGTAATCTCTATCCAAATAACACCAGCATCCTTCACAGAGCTAGAACAAACCATCTAAAATTTAGTATGGAACCAGAAAAGACCCCAATAGTGAAAACAATCTTGAAAAAGAAAACCAAAGCAAGAAGCATCACAATCCCAGACTTCAGGCTGTATTACAAAGCTGTAATCATCAAGACAGTATGGTACTGGCACAAGAACAGACACTCAGATCAATGGAACAGAATAGAGAACCCAGAAATGGGCCCACAAATGTATGGCCAACTAATCTTTACAATGCAGGAAAGAATATCCAATGGAATAAAGACAGTCTCTTCAGCAAGTGGTGCTGGGAAAACTGGACAGCGACATGCAGAAGAATGAACCTGGACCACTTTCTTACACCATACACAAAAATAAACTCCAAATGGATGAAAGACCTAAATGTAAGACAGGAAGTGATCAAAATCCTTGAGGAGAAAGCAGGCAAAAACCTCTTTGACCTTGGCCACAGCAACTTCTTACTCAACACGTCTCCGGAGGCAAGGGAAACAAAAGCAAAAATGAACTACTGGGACCTCATTAAGATAAAAGCTTCTGTACAGCGAAGGAAACAGTCAGCAAAACTAAAAGGCAACCAATGGAATGGGAGAAGATATTTGCAAACAACATATCAGATAAAGGGTTAGTATCCAAAATCCAAAAAGAACTTAACTCAACACCCAAAAAACAAATAATCCAGTGAAGGAATGGGCAAAAGACATGAATAGACACTTCTCTAAAGAAGACATCCAGATGGCCAACCAACACATGAAAAAATGCTCATCAACATCACTCATCCTCAGGGAAATACAAATCAAAACCACAATGAGATACCACCTCACACCTGTCAGAATGGCTAACATGAACAACTCAGGCAACAACAGATGTTGGCGAGGATGTGGAGAAAGAGACTCTCTTTTGAATTGTTGGTGGCAATGCAAGCTGGTGCAGCCACTCTGGAAAACAGTATGGAGGTTCCTCAAAAAACTAAAAATAGAACCACCCCACGACCCAGCAATTGCACTACTAGGCATTTATCTACAGGATACAGGTGTGCTGTTTTGAAAGGACACATGCACCCCCATGTTTATAGCAGCACTACCAACAATAGCCAAAGTATGGAAAGAGCCCAAATGTCCATTGATGGATAAATGGATGAAGAAGTGGTACGTATATACAGTGGAGTATTACTCAGCAATCACAAAGAATGAAATCTTGCCATTTGCAACCACGTGGATGGAAATAGAGGGTATTATGCTAAGTGAAATTAGCCAGTCAGAGAAAGACAAATATCATATGACGTCACTCATCTGAGGACTTTAAGATACAAAGCAGATGAACATAAGGGAAGGGAAGCAAAAATAATATGAAAACAGGGAAGGGGACAAAAAACATAAGAGACTCTTAAATATGGAGAACAAACAGAGGGTTCCTGGAGGGGTTGTGGAGGGGAGGAATGGGCTAAACGGGTGAGGGGCATTAAGGAATCTACTCCTGAAATCATTGTTGCACTATAATGCTAACTAACTTGGATGTAAATTTTAAAAATTTAAAAAAATTAAAAATAATAAAAACAAAAACAAACAAACCAAAAAAAAAAAAATACCTGGGGGTCAGCAAACCTCATTCACAAACATAGAGCTTCCGATCAGGGATGAATTTCTAAAACATGATTGGACAGCAAAAGATCACGTGGTATTTGAGGAAAGCTCCTAACATGAAAAAGAGAGACCCAAGCAAACAGCAGAAGGAATTTGAAGACTGCAGAAGTGGTGTCAAAATCAGAAGAAAATTCCCCCCAAAAGTACAGAGAGAAGAGAAGATATTGTATCCATGAAACAAGAGTAACCACAGAACAAGGAAGAAGTCTTGGAAATTAAGAAAGAAAAGAAAGAAAGAAAGAAAGAAAGAAAGAAAGAAAGAAAGAAAGAAAGAAAGAAAGAAAGAAAGCTAAAATTAAAAAAAAAATTGTTTTTCAAGTGAGACTCCAAGATAGTTTAGCAAAAAACAAATGAGAGAAAACAATACCAAGATTGGAGTATTGATCCAGAAGGTCTGTATCAGATAAGATTAGGTTTGGCTGCATATAACAGAAAACGTAAAATGCTAGTGTCTTAAATGTGCAAGGGTTTATTCTATCTTAAATGGAGCTAGGCATAGTAAGGTCAATATGGCAGCTCCACAGAGACCCCCCATCTTTTTCTGTTTAAGTTTATGTATTTATTTTGAGAGAGAGAGAGCATGAGCAAGGGAGGGGCAGTGAGAGAAGGTGAGTGAGAAAAATCCCAAGCAGGCCCTATGCTGTCAGTGCAGAGCCCCACGCAGGGCTCAATTTCTCAACCATGTGCAAAAACCAAGAGTCGGACGCTTAACTGACTGAGCCACCCAGGCACCCCAAGACCCCATCCTTTTACTCTGCCTCTCTCAGCATATGGCTCCCACCTTCAAATTCACATCATGATCCAAGGCAGCTGTACTCCAGCAACAAGAAAGTGGAAGCCAGGAGGGACAGAGGGCACTCCTCCCAGTTAAATCAGCTCCAAAAGCAGTGTTCCAATAAATCCCACACCAGCACTTTCACTGATATCTCATTGGCCAGAACTTAGCAACTTGTTCTCATCTAGCTACATAGGAATCTAGGAAATGTGTTCTTTTATCTAGGCACTTTACCACAACCGACCAGTAAGTGTTTTCCTACCAAGGAAGAAGGAGAGGATGCAAATGTTTAGAGAGTCTTTATTACAGGGTCCGGTTTCTGGACCCTGTAATATAGTGTCCAAGGAAATGGAGAGAAACAGAGAAATGGATAGGCGGAGATTACTCAATTACTCGTGATGTCATAAAGACATCACATCTTTATGTTGATGGACTGCCAATTACCAAGCATAATGAATGGGAAAGGACCCCACGAAGGCCCATCCTAAGATTTCAGATTCCCGGGCATAAAGAGAAGATCTAAGGTAAGTTCACAAACAAGTGATCGGGGCTAAGAAAAAAAGTGGGCTTGTCAACCGCACCCCTGGGACCTGTAAGACGGTGGAGCGGTGCCACTGAAATTTTGAGGAACATAATCTTCATCCTAGAGTTCCCTACTTGCCACAACTAACAATCAAGTGTGTAAAGTCTCAACCATGAAAGAATGTGGTGGGCAAGAAACCAAGAAAGAAGAAAATGTGAGTTCCAAGCAACAGGAGATCCAGCAGGAGAGGAAGGGTAGGAGAACTCCCCTGACGGCCGCTGGTTAGAAGGCCTGAGGAGCAAACAGCCCAGTTTGGAGGAGGAGAATGAATGGATGGATTATCTGAAATTTGTACTGAGAACCCATGGCGGCGGGAGGGGGGCGGTGTAAGAAAATTTAGCAATAGACACAAAGAAAACTAAACAAATGAAAAATGAAGTCATTATAAAAGCTAAATCCTTACCCACCATAATGGAAGTTAGGTGGTAATGTCTAATTGAACTATAGCATTTCATGCACATTACTAAAGTACGGACAGAGGGGAAAAAAAGAAAAAATCTGTAGGGGCTGGAAGTGGTTGTTTCTACAGAAGAGGGAAATTGGAGTAAAGAAATTCTTCTTCATAAACCTTTCAGCATCACTTTTAAACTGATGTATATTATCACTGTGATTTTAAAAATCAGGTTTTGAAATATGAAAACAAATAACCGTGTTGTTGTCCTTTTCCTAAATTATCCAAATGTAGTGGCATCCTTCACTGGAATTATTAAGAAGAAAAATATTAACTGAAATAATTTACTAGATGGATATGAATTAATTTTGTCTTTATTAGGAACTTGATACCTGTACCAAGTGATCCTATGGATTCTAGAAATCAAAGTTTCTATATTCAAACTCAATCTCAGCACCTACAAAAAACTGCCATTTTATTCAAGAAGGTCAACCCCAGACACACACATACACACAAACACAGCATTTCTGTCCATGTTTCACTGATTCAATTTGAAGGCTTTAGAACAAAAGATCCACAGGAATGGCTTACCAAGTACCAAACTATTAAGTTCCTGGGTCCTTGGAATACCCATCTAACTGTTGATTAAAAAAAAAAAAATCCAGGGGCACCTGGGTGGCTCAGTTGATTAAGCATCTGACTTAATGTCGGCTCAGGTCATGATCTCAGGGTTTGTGGGTTTGAGTCCCGCATCAGGCTCTGCACTGACAGCACTCTCCCTCCCACTCTCTCTCTCTCTGAAAATAAATAAATAAACTTTAAAAGAAAAAGCCAAGAAGCGTTAATGAGATAAATTGTGGAAGGAAAGAATCTGTCAAACTGAACCAGGAAAGGAGACAGCTAACATAACATCTCTGCAAAGATAAGTATTATTTGAAAACTCATTGTGCAAATTTGTCATTGAGAACTCCAACTACTTCAAAGCCGGTTCCTGGGCTGAAGAAGACAAAGGAATGTATATGCGCGGTGTTAATTTTACCTGTGCCCAAGTACCCGGATGCTCGTTCTCTCTCTCTCGGAAAGACAAATTGATTGAAGGGTCCCAGGAAGCTTTTTTCACCTTGCAGATAACAACTAGAAGACTTATTGGGCCTCTAAAGTGCGTATGATGAGATGGGCAAAATAAAAGCCTCCCTCCTTGAGTGAGTTCCTGCTGAGCCCAAGCAAGAGAAAGAGCAAGGAGGGTTTGATTCTGCCGTACCTGAGCTCTGTGCCTTTTCTCTCTTGCAATTTCTTGTAATTTTCTGTCTTGTAATTTCACTCCTAGTGACATGTCTTCTTATTTTCCAGATGCAGACTTTTCATGTATTAGCTGCCGCTAGTCCTCAATCTCACTCCAAACAAACACTGCATTTTGAAACCCAGTTGCCCTCAAGAGTAACGTCACTCCTGGGTAGACCCATCAAACGAGGAGTGAACCACAACCAAGCTTTAGATGCCTGGGCCCCTGCACTCTGACCACTGGACTATGTATGTAATGACGAGGAAATTCGCTCACGAGGTAATGTTAAGTGAAAAAAGCAGAACATTTGTGTGTCCACATGTTATATTATACAGATGGGTGTGTGTGTGTGTGTGTGTGTGTGTGTGTGTTTCAGAGAGATACATTAAAATATTACCTGTGCTTATCTGTGCTATAGAATGATTATGGGTTATTTGCAAATTTTCTTCTTTGTGATTTTCTGTGTTTTCCAAGTTTTCTCTATTGGAAGCCAAGAACATATATTACTTTATCATTAAAAACAAAATAGGGGTTCCTGGGTGGCTCAGTCAGTTAAGTGTCCGACTTCGGCTCAGGTCATGATAATCACAGTTCCTGAGTTCGAGCCCCGCATCAGGCTCTGGGCTGATGGCTCAGAGCCTGGAGCCTGCTTCGGATTCTGTGTCTCCCTCTCTCTCTGCCCCTTGCCTGCTTGCACTCTGTCTCTCTCTCTCAAAAATAAACATGAAAAAAACTAAAAAAATAAATAAATAAAAGAAACGTTGAATAGAACTCTTTTTTTCTATTTAAATTTTTTTTAACGTTTACTCATTTTCTGAGAGACACACAGAGTACAAGCGGGGAAGGGGCAGAGAGAGAGGGAGACACAGAATCTGTAGTAGGCTTCAGGTTCTGAGCTGTCAGCACAGAGCCTGACATGGGGCTCGAACCCATGAACCCTGAGATCATGACCTGAACTGAAGTCGGATGCTTACCCGACTGAACCACCCAGGCACCCCTCTTTTTTTCTTTTTAAAGCCAAAAGAACTTCTAGCATATTTTCCACCTGCTTGCATCTTCTATGTTATAATACAAATTCTGGATGTGTGGAGATATACTAGGAGTTACACCCTGAAATTCCTATACATTTTTTTCTGGTCTGGACCACATGGTCTTTGGTATTATAATGAGGTTCCATTCTTCAGCAGACTTTTCTAGTGCGGTGCCTTCCCCCACCTTCACCACGTGCTTCCTGACTATTTGTTTGAATAGCCAAGAAGGATAAATATTTAAAGCTGATTAAGACGCACTTTGATTTATGAGCATCTCTTTTCGGGTGTTTTCAGGATCCAGTCCTTTATTCTTGCTAAGGAGTAGAGAGTTGATAGGCAATGCCATTAGACTAGTGTGCTATTCCTTTTTTTCCCCACATGACGCAATATCTTCCTTCAACCTTGCATTATCTTAGGTCAATAAATCCCAACACTGGGGAAAAAATAGGAATACCAGTCTTTTTTAATGACAGGGAAGCTCAGCTACTCTGATATTTGAACTTGTCACCTTCTAAATGTGGAAAGAGGGGGACTAAGGTTTCTTTTTTTGAGAATTGACTGACTGTGTCACCTGGTTGCCTGACCTCTCAGTCAGAGAGGCTGTCACTCTCCTTTGCCATTAAGTGGCAGTTTAACACCACGTCACCTGCCACCCTCTCGTTATCATCTGGATATGCAGAATTCCAGGGCTTTTGAGAACAGTTGCTTCTTGATCGTCCTTGAGAACAAACAGGGTGTCTCTGTTTCGGCAATACGAATGCAACGAGCCCAAAATGAAAGGAAAATTTAAAGCATGTCTATTTAATCTTGGGCTGCTTTTTTTTTTTTTTTTTTTAACGTTTGAAACGTATTGCTATTATTCAGAAGTTCGCACAATTTTAAACAAAATAAACAAAGCTACAGGGTTGAGATCTGACTCAGGAATTGTTCCAAAACTGTCTTTCTTATTCTATCATTCTGGTCTGCCCTGCTCCATGATTTCACACCTTGAGGGTTTAGCCAGAATTCTCTCTCACCAAGACAGAAATAAAGCATCCATTTCAGCTGACTTGTCACCCCTAAGCTGTTATCTTTCTGGTGCAGAATATTCCCTGGACAGATGACAAAAAGAGGGCTAGATATTTTTTTGGTAACTAATTCGTCAGTTCAACATCTATTGAGTAGTGACTTATTATACGACACCTAATGTGCCAGCTGCTGGTGGTACTGAGACAGTGACACCATTCCTTGCTCTTAAAAGATGAAAACAAATAAACCAACAGCCGTGACACCACGATCTAAGTGCTGCTGTACAGACGGAGAAAGAAGGTGTTAGATATTCAGAAGAGGGGGGGCCCCTGGTCCACGTTGAGGGTTCAGAAAGCTCTCCTAAAGTAAGTGGGCATTGATACTGAAAGGTGAAGAGGAGTGCTTTCTCCAGGTAGCAAAGAGGGAAAAGGGATTCTGACACAAGGAAACGGCTCAGGTGAAGGCAGGGTCAGGAGCATGTGGTGAATCCAAGGGTCCCAAGTCCCCTGGGATAGCGGTAGCCCGGTGTAATACGGACAAGGAAGATGAGGAGGGGAAGATGATGGGGGGGGGGGCAAATCTTGGAGGCTTTATAGATAAGACTAAGTTATTTAGCCCTTATCTGGAGATCAAAGAAGAACAATTGAAAGATTTGAAGCAGGAGAATTAAATGATTAAAATTTCCCTTTAGGAAAATCACTATGGATACAGAGTAGAGAACAGTTGGAAGGAACAGGAAGAACACTGGAGCCAGAAACACCAGTTTGGAGATGATGGCAGGAGACCAGGCCTGCACTAAAGAAGGCACCTGGGAGGCAGAATGGACAGGGTTTTGTGATGGGTCAGATGGTGGTGGTGGAAGCGAGGGGAGAAGGTTAGGATGAACCGGGTTTTGGGCTTGAGAGAATCAGTGAGTGATCATGCCATCAACAGAAACCAGTCCTCCAGAAGGAGGATAAATTCTGCTTTAAAGGGCTTCAGGATAGCTTTTACCAGGACGGAGGTTGCATTGGCACAACTACGCTGCGATGGTGGTGAGTCATTCCTGTAGTCGTGCATTCAATGAATGTGCTCTGCGCCGGGCGCGATGCTGGCCAGTGAGACGAGGGTCCTACAGCCCAGGATCCACTGCTGTCCACGTGCCACTCCTTCACCAGCCCCGAGACTCTCCCGAGCCCATTACCTTCTGAGCTTCCACGTCATCATCTCAAACGTGGTGACCAAACCCTCAGCTGGTTCGCCTGACCGTTGTGATAACATTGGGGAAAGCCCTTGGTAAACTGTACTCGCTAGAAGCTGAGTGACAATTTCACCTTGTAGATGGTTGGACCATGTTGGCCACGGGAGAGCCGAGAGAAACCAGGTGAAGAAAACTAATCTTCCCAGCAATGTGACAGACCTGGATGGAAGCGAGGAGGGAGCTCAGAAAGCCCATGACCCCCTTCCTACCCTACACTGACTGTCTCCTTCCCCCACAGTGTACAGGGAGGTAAGCTTGGAAAGAGGGACGTACTCTGAAACGGCGATGGGGGAGTTCGTAAAACTGAGAACAGTTGTCAGTGAAGTCACTCGTTTTAAATAACAATTCCTTTTAGTTGGTGTTTCCGGTGAGTACAGATTAAAGTATGATTCCGTAAACCAGGTGAAGTTCCTTATAGTCCTGTGGTGCTTGGTAGTAAAACACAGTGCTTTCAATTGTGTGAATTTCACAGAGTTCACCCCTTGGTGTTCTGATAAGGACTCTGAGGCATGGCAGGAATTGTTACACTCAT
Source organism: Panthera tigris (assembly GCF_018350195.1). Lineage (NCBI taxonomy): Eukaryota > Metazoa > Chordata > Mammalia > Carnivora > Felidae > Panthera > Panthera tigris. The sequence goes on from NC_056661.1 coordinate 120,104,566, forward strand.
TTTGTAGATGGAAGGATTTATATTTGGGGGATCCGACAAAGCTATAAACTAGTGAACGTCACACAGCTAGTTGATGAAACCTTGAATCCACACATCCGTGGTCTCGGGGATGAAGGATTTTTTGGTATTATTTTATATATTTACTTAGAAGGGTCAATAGTTTTGAAAACTGTGTGAAATATTGGTCGGCAAATCCCTTCCCAGTTTCCCAAAGAACAAGTCTAAGAGGGTATTTTGGAGAGTTCCTGGTTCTATTTTCTGCTCCCTCTCTTTCCTGAATCTTGAAACCCATTTCTCTACTGGTTCTCTTAACCTACAACACGTTAGAGTCTCCCTGATTCTGTCTCCTCTTCTAGGTATGATGTCATCTCTCTCCTCTTCTTGGTCAAGATTTCTGGGGGAAACGTAGCTGGTCTACACTCCCCCAGCTTTCCTGTATTTCAACCCCCAAAGATTGGACTTCTGCTTGGCCTATGGCACTGAACTTGTAGTTACCAGGGTAACTGATGACCTCCCATTGTCACACGTTTTGGCCCTTCAATGTGGCCACCAGGCGGCATGACACTGTTGACCATGTCTTCTCTCTCCCTGGTTTCTGTGCCCCCTCTCTCCGCACTCCTTCCTTGCTCTCTCCCTTCTCCCCCCACGTCTTTTGTGGGCTGGCTCCTCTTTCTCTGACTGTTCAGTAAAGCCCTGTATTCTCTATACACCTTGATGATCTTCGTCTCTCCTTGCTCCGGACATGAGAAAGGTAGATCTCAACCTTTTTGTGTTTGCAGCACATTCTGGAACAGTAGAATTTGTGGAGGCAGCATGATGGAATTTAACCACACCCCCAGATAGTGAACTATATCCCCTTGTTGCCCTTTGGCACAGTGTGGCTGTTTAATGGCATCGTTAAAACTGTAATAAATAATGCAACAGAAGGTTACATAAGATTATGAACGCTTATTACAGGAGAAGTTAAGGTAGTCAAGATCCAGGTTAAGTGATGACTGATCCAGGTTAAGTTCCATGGAGATCTGAAAAATGAAGAGGTGTTCATTTGGGTGATGTTCGCTACAAAAGGGAATAGCATGTGCAAAGGGCCTGTAACCAGAAAGAATGTTACCTGCTCAAGGATCTGAAAGCAGGCCCACAAGGCTGGAGTGAAGAGACTGGGATAGAGGCCTGAACAAATAGTAGTAGAGACTGTGAGGGCCTCCGACAATGCCCGGGATCTTAGCTGTTATCATCAGAGCAAAGGGACAGATAATGGGGGTGAATAATATCAGCTTTGGGTTTCAAGATGATCTCTCTGGCCACACTGTGAAGAAAGGCTTGGAAGAAGAGACACAGCATGTTTCAGAGTGACCAGTTGGGGGGCTGCTGTGGACACGCTGGAGAGAGGGGCCGGGCCCCAGGATCAGGTGTCGCACTGGTGCCTGTGGGTAAGACCAGACAGATCCAAGAGAAGAAATCCACCTCGGGGAAGAGTGAGGAGGGAAAGGTAGCTGAGGAAGTTGCTGGGTGGTCCAACTGGACGGTTGGGCAGATGAACAGCACCCAGAACGGGGTAGGTTTGGGAGGAAAACTGTGAGTATGGTTTCAGACTTGTGGAGTTCGAGGCTCCCGGACTGCCAAGCTCTGTCAGACAGAAATGGCCTCCCTTCCCCAATTTCTGACACGGAAAATTCCAGTTCATCCGTGGAAGCCCAGCCCAGGTATTACTGTCCCCCTCCTTTCCCACACCCGACAGAGCTCATCATTTCTTCTCTTCTATTACCTCACCGTCCAAGGCAAACTCCTCTCTTGCACGGAAGTGTAAAACTCCATTTGCAAGCTCGTGTCCTCTACTAAGCTGTTTGCTCCCTGGAGGCAGGGCTGTGAATTCATCTTTGCACTCCCAGAGCCCGTACATTATCACCATCTCACAGCTGCTCACAAACACTTGAAGAATTGATGTGGATACATGTAGAACACACTTAAGATCTCTATAGCACCCGTCTCCTGACAAGCTCAGGAGGTCACAGCAGACGTAAACACATGTTTCCAAGCCAAAGGTGCGAACGGTGAGCTATTACAGGCGTTTGTGAGCATTTGGAAGAGAAGAGGCGTTGCCCTTCACTGGGTCACTGTATCAGCTGGGGTTACATTTGGCTGCAAGGAACAGAAAACCCAGCCTCGGCTTAAATAAACAGGGACTATTTTTCTCAAAGAGCAAGAAGTTCAAAGGCGGGCTATTGCTGGAATTGCTTCGAATGCCCAGCAGTGCCAGGCTGACTTTGTTTCCCGCTCTGTAATCCACATTGGCCTTGTGGCCTCATGCTCCTTGTCTCTCGGTTGTCATCAGGTTGCAGCGGCCCCAGGTCTCTCATTTGCGTGCAGGCATAAAGAACATGGGAGAGGGAATGACAGAGCCAGCAGCCTATCTGTTTGACTGGCTCCCGCTAGGGCCGCTCCACACAAGACCGGATGGGAACTCTCTGGGCTCATGGAAATGTCTTCTCTGCTAATTTATCTTCTCTTCCTTTTTGTATTATAATTCTAGTCATCACGTGTCTGTTTAATGAGAACAAGCATTAGGGACTCAGAGGAGAAGCGTCTGGTTATGTTTCAGATTTTTTTTTTTTAAGTAGCATTCACCTGTGCACAATTGTTTATGAATTTTAGGTTTCAGATTTCATGCCCAGGATCATTTATTATGGTTCTCAAGGAGGAAAGGCAGGAGAAACACAGGACAAACAGGCAGGAAGCAAGTACCTCATTGGCTTGCACTGACTACCCATATGCCCTTATACACCTAAATCTAACAGAAACCCATGTTCTTGACAACCCAGGAGTGAAAGACAGCCGAAGTGAATTATTTGTCCTCGCTATGAACATGAGTAATTAAGAAACCAGCTAAGGGCTGCGTGGGAACATACTTTGACAGCAGCTCCTACAGAATCTGAACCCAAAGACAGGTTGCAAACCATGTGTGAGATCCTTCCTGCTACCATTAACTGCTGCTTCCTGTGTTACCATGCATTTCATATACGCCTGGGCACACCGCTAAGCGCAGGTGTCTCCTCCACCCCAGATCAGAGGTGCCTTTAGTGTTAGAGACCCTGCCTCCCTCCCCGGCACAGCGTCAGGGCCCTGCAGATAGCCCAGCTCATAGCCGATGTTCAAATACCGCAGGGCTGACTGAAGGGTCCATGAGTATCCTCTTAGCTCCTCCACTAGTAGGAAGGCCAGGACACAGGAGGTAGGGAATCCTCACAAAGGATCACTGTACCTGAAGGAGTACATCCAGCTTCACACACAGACTTTCTGTGGGTTCCAAGAGGCCTCAACATGAAGCGTCACTGGGATTTGCTGGCCACACCAAGTTCTTGGGGCTCAAACTTATTTCGGTTTTCAAACACAGTCGGCCTTCGCTTCCCTTGCTGCACCAGGGACAATCTACCTCCCCCGGCCACTCTTCCACCTGGCTAATTCATGCTTATCTTTGTTAGCTGATGTGTCCTAGACCTCGCCTCCTGCAGAAGCTTTCCCTGACTCCCTCCCCCCCCCCCCCCCACCCTCAAGTCTGGATCAGGTGCCCCCTCTACGACCACACGCTCTTGGTTCTGGATCATAGCTGCCCATTACTTTCTTTGTGGACCGTGAACTCCGAGAGGGCAAAAGGCGATTTTGTTCTCCCTTTTGTCACCACAGCTTATGCCGCCTCCCGGAGCATAAGAAGGGTTCCAACTATCTTGCGGTACACTGATAGAGCAGTGGCGTGTTCCCAGAGTGGCGGTGCCTTAGGCCCCCTCTCTCCGCAGCTCTGACTCCGGACGCGGACCGGGAGTGGCGCACCCGTGTCGCTGGGACCCGCCCCCGGGCTCCGGAGCCGCCCCGCCCGCCCGGCCGCGTCCCCGCGAGCTGGGCGGAGGCGGCTGGGGCAGGAGCCCGCGGAGCAGGTGGGGCGACGGCCCCGCCTCCGCGTCCCGGCAGCACCAGAGCCGGCGGCGGCGAGGAAGCCGGGCGCACCGAGCGCAGCACCGAACGCAGCGTGGTCGCGGGGGCGGCGCCTGGAGCACGGCCTCTGCTGGACTGAGCCCCGAGCCAGGAGGCGGCGGCGGCGGGGACGTCGCCCGGGGCTCGACTCCTGTCCGGCCCCCGGCACGGCTAGCGGCAGGTGGCGGTCCGCGCGCGTGTGCAGGTCCGTTCCTGGAGGGAGAGGGGGGACGCGCTGTCGCCGCGGCCGCTCGGGCCGGTCCCGGCACGGAGTGGCCCGCGGCGCGGACAGGGGTGCCGCGCGCTCGCCGGTGTCCGGGGATCCCCGCCCCCCACTCTGCCCGTCGCGCCGCGCCTCCGGGGCCGGGCCGTAAAGGGACCGCGGAAGGAACGAGGTCACCGCGGGGTTGCCTGGTGACTTCCCCCCCGACCCGACTGTCCGGTGAGCGGCCCCTGGCGCCCAGGCCGCCTGGCCTGGTCCTCGCCCAGCTCTCCCTTGCTCTCTTCCCCGCTTCCCCCCCAGAACAAAAGGCTGGGGTCTCGCTGAGGAGGGGTCAGTCGCAGGAAGAGCTGGCGCGTAGTAAAGAGCTAGGACATTGCAGGGCTGGAGGTGGCTTTGGGAGTACAGAAGCAGCCCCCAACGAGGAAGCCAGTCCGGAGATGTGAAATGACTTGTCCAGGGTCACACAGCTGGTGCTTAGTGCCCCGGCTGGGGCCAGACAAGCGAGTCTCGGGACTCCCCTCCCAGCGCTCATCTCCAGGCTCCTGAGGTCGGTAGTCTGTGCTCTGGCGATTTAGATCTGGCCACACATGGGCTTTGGAGTCCTTTGAAGGAGTCAGAGAAGGTGGTAGAGCCTGTCCCCTCCCCCCCCCCCCCCCCCCCGCCCCCAAGAGGCGCGAGAGGAGCAGGGCTGCAGGAGAGGGCACTTGGGAAGGGGCTGTGAGGAACGAGCCCTGCCCCCGTGGGCAGGCGGGCACAGGCTCGCAGGAACAGTGCCTTCCGAGCGCCGCGTGCCAGCCGCGTGGGTGTGCCTGTGGCAGGAGCCCGAGCCGCGTGGGGACCGAGTGCACGCTGCTCCCTGGAAAGAAGTTCTGCTGGGAGAGGCCCGGGGGAGCTGTTCCCGGCTGGCCGGGCTGCCCAGATAGCATCCCTGACATTCAGGATGTTGTTGTGTTTTGTGAAGGCAGTATTTGGAAGCAAAGTTACTCTGTAGCAGGAAGTTGGACTGTCACTTTGCCTCCCCGAGACAGCCTGGGGTCATTGGCTGCAAAATGAGGGCCTTGTTCTGCATGGACTGAGCGATTGAGAAAGTTCATTCCCCATCCCTTATTTCCAAAATCTTTTATCTCTTCAGGAGAAGGATTGGAAGTCTATTCTTATGGTCAGCCACAGGATATCACTGGGACCCCGGCCTACCCTGGGTTGGGTTAGTTTGGGTTTGTTTGTGGTTTTTTTGGTAACTTCAGGCAAAGCTAATCATGGCAGTGCAGGAGCATCGCCCGTATTAGGAGCAGGGTTGCCTTTGGGCCTTGCAATGACCTGAACAGCACATGAGGGGGGCTTCTTGGGTGTTGGAAATGCTCTCTACCTTGCCTTAGTACCGATTCCACGGTGTAGACATATAGATGTTTATAAAGTCATTCCCTTGAGATTTGTGCGCTTGGCTTGTGTATGTGTTACCTTGATAAAAAAAAAAAAGTAAATAAAAATTTAATGCTAAAAATCCACTCACTGTGGTAGCACACAGATTAGTGCAGTTTTCCAGCCAGTGCATTTTAGAGACACATTTCAAAACCACAAAAACCGAATCAGAAAAGAAAAAGAAAAAAAAAAAAGGACAGGGGAACGAACGAAAGTGTAGAAAAAACGGGAAATGAATTATACGCCGCAGAGACCTTCACCACATCACCCCGTATGAGTCAGTTCTTTAAGGGGGGGAGAGATTGTTATTCTGCCAATTTTACAGATGAGCAAATAAAGTCACACACATTTAAAACGCCTTAAATGCCTTACTCAGGGGAGCCAGGGTTAAGACCCTGGGTACACAGACTTCAAATTCTGTACGTATGATGAGAAACAGGCAACTTTTGGCCACCTGAAGCAGGAAAAAGAGACTGGAAGGCTGGCTTCCTGCCCTGCCCCCTTTTTGTTCCTTTCCAGGAGTCTCTGTTGTTTTCATATAATTGTGCGTGTGAGATTGTGTCACAGGCTGAAGTTAGCCAGCAGCAGAAGGGATGGAAGAAGCGTGTGTGTCTAAGAACATACAGTTTTAGAAACAGGAGAAAGCCAGCTGGCCTAGCCTGCCAACGCTCTTTTAGGGGATGTATTGTTCAGAAACCATAAAGAACAGGTTGCGATTTTGCAGTTACTCAAACACACACACACACACACACACACACACACACACACACACTAAATAATATAATCTAGAAAAGTTACGAGAAACCAAAATGTAGTGAACTCTAGAGAACACATAGAGTTTTCACCAGGGAGGAACAGTCAACTTTCCCACATCCTAGAATTTATAAAGATATGTTTGTTACCGCTTGAGTAAAAACAAAAACAGAAAAACCACACACTCTACAAGAATAACTCGGCAGATGAAGAAGAGTTGTTTTCTAGCCAACGTGTTATAAATAGACGTCAAATTTGGTGCAGAAATATTTGAAACCTGAAGGTACAGTAACATCATGTCCAGAGAGAAATCTTATCCTCATGTGTGGTCTTCTAGCGATTTGATATTTCTACCTAAAATTCAGAACTTAAAGAAGTAGAAACGTGTTTGTTTTACCAGCCAGTTTCATACTGAAGAGTTGGGAGGTTGGTCTTATTCTTGGAAGTACAAAGTTTTGGGTTAGAGCACATGGGTTATGTGGAGCGACCAACGAGGTATCTCTAGGTGAATCTGCTTAGCCGAGTGCCATCAAGCATGATTATGCATCACAAAGTTATCTTTAGGAGAGTTTTGCCTTGTCACAGTAGTGTTCCTGCCATCTGGCTGCTGGAATATTTAGAAAGGAATCGTAATGTTTGACTGACTTTGCTGATAGTATGACAAAACAAACTTTGAGAGGGAACTATTAAATATGAGTTAGGATCGGTGAGAGAATGATTGGTGACTTCTCATGTAGTCACTGTGACAGAAGTGAAGAGACGTACTGTTCCCTGCTGATGCCCAGCAGGTACAGCACGTATGTTTTCTTACCGGCTTCAGCCAATAACACACTTGAAACTCCCCTTTTGCAATTCTTAAAAATTTTTTTAATGTTTTTCTTTATTTTTGAAGGAGAGAGAGACAGAGCATGAGCGGGGGAGGAGCAGAGAGGGAGGGAGACACAGTATTCGAAGCAGGCTCCAGGCTCTAAGCTGTCAGCACAGAGCCCAATGCAGGGTTCGAACTCACGAACTGTGGGATCATGACCTGAGCCGAAGTCGGACGCCCAACCGACTGAGCCACCCAGGCGCCCCAGCCCCCCCTTTTGCAATTCTAGTTGGGTCTTTCCTTAGACCTGTTCAAGTGGGAACCTGACCCAGTGTGCAGCAAGGGAATCGTGTAGTTAACTGCTGTGGTTAAGTGCCAATGAGATAAAGTGAAGCAGAGCAAACATGGGAAAAATGCCAGGCGGACGATATGTGGAGCAGGTACTGTGTGGACGATTTTCAAGTGCACCTGGAAGGGATGTTCATCGTGTATGGGTGATGTATCCCAATGAGACACTGAATCTGAGATGGTGACATCCAGGAAAGAGTGCTTACGGAATGTAAGCTCCTAGGGAGTAGCTTCGAGGAAGCGGCAGCCAGCCTCAGTTCTTGAGCTTATGAGGACATGTGTCCATAAGAGTGTGTGTGTGTGTGTGTGTGTGTGTGTGTGTGTGTGTGACAAAGCAGGATTCCTGGGGTGCTGTCCACTGTGCCTTGGGAGCTAAAAGCTAACAGGTGCTCCACACTTACTATGTGCCAGGCTAGGCTAAGACCTTTCTATGTATGAAATCATCACAATAGCCCTATAAAGGAGCTGGTTCTTCTTACTTTCATTATCAGTTGTGACAGAGAGACCAAGGGCTAATCTGCTCTTAGAATAATCATGTCACACCCTGCTCTCAGCAGTCGGCTATCAGCCCATTCATAACCCCAAGACACCCTCTACCTCCCTGACTCTCCCTTTTTGCAACTGAGCTCCTGAAGGGCAGGTACTTGTCTGCTTCGTCTCTGTTCCCAGCACCTGCACCATCATGGCGTATGATGAGTACTGCATGAACAAGAAAGTGAATGGATGAAAACCCTTATGTTCTAAGATCATAAGCCAATTATTTTTGGATTATCTGTCCTTTTGACTTTTACTGTCTCATTCTCCTCAGTTGATATGGATCGTCAGGCATGACTTTATGGACAAGATGTATAATAGATAGCTCCTGTAAAGCTGTAGGATGGTAGGGGTCCCTGGGTGGCTCAGTCGGTTAAGTGTCCGACTTCGGCTCAGGTCCTGATCTCGCAGTTCACGGGTTCGAGCCCCAAGTTGGGCTCTGTGCTGACAGCTCAGAGCCTGGAGGTTGCTTCAGATTCTATGTCTCTCTCTCTCTCTGTCTTTCTCTCTGACCCTCTCCTGCTCATGCTTTGTCTCTCTTCCTCTCAAAAATAAGTAAAAGTTATTTTTTAAAAAGCTGAAGGATGGGAAACTCAGCCTACAAAATCAGAAGGCCTCTGCTTCTTTTAGAAATTCAATATTATTATTTCTTTTTTGTAGAAATTGTATAACTCAGAATACCTGGGTCTGAATCTTGTGTTCATTCACTTGTTTGTTATATGATCTTGGACAAATAACTTTGCTATGCCTTGGTTTCCTCATCTGTCAAATGGGCCTGATAATAGTAGTTATTTCATATTTAGAGTACATAAGATAGGTTCAGCGCTTAGAATGGTACCTCATTCATAGCAGTGGTCAATAAATTAGCTATTGTTATTATCATCTGATGCTTTTAAAAGTTGTCTGCCTTGGGGCGCCTGGGTGGCTTGGTCGGTTAAGCGTCCGACTTCGGCTCAGGTCATGTTCTCACGGTCCGTGAGTTCGAGCCCTGCGTCGGGCTCTGTGCTGACAGCTCAGAGCCTGGAGCCTGTTTCGGATTGTGTCTCCCTCTCTCTCTGACCCTCCCCCGTTCATGCTCTGTCTCTGTCTGTCTCAAAAATAAATAAACGTTAAAAAAAAAATTAAAAAAAAAAAAGTTGTCTGCCTTAAATATTCCCCATTCCATAAACATTTGAGGAGCTTACAAAAATAGATAATAAACAGAAAATTAATAGAGCATGAAACCAGGGTAAAGAAAACACAGATTGGAAAGCAAGATAAAATCAGAGGTAACTTAGAGAATAAGCCTGTTTCATAAGATGCAGGTAGTTTCTAGAGATGAGTCTACTATGAAGTCTAGTATGGTTTCTGGAGAGAAGGTTACAAATTTGTCAGAGCTTCCCAGTGGCCAGAACACAGAGGAAAGAAAACACAAATAGTTACTTGATCCCCAGTGACCATGAGATTAAAAACAGATCAGTTGCACAGCTTTTCCTGGTCCCGAAACCTGGGATAACTTTCTCCTGGTGGGTCTTCAAAGCAGTCGTTGCTGCCGTAGGGACCTAAGTGTTCAACATAGTCCCTACTGTGAACACAATGGAAGTTTTGTGGTAGAAGGGCAATAATAAGTGTTTCCTAGAATGTTATCGACTATAGTTCTGGAGACCTAATCCCGGAGCACAGCCCAGTAAAAGCTCTTCTGTGAAGGACCAGCAAGCTGTGGTTTGGGGACGTGCTATTTTCTTAGCTATGTTTACTGAGGGCCTAGGAGAGTAGAAAGATTCTTTCTTCCAAAGATTGTCATTCTTGGGAGAGTCAGGTGAACAACCCCATCTTTAAGAACATTCATTTTGACTGAAGCCATTTAAATATGCCAGATCAGTTGACTTCATCCAGAAGGGTGTTTCATGCACATATGCTCATTAATAGAGTATGTATTCATGAATTTTCTTAACGCGGATAGTCCCATAATCTCTGTTTAGCTGCACATTTTATCACAGTGTTTGGAAAAAGAAACATCCAGTGCTTTGTACTACCTCTTAAACCCCTTAACGCTATCAGTACTTCTTGGTAGTAAGAATAAATACTTTGGTTTTAAATTTTTTTAGTAACCGAAATAATGGTCATGTCTTTTTAGTCTGACTATACGTTATATGCTGATATAATCTAATATGCCTAACAGTCAATATATATATTAGTCCAAATATGACCTGTATCCATTAGGATTGCATTCAGTCGCCAAGCCAACCAAACAAAACAAAAACAACACACGCATAAGAATCTGACTTAAACAGATATGTTTATTTGTCTTGTGGAAATAGACTCCCAGGAAAGGCAGTCCAGAGCTGATGGAAGAGCTCAGACAATGCTTTCAGAGAGTCTGTCTCTTTCCATCTTCCTGCTTCACCCTCCTTAGCCTATAGGACCTCATCTTACATCTGGCTGCTTCACGGTCACAAGACGGCTGCTGTGTCTCTGGGCTTACGTCTGTAGTACAGTCAGGAAGAAGAGGAAGTCGTAAATATCTGAAGAGTGAGAGCCCTTCTAGTGCGAAGGTGTTACCTCTTTATTCAGAAAGTGATGCCCTCCCCAGCTGCTCCCACCTACATCTCGTTGACCAGGATGATGTCACAAGGTTGCTCAAAATATAGGGAAGTCTGAGAAATCAAATATTTTTAGCTGAGTAAATTGCAACCCCTACCCCCACCCCCCATACACAAATTAGGGGTTTCGCTATGAGGAAGAAGAGGGAATGGTTATTGAGTAGACAGCAGTACAGCCACCTGACTTGCTGCCTTTATTAGCCGTGCCCTTGACTTAATTAGAAATTACAGAAGACAACTCAGTAGTTTAAAGTGTTACACGTTTGCAGATCTTCATACAATTAGCACGCGAGAATGAAGCATACCCAACTGCCTTATGTAAAGATTCCTGAATCGCTCTCACCCATCCCGATTCTTTTCTAAGTTTTGGATCTAAATTTCCATGTGCTGAAAGCACTTCATATGCTTCAAAGTAAACCCACTTCTCCCTGCCCATCTACCCCTGGTGCCCCCATCCACACACTTTCTCCCATCTTCCTTATTTAACCCTAGATTGTCTTGGCAAGGAGTACTGGGGTTATCCTGGGCTGATTCTTCTCCCCCATCTGAACATGCAAGCTAATATCCTCCTTGCCTGGATCCCATTACCATGATGCTAATTCAGATAATGTCCATCCTCGCTCGTATGGATCCCCAAATTGTTCCACCTGTTTGCTGCTTCTCCCTATAATTCACGTTCCTCACGTGGCCCCAGGGTGCTGTCTTTGAAACACAAGTATTTTAACATCTTTCCTGTCTTTAAAAGCCTACAAAATGAAGTTCAAATTCCTTGACAACCTGGCTCTGTGAGCGCTATGCTGGCTGTGACTGGTTTCCACACACTCCATACGTGTGCGCGTGGCAAAGCTTTGCTCGTAACCTTCTCACTCCCTTCCACCACACAAGGCCTGCCTCAGGGTTTTCTTATGCTTTTTACTTGTCGTTACCCAGGGGAGCATTTAATTCAAAGCACTTTATATTTCTATTAATATTTTTTTTTACCCTGGGGGCGCCTGGGTGGCTCAGTCGGTTGAGCGGCCGACTTCAGCTCGGGTCATGATCTCGCGGTCCGTGAGTTCGAGCCCCGCGTCGGGCTCTGGGCTGACTGCTCAGAGTCTGTAGCCTGTTTCAGATTCTGTGTCTCCCTCTCTCTCTGACCCTCCCCCGTTCATGCTCTGTCTCAAGGATAAATAAACGTTAAAAAAAATTTTTTTTAATATTTTTTTACCCTGGATTCTGTTTTCCCTGATATTAATCATGCTGCACCAGTTTTTTCAATAACAGCCTTATTGGATTGTAATTCACATACCATAAAATTCACGCTTCTCAGATGTGCAATTCAGTGGTTTTTGGAGTATTCAGAGTCACACAACCATCACTGTCATCTAATCTCAGAACATCTTCATCACCTCAAAAAGAGACCCATTAGCAGTCACTCCTCATATTCCATCTCCTCAGCCCTGACAACACCCATCTACTTTTTACTTCTATGGATTTACCTATTCTGGATACTTCAAACAAGCGGGACTGTACGGTTTGTGCCCTTTTGCGACTGGCTTCTTTCACTCCTTGTAATGATTTCTGGGCTCATCCAAGCCAACGCATGGATCAGTCTTTCATTCATTTTTATTGCCGAATAAGATTTCATCCCCTGGCCATTTTGTTTATCCACTCGTGGGGCGATGGACATTCGCATTGTTTCTACATTTTGGTTCCGATGAACCACATCACTAGAAATATTCACGTATAGGTCTTTGTGTGGGCATAAGTGTTCATTTCTCTTGGGTAGATAGCCTGGGAGTAGAGTTGGTGGGTCTTATGATAACTGTTGGACATCACAAGAAACTTTCAAACTTTTCTGTGCCATTTTACATTCCCCGCCCCAGCAACGTACAGTTAGCTCTGCCTACGGTAGGAGGAAGTCTCTGCAGAGAACCTGGCACCCGAGCATGTTTTAGAGAATCAGTAGTCATTTTCCAGGTGGCAGAGGCTGTCATATGCAGCCTGACTAGCATGGGCAAAGACACAGAGGTATAAAGAAAAGGTACATAAGAAAACGTCCCGGGTGTGGTGTGGGTAAAGTATAGGATGCGTAGAAAAGAGTGGAGGATGAGATCTAGAACTTGCCTCCGTATTAAGGAGCTGTGAAAGGTGGTGTGTTAAATCGGGGAGTGATGCCCTGTGGTCTGAGAGGCGTGGCCTCTAATCACTTGGCTGTCACTGAACTGTGCTTGCTGCCACGGGAAGGGATCTCCCTGGCGAGAGATGAGGTGGCTCCTGGAAGCAGACTGTTTGACGTTCTAGCAGAGCTTCAGGCAGGACGTGAGACTAGAGGTGCCGGAATCTGCTGGGCCCTTCTCTGGCCCAAGCTGGAACAGTAGGAATAAGGTGAAAATACTTAAATTCTCAAAAGTGACCCTTAAAAAGAAAGGATTTGTCTCTCAAAAGTTTAGGAGGACTCACCATCCTAAGTGAAAAGTTACCACCTTAGCCTTAGAAAGTAAAAAGCACCCTCCTTATAAAATCTAACATCATCAAATATGTTAATTAAAGAGGTGGTAATTTATTTTGCAAAATGACTCATTATTTTATAACACTGATTACGGGCTTCCATTGAATAACAAACTCCTTTTGTATAATTAAAGCATACCTCGATTTTCCAAAATTAGAGATGCCATTTTTCAGAAGTATAGGTGTTGTATAAAATGAGACTTACTTATAAATGTGTGATTAATATCATGTATTTTTAATAAGCTTTGTTCTTCTTTTAGCTCATTCAAAGGCAGCAAAAAAAAAAAAAGACAGGAAATCAATATTTTCTGCTTTCACCCTTAGGAACCTCACACACAACGATTTTTATGGCATTTAGCTATAATTTAAATACCTGAGTCAATGATAAATATTATCAATATCTCCATTTTTCCCTTCGCCAAATACTGTTCAGATATTATAATGAATTCAGTGAATGATCTGGGAACAAATTTGCGTTTCCCTAAGAGTCTTCTAAAAGGAAACCAATTTGTGAGCTCATTGTAGGTGTGACTTACTAGGTTTCATATTAGATTGTGGTTAAAGTATGTCCTCATTGTGGAACTCACATAGACAAGTCTGCATTAATCCTTTAAGCATTTCAGCAGATAATTACAATATCCGATGAGGGCCAAGCAGATTCAGCCCCAGGAGCTATTGTCATCAGGGCTGGTGTTTCTCAGGTGTTAAAAGTCCTCCAGATCCCAGAAGTGAGAGGTGAGTGGGCACTCAGCTTAGTTTCCCTCTCACTTTTGTGCGTCAATTCCAAGTCCGGTATGCCATTTTCATGGATCCAGACTGCAGAAATTAAATGAGTCTATAGAAAGCCTTTCAGTAAAGGCTCTTCCAATGGTGTGGGACAGAGAGTTTCATCATGCTAGATATTCTGCAACAGAGCTTTTCAAACTTTCGCGGGCACAAAAATCACTTGTTGATAAGATACTCCCAAGGATTCTAATTCAGTAGGTCTGGGGCGGACACTGTGCCTTTCTTACATGTTTTCCACATTCTAGAGCCGCTCAAACTGTGGTGCCCAGGCCAGCAGGGTTGGTCTCACCGGGGAGCTAGTTAGAATTACAGAATATCAGGCCCCACCCAGATGACTGAATCAGAATCTACATTTTTACAAGATCCAAGATCCGATGCAGGGGCTCGAACCTCATGAACTGTGAGATCATAACCTGAGCCGAAGTTGGACACTTAACCAACTGGGCTACCCAGGTGCCCTGTATTTTCAAGTGACTTAAGTTAGCATGGTGCTTAAGAGCATGGACTTTGGAGCCAGGCACCCCAAGTTTGAATGCCAGCTTCCCCACTAATTTCCTGTGTGACTTTGGATAGTTTTCTTAACCTTTCTGTGCCTCCGTTTCCTCTTCCGAAGAATGAGGATAATAGTATCTGTCTGACTGGGCTGATATGGTGCTTAAATATACAAATATTCAAATATACCAAAAGCCCTAAGAACAGGATCAGATACATAGTAAGGGTTATGCTACGTCAGAGCTAACTTCTTTTACTATTACCTAGAACTCAAATGTTCAAGGATTTTTCTATGTGGTTTATATTTCGCCCCCCCCCACGTCCCCCGCTTCCCTGCTTACTTAGGCCAACATGCCCCAACTCCCCCCAAAAGGCTAAATACCTCCAGGACTTGTATACCATTAAGGAGAGTGAGGATATCAACTTTCATTCGGCCAGAAGAGGACAGTGTTAAGTGGGAGAGGTGGCGTATGGGACAGGTGGGAAGTCCCAGGAGAGGGCTATGCCCATTTACTCATCCAACAATGAGGAAGTGACAGCAGAAAGTGAGCACTCATAGATGATTTTCACCATCACCTGGAGAAAAGGGTGTTTTTTTTTTTTCTTTATCCTTTTCCTTACAGCTTTGGCAGCTTTGCCACATGCTTTTCGAGAAAATGTCTTATTTGTGCCTTATGTGCTCATGGGCTTGTGGGTTATGATTTCCTGGCCGCAGGGCACCTTTGATAAATAAATGACTGATCTGTAGGGTGGCGGGACCCGGCTGAGACCATAATGCAAGCAATGGCTTGTCCCATGGGGCTCATTCGCCTTTATTAGTTCAGAGGTAAGAAATCTCTGTTCTTCTGAACCCCCAATTCATAGGCAAAGAAACAAAGAGACTCAGTGGAACAGTGACAAAACATAAAAAGTTATGAGTACACAGAGAACCTTATTTTCAGATTCCTATTGAAATGTATTTTAAGAACCAGCGAAAGAAGCTTTTGTCAAATAGTGGCAATAATCCTTCTTCCTTATGTTTTTAAAATAGGCACACATTCTGTTTGTGAGCAACTGTAAACTACCCTTGGGGGGAGAAAAGTGAGTGTATCGTTTTGACAAAAGCAGCTAGCGTGTAAAATCCCTTACTGTAAGTGATTTCTCCCTGAAAAAGCTCAGTTGGTGTACATATATATGTAACTTTTTATATTAATGACATAGGCAAGCCCAGTCCACATCTCTTTCTGAATCCGGTGGGGCAGGAAGGGGAACAGAGGGGTAGGAAGGAGGGTTTACCACCTACCCACCCCCCCCCCCCCCCGACTCCCGCTAGCTCCTGGTAAAGGGATTGTACTGTGGCGGTCTGTGGATCCTGTGGGACCTGCAGATGTGTTCTCTTGGCCCAGTGATTTTTAAAAGTGCTTTCTGAATTAGTTAACCACATTTCAAAACTGGATTTCACACAAAAATCTGGATTTGGGGCCTTTGAGCGCAAACTGGGAGGATGTGGCCCATACTGGTCTTGCGTTCCCACTGAATATCAGTCAGCCAGAGCTCAACGGGGGCCTCCACCTCCAGACCCGGACCGTCACTCCCGGGAGCCAGGTTCCCACACACCTTGCCCATCCACTGTTTCCTCACCTCTGAATCAGTGGTCACAAGTCGGCTCCCTGCGCAAGGGATGCTGGGAAAAGGAGCTCCTGGCTTCTGGCTGAGGGAGGCAGGACTCCTGGGAGAAATTCCTCACGCATAGGAAAAGTGTCCAAGAGGTGATGGATGGCCACAACAAGACAGATGTCCACCTGCACCCGAGAGAAGAGACATTTGCAGAATGGTGTTGTGTCATTTCAGCCCCTCTGTGGTTCCAGCCTTTCCTTCTTCTCCACCACACCTACAGCGGCCCCCAGACTGCTCACGTTCTCCCACTTCTGTATCTCTGCCTCTGTGCCCACAGCCCTCCTGGAGCCACCTCTGCACCTGCGGAAACACGCAATAGCTTCTACCAAAACGTGTACCTATTGACGCCCCCACCCCCGGCTCTGAATTAAAGGTGACATTCCTCGGCACTCCCCAGCCCTCACGTACCCTACTCCACCTTTTATTGTAGTTCTTGGTGGCGAAGGAGGTGGTGATAGTGTGATGATGAGAAGTACAGTTTCCAGTTACGCGTCTGCTGTGTGTCACGGCCTCCCTGATGTTCTTCAGGTACCGTCTTTTAGTCCTGATAACGAACTAAGAGTTAAGCATTAGAATTGTTTCACAGATCAAAAAAATGAGACCCCCCCCCCCCCCCACCGAGGCTAAGTGACTTGGCCAGGGGCCACACAGCTGGGAAAAGCAGAGGCATGAGTAGGGCCCGGTCTGTCCGACTCTCAGAGCCGCACGGTCCCCTGTGCTCAGGGGTCTCATGTGGACGTGGCATCAGTCGTTGCCTGGACACCCTCTAACGCTCGCTGCTTGAACATCTAACCCGCATCCCAACGCTATTTTCTAGAGTTATTTTGTGAGTTGGGAGGAAATATCAAGGCCTTTGAGAATCCGGCTTTTTTTTTTTTTTTTTTACCCTAGACACTTTTTAATACATTACAGAGCAAAATAACAGTTTTAAATGTGTCGGGAGAGCACAAAGCTTCAAAGAGCTCATGGGAACAGCCTGTGACTTCCTGGAGCTCTGCATTCTTCACTGTCAGATTTTAACAACTACTTTTCTAGATAATTACTTAATTATTTTATCTGTCAGGAAAAAGCCTTCACAGCCATCAAGTACCGCATGTAAAAATACCCTTTAATCCTCAAGTTTGAAAAAAATCACGCCGGCGATTTCAGCGAGCCGGAAGCCCCGTGGCACCTACTTACGCTCAGATCTCTCAGGATAAAGCTAACGGACGGCAAGCGGTGTTCAGGTTCAGGGAGAGCAAGTGGGAGAATTATACTTCCCTGTATCCGGTCCTTTCCACTTGAGGGTCTCAGAAATATTTAAAAACCTTTGCTAACTGGAAACAGAGAAGTCCTATGACCTGAATTATGCCAAGTTACTGAAACAAAGAAATGAGGTCTTGGATCCCAGAGGCCAGAGCGTTAACTCATCTCTGAAATTCACCAGAAACGAAGTAATGTGTCTGAGTCAAAATCCAGTTCTCCACCATAGGAAATGCCAGCGTCCCCCACAGAGTCGTTGAGGGCATTAAACAGAACGGTGTATTATAAGTACCTACTATAGTGCTGAGCACATACAGGGGGCTCAAAAAGTTACAGCCAATCCTTATTACTCACAGATTCCATAGTTTGCTAACCAACCCCAAAGTCAGTATTCACAGGCACTTCCATGGTTGTTCAAGGACACGCACAGAGTAGGGGAAAATCTTGAGTTGCCCCGTGCACGGATGTCTGTTCCCAGCTGAGGTTGAACGAGGCAGCCGTCTGTATTCTTGTTCCAGCTGTCTTACTGTAAACAGGCGTTCTTTCCACATTCTGTGTAGTGCCATGTTTTTCAAATTTTTGTGCTTATTGCTGGTGAGTCTGTCTTTTTTTTTAATTTTTTAATGTTTATTTTTGAGACAGAGAGAGAGAGAGATGGGGAAGGGGCAGAGAGAGAGAGGGAGACACGGAATCCAAAGCAGGCTCCAGGCTCCGAGTTGTCAGCACAGAGCCTGATGTGGGGCTCGAACTCACAAGCTGTGAGATCATGACCTGAGCTGAAGTTGGACGCTTAACCAACTGAGTGTCCGGGTGCCCCTGGTCTGCTGTTTTAAATGTCCCCTCTGGCATATAATGCTGAAGTGCTGTCTAGTGTCCTTGAGCACAAAAAGGCTGTGATGTACCTTATGGGGAAAATGTGTGTTAGATAACCTTCATTCAGGCACGAGTTATAATGCTGTTGGCATGAGTTCAAGTTAATGTACCAACAATATATATTAAATTAGGTGTCTTTAAGCAGAAACACTCATAAAACAAGATTACATATTAATGAATTGACAAAAATCTTGTGACTGGATGTCCAGAGGGGTCCAATCCTATGTTTCTGCTAAGAGCAGAGGTTCAGTATTTGCTAACTCAGTGCTTATGGCAACTTCAAGAATATAACTACCACAAATAATGGGAATTGGCTATATTCTATTAGGTTCCATTATTAGGTAGCTTAAAAATTAGTGGCTATAATAGATTAACTCCAAACCCTCCATGGCTTAACACAGTAGAAGTCCATTTATCATTTATGTAAAATCCAGTCAAATGTTTGGCACATGGCCTTAAAGAGGGGAGTCAGGAACCCAGATTCCTTATATCTTGTGGCTGTGCCCACACATAGGACTTTTGCTTGCAGCCAGTGGATGGAGGAAGAGAGGAAAGCCGTGGGTAAAAGGTCTTTATGAGCCAGCTACAAGTGGAGCCCATCACATCTGCCTTCATTCTCTTGGCCACAGCTCAGTCACATGGTGACATCTAACTTCAGAGGAGGCTGGAAAATATAATCTAGCTTCGTGCCGATCGGTTACATGAATAGTTTTGCCACAGTTCTCCTTAATTATTTCCTGTGGTCATTTTTCCTTAGATAAATGACAAAATCTTTATGTAAGTGACATTGAAGCTCCTTTTTTTAAATGTTTGTTTGTTTAGAGGGAGAGAGACATAGAGAGTGAACAGGGGAGGGGCAGAGAGAGAAAGAGAGAAGCCACACTGTCAGCACAGAGCACACCACAGGGCTCGAACCCACATGCTGTGAGATCATGACCTGAGCCGAAACCAAGAGTTGGACGCTTAGCCAACTGAGCCACCCAGGCGCCCCGACACTTAAGTTTCTGAAGTTGCTTTTCTAATCCCTTTTCAGTTCTTCACCAAAGGAAGCAGGTCTTTCTCCTCTCATCTGTTCTGCTTAAGAGATGTAAGCCTCACATAATGAGACCTCTAGATTTTCTCTTGCTCTAGAATAGTTCAGCCAAGTCTTTAATCCCTACTGTCAATTTTGGAATGAAATTATTTTGCCACTGAATTAAGGATCATAATAAAAACGTATACCCAGGGCCTTTTATGAAAGAAATTGTTAAAATACAAATCACTGATCATTCATATTTGCTCCAGCTAAACTGTGGGCTCACATCCAACTTGCTTTAGCATTCAGCCAGTAAAATGCCAGCTTCATCTGACTCTCCATTATTGTCTAGTGACAATTGACATTTTATTGTGTAATAAAATGACATGGCCACTACCTGGAAGGAGTACCAATGACCACCTGGGGTCTCTGCCCAATTTTAGTATAGTTTTACTCTCTGGACTTGGATGAGTATTTTTTTTTTCAGTCTTTCTGTTCTTGTTTTACTGTCAAGGGAAGAAACGGTGACACATAAATTACCAGGCGTGAGTAACTTCCAGGGGAATACTTTATAAGACAATTGCGGTCTCCTACGGTGACCAGCTCACGCATCTCTTTGGAACTCTTACAAAAACTATCAAGGGTTCTTGCCACATGAAAATTGAACTTACATGTATAGCCTACACCATGTTAAATTTTGCACAGTTTTAAGGGATTCTTTTTTGTTTTTAAGTTTATTTATTTCGAGAGAAAGAGAAAGAGAGAGAGCACAAGCAGGGGAGGGACAGAGACAGAGGGAGAGAAAGAGAATCTCAGGCAGGCTCCACACTGTCTGCACAGAGCCCCACTCAGAGCCAAACCCATGAACTGTGAAATTGTGATCTGAGCCAAAATCAAGAGTCAGGTGCCCAACTGACTGAGCCACCCAGATGCCCTTTAGGGGATTCTTAACCCTGCTGAAAACAGGCTAGCACCATATGATCCAGCAATTCCACTCCTAAGTATATGCCCAAAAGAATTGAAAGCAGAGTCTCGAGGAGATATTTGCACACCAGTGTTCACAGCAGTATTCACAGCACCTGTAAGGTGTAAACAACCCCAGTATCTATCAACAGATGAATGAGTAGACAAAATGCGTACACATACAATTAAGGAAAGACATTCTGACACGTGCTTCAACACGAATGAAGCTTGAAGACGTTAAATGAAATAAGCCAGATACAAAAGGACAAATATTGTATTTGAAGTACCTAGAATAACCAAATGCACAGTAATATGCAGTAGGATAGAAGCTACCAGGGACTAGGGGGGAGTTATTACTTAGGGTGTACTGTTTGGGACGATGAAAAATTCTGGGAATGATAGTGGTGTTGATTTCACAACATTGTGAATGCACGTGATGCCACTGAACTGTATACTTTAAAATTACAAAAATGACCAATTTTACACTGTATGCCTTTTACCACAATAGAAAAAAAAAATCATGCTGAAAAGAGGCCGGATTTAGAGCCTGGGAAGCCTGGGTTCCAATCCCAGGTCTGCCAGTTGATAGCTATGTGGGACTTCGGGCAGGCTATTTGATAGCTTTGAATGTCATTTTTCTTACCGATAAAACTGGGACTACACTACTCACCTCAGAGGCTTGTTGTGGAAATTCATGTGATTAGCTGGTCGCATAGCAGCCACAGAGGTAAAGAGAACGCGTATTAAGTAAGCAAAATCCTGTGGACTAGATTAAGAACAAAGTACCAGGTTACAGAATTGCTTCTCGCCTCTAAGAGATAAGAATATTAACATTGAATAGTACAAATGCCGCAGGAGTTTAGAGCTAAAGAAACAGGCACAGGCCTTGTTCTGGCCTTCCAGTAACCTCAGAGACAGAAGGAACACAGAAGTACCCCTGCCTAAGTCAGATGTTTATTTCTATTTCCACTTAAACTGTTGTTAGGTTCTGACATAGGTTTCCCTCATTCTTCTACATGGTGGGAATTTTATCTAGTATAGGCTTTAAGTATAGTTTATCTAGTATAGGCTTTTTTGGCGTGTCTTGATGCGGATTCTGAGACACACACAGACACACACACGCACGCAAGTGGCCCTGCTCCGCAGAGAAATACACTTACTTGCAGATCAGACATCCTATAACGTTAGCTGTTTGAAACAGAAACATATTTGCAGATCTGTGCTCCAAAGCCCTCTATGTGGCACATACCAGACTGTATAGAAACAACAACACAACAACAGAAAGAAAAGTAAGAGCTGACAGTAGAGAAGGAAGCAGGAGAATGATTAATGCACGCGGTAAGCCTGGTTCAAGGCTGGCATCATGAGCAACGTTGAGCCCGTGACATTCAGAAAGGTGACATTTCATTCCATTTGTTCTGCTTAGGAAAACTAGAGCACGTACAGAATATTTTTAAATTGCATCAGAAATGATTAAAAGTGTGATGCTAAGGAGATCGAACGCAGTTGTTTGGAAAAATCATGATGGAGTGAGGTATTGCCGTTGACATATATTCTACTGACATTGAGACATAAATAGCTAAATTCTACCAGTTTTATCACATAATTCTGTCTAAAATCTAGCTACTTCTTTTGTGTCTAGCACTTGACACAATGCCCGCCTCACGGTGGGCATTTAATATTCATAGAAAGCATGAATGAGTGAAAGAATGAATGAATGCACAAGTGAAAGAAAGAAGCCATCCATTACATGCAAGTGTCTGCGTGTCACATATTAACCTGTACATGGATAAAGACATCCGGATTCGAAACTATCTCTTTCTCCCTTTCAGGGCAGAAACCATTCTCCTGGGGACCATTCGTAAGCAAGAGACACCGACGCTGTGACATATGCCAGTGCCACCACCACCACCACCTCCTCCTCTGCCTCCACCTCCCCCACCTTTGGGGGCTCCTCCCCCTCCCCCGACACCAGCGCCCCCGGTAAGACCTGCTGTTTTGCAGTTTGTCAGTCTGGTTCACTGTTGAGTATAAGCTGCTTTGAATGCACTTGAGCAGAAGGTTTTCAGTGTTCAGAACCACCTCCCCTGTGGCAGGTGGCATTTTCGGGGCTGCCTCTGGGGGCTCTGGGGTCCGATTCCAAGCCAGCCCGGCCAGGTACTTCTCTCCCCACTCCTCCGGAACTCTCCCACTTCTGTCTCTGCGCTGTATACAAACATCTGTGTAATTTCTCTTCTGAGTCCTGCTGCGCAATACAGCTTCCCAAGACCCCCTAACTGAGGCGAAGTGCACCAGCCAATGTGGGGTGCTGCTGAGTCGGCTTCCAGTGTGCCCTTTGGGTGGTGATCACATTGCTTGGGCTTCAGTTGCCTAATTCTGGGTGCAAAGAAGAGAAGTGTCGTGCGAAATGCCACAATGAAACATAAATCTCTAAAGGAAACTTCCCTATCTACACAAGACTGAATTCAGTCCATTCCCGTTTGTGTTACTGGACACTCTTTTTCGGTGTAATAGTTTGGGTTTAGAAAAAGAGGCACAGAGGACAGTTACTTCGTTTTAGAGAAAGGACTTCTCAACCTTGGCACCACTGACATTTGGGGCCAGATAATTTTTGTCGCGGAAGGCTGTCCTGTGCCTTGTAGGATATTTAGGAATATCCCTGGCCTCTACCCACTAGAGGCCAGGAGCACCCCCAGTCGTGCCAATCAAACGTGTCTCCAGACTTTGCCGTATGTTCCCTGGGGGTGCGATCATGCCCCCTCTCATCTTAGAAGAATATCAGTGCTTAATGCTGACAGTGAACCTTTTTTGGGAGGAAAACCTGGAGCACTTCTCCCCACTGAGCCTCCACTCCACGGGCCACTGCAGAAAGCCAGGTCTAGCACTGACCACGCCTCCTGTTTGCAGTGGGAAATGAAAGATACGATGCCATGGTGATGTGCACGCAGAGACAGGGCTGCCTAGGGATGATATGAACCAAGTCCGCAGAAGCCAGGAATAGACCCTCGCCTGCCATCCCCCGCCCCGGTGAGAGTGAGGGCATGCCTGGTGCCACCCCCCCGGACGTTTGCTTTCCGTGCTGACCATATCTAACATGCCAGGGACGCATCCTGAAACGTGGCTCTTGCCCTTGAAGGGAGTGGAAAGAAAACACATAACGTGAATTATATCTAAAAGCTCTCCAACCAGTATAGGAAGAATAGAAGTAAGTGTTGCAGTTCCCCTGCTGAATTTGACCCCACAAGGGATAAAGGAGATGAAGTTTATAAGTGAAGGAAATATACATGGGACCGTCACGTGGCTCTTGTGTGGACTAGCCAGCACTGAGGAAGTGCCACTTTTAACAAGTTCAGATACCACAATACACAACAGTGTAAACTTAGCCAGAATAAATAAACTTATCAAGACCCATATCATTGGAGATTGGGGAAATAAGCCCTTTTAAACACTGCTGGTGACACTCCAATACTTGGGACTCAATAAACATTGAATGAGTCTTTCTGGAACATTCTCTGGCGGGAAACCATAAAAACCTAAACGTATCATACTTTCTCCTCTGGTTATCGAGTAGTTTTGTTTTTGAGAATGACTTAAGAGTTTAACCCTAAAGGAACCATAAAGAATTTATACAAGGATGTGCACAGTAATGCTGTGTATTCTAGTGAAAAATTAGACCTTAAATGGTTTATAAGAACTAAATGAGATTTAAGTCATGCTGTTAATTAAAAATTGCATTTTGTCATAGAGTTAATTAAAAATTACATTTATAACTGTGCTTATTATGGGAAGTAGTTATGGAATGATGGGTTAGAAACAATGCACATTTCGTGTGTAATGAAATCAGCTAAATAATATGTATAAGTAACCAAGATCAAAAGAGAATTTTGAATGCATCAGAAGAGAATTTTGAATGCTGATAATTTTAAATTTCATTAGGCAGTTCTTTTTCTTTAAAGATGCTTAAGTTCATAATAAAAATAATGCTACATTTGGTTAATTTTTTGCATTCCCTCCTCCATTCCTAATTTTTTTGAGGAGGAAAATAACCATGTAAATTTTAATAATTTTTTATAATCACATCTTTCTACAATCTGGAAAAAATATACCCAATGAATATTAAAGGGAAAGAATTAACATCCTTAGTATATAAAGATCTCTTACAAATCAATATGGAAAGGATAAGTAGAAAAATGGACACAAGATATGACCAGGTGGAAGAAATACAAATATTCTAACCTCACTACAATTGAATAAACGCAATTTAAAATAAGAAGAAACTTATTTAAACAATTTAAAATAAGCCCCAACACGGGGCTCAAACCCACAAACCACGAGATCATGACCTGAGCCAAAGTCAGACACTTAACCAACTGAGCCACCCAGGTGCCCTAGTGATGATACTTTTTAAATGTTGGCTCCGGGGCACCTGGGTGGCTCAGTCGGTTGAGCGTCCGACTTCAGCTCAGGTCACAATCTCGCAGTCCGTGAGTTCGAGCCCCGCGTCGGGCTCTGGGCTGACGGCTTAGAGCCTGGAGCCTGCTTCCGATTCTGTGTCTCCCTCTCTCTCTGCCCCTCCCCCGTTCATGCTTTGTCTCTCTCTGTCTCAAAAATAAATAAACGTTAAAAAAAAAAATTTTTTTTTAAATGTTGGCTCAAATATCAGGAACCAAGCACTTATAATTTTTAATGGGAACAAAAATTGATAGAATTCCTTAAAACACAATTTGTTAATATAGATCAAAACCCTTTACAAAATGGCTATATTCTATGATACAGTTTCACTTCAAGTAATTCTCCTTCAGAAACGAATCATAGATGTACGAAATATTTAGCTATAGGATATAAATGAAAGCATGACTTGTAATAGCAACCAAAAAAGAAAGAAAAGAAACAATCTAAAATTTTAATACCAGGCAAGTTCATTAAAACCTGATTATGCAATCCACAAAATACTAGGCGGCCATTTAAAGTCATATCAAAATTATTTTGTAACTTCCAGTGTAATGATTGATTCAGGCAAGGATCATCCATGAAAGCTAAAAACACCTCGTGAAACGTTTTGGGGGAATACAACGTGCATAGGATCCCAAGGATCACCCAGATTACTTCTAATTACAAAGGGGGAAATGTACTTTTAAAATGGTAAACTTAGCGTCACCTACAATGGAATGACCTTATGTCACTAGCCTTTTGCAGTCATGCGACAAGAAATGCATAGCATCGCCCTATAAAAATCACCTGCCAAAAATGTACTCTGAGCAAGCAATTACACACATCCGGATGTGGGATCTTCTCCAGTAGAGGTTGGCAAACAAGAACGGAACCTACGGTCCGGTTTTTGTACAGCCCGTGAGCTAAGTAAGAATGGCTTTCACTTCTTCAGATGGTTGCAAAAAACCCAAAGAAAAATATTTCATGACACATGAAAATTATGTGAAATTCACATTTCAGCTCATAAAGGTTTATTGGACTGCAGGCATGCTCTTTTGTTTATGTTGTCTGTGGCTGCTTTCATGCTACAGTGGCAAAACACCAATGAAATAACTTGTTATTCCCCCCGGAATGATTTTATTTTCTCATTCATCAGACTGTAGTTTTGAAATTACACTCCATTATTATTATTATTATTATTATTACTATTATTATTACATTTTGAACTTCATCAGTAAAAATGTTGTGGAAATTTTGTTCTCTTTTTTTGGTTGTATTGTACTTACGTAACACCGATGATTTTGCCTCTTGGCCCACAATGCCTAAAATATTTACTCTCTGGCCCTTTACAGAAAAAGCTTGCCAACACCTGTCCTACAAGCCAGCTGGCTTCATTCAGCCTTCTTTTGGTCACCTGCAGCCAATGATCTTGATACACTTGCACTGGATCTTGTCCCTCCCCTGTGCCACTTTGCAAGGACTTCCCGTCCCTCTCTTAACTGTTGCCCATCCCATCTCTCAGACCTCTGCTGTGCCCCTCCTGCCATGTCTCCTACTTTAGGATCTCAGCGTTGCTCTTCCTTTTGCCTGGAAAGATCTTTCTGTGCATCTCAGCTCAGATGTCACTTCCTTGGAGCACCATTTCCTCACACCCACGGTGGCATTTGTAACCTACTTTGAACCCCTCCTTCATAGCAGTTATCAGTTTTTAATTTTGTTTCTATTTGACTGGGGGCCACATTGTATGTTTTGTGTGGTCCTTTAGTTCTGTGTGCCTGGCTCATAAACAGGCACTCTGCTCATTGAATGAATGAGTGAATATATATGTATGCATGAATTAATATCTGCATGGAAGGGTTGAGAAAGGGAGGTAAATGTCTTCCTAACCGGTGGCCAGGACTTTAAACATACATGCTCATGGAGCAACGTGGCAGGTTGTTCTAGATGTAACCTTTGCAAGGACCGAGGGCATTTTGTGTGTTTTGTGGGATCCCCTGTCATGGAAAGCATCCTGTCAAGCTTCAGCTTAGCTCTGGAAGATCTGGGGATCAAACCAGGGCCAAAAACTTTTTGGTTTCTTCCTCCCACCTCTCACCTCTTCCCTTCCTGTCCCTCCATCCTTGTCTCCTCTTCTTGGGTGACGTGCAGCTTTTCTTTTTCCAAAAACATGAGCGTGGAACCAGGAAGAGGGCAGATGGGACTTGCTAAAGTTTTGGAGCAAGCTTTAATTAAAAGCCAGACAGTCTTCACCATCTTGTTTCCCTTCTTTTCTTGCCGCATAATCCTGTCTTTCGTCTTATCCCTTTAAAATCCAGTAACAATATCAAAATTGCCTGCCTGGTGTATTGGTCCACTTACAATGAAATTATTATTGTTTCTTTGGTTACAGGATGTAACTTTAAAAATCTAAAGAAAATATAATGGATTTGATTTTTGAAAATGCAGTAGACTTTTACTGAACTTTTGTTTTCAAATCTACTACGACCCTTTTGTAGTGTCCAATATGAGAGAATAAACTCCTTGAGGGCCTATGTTTTTTTTGTTTTCTTGCCATAATCACATTACACTGTCTACTCAAGAGGAAGGAAATATATATGTCTCTGACCAACTGATAAACTGTTTGGAGTTGGGTTGGCCAAGGGAAAGCCTGATGGTAGGGTCATGGCCACAGCATGTGTTTATTTAAGAAGCGGGTTTGTAAATTCTTGCAGCATTATTTTTTAATGTTGCTCTTCAAGCTTAAACATCTTTTTTTTTAATTTTTTTTAACGTTTATTTATTTTTGAGACAGAGAGAGACAGAGCATGAACGGGGGGAGGGCCAGAGAGAGAGGGAGACACAGAATCTGAAGCAGGCTCCAGGCTCTGAGCTGTCAGCAGGGAGCCCGACACGGGGCTCGAACTCACGGAGCCCGAGATCATGACCTGAGCCAAAGTTGGATGCTTAACCGACTGAGCCACCCAGGCGCCCCTCAAGCTTAAACATCTTAAGGAAAAAACAATTCCCCAAGGAGAACTTGTATCTTATTATTTCAAAACAAAGGGGAAACTGGCTTGATAATCATTTATTTACAACGAAAAGCAAAACTCTAAGTAAGAAAACATCATGGTGCCATTATTTCTGCCTGTCCGTTCTGGAGATAGCACTTACTAAAATGCTTCAGGGAAATTACAGTGAGAAGCATCTTGTGGCCCCGCGCTTTTCTGTCCCTCCTTACCATTTGCAGAGTCTTTGTTGGCTTTCGGGAAACCCTGCGTTATTTTTTTCTCCTTGCAGTCTAAGGATTGCATGATTCACAGGCAAGGGGGACTTTCCAGCGTCAGGAAATATCAGCTGTGGCTTACATTGGGAGGTTTTTCCCACCATCTCTAGGATGCAGGAGCTCACGTGGTATAGAAAAACATGTCAATCTAAGAAAGAAAACGTGGAAAATGGAGTGGTATCTGAAGTCCCGTGAAAGCCTTTTTCAGAGTTTTGTGTTTGCTGTGGCTAAAAACAGTGCAGAGTTGAGGGGTGCTAGGCGGAAGGGGGGCTTAGTAGAATTGCATATTACCCTATATTCTGGAAAAGGTCATTTGCATGTCTGCTGGTGTATTTGGAATAATGAGAGGTTAAAAAAAAATTCTTAAACACTGTCACTCCGATTCTCATGACGCTCTGACACTTTGATTAGTGTTGCTAATAAGGGATTGAGAACACTTAACCCGGAATTCACAGTGACCGCTGGGACAAGGAGAAGGCGTTTGCATTAGGCCAAGCTATTAGGAGAGTATTAAATTGACGTGTGGACTCTGCTTCACACGTTGCAAAACTACACCTTTGTCTTCAAGTAATTTTAAAAACTTGATTCTCCCTCTCGTGCCCATTTGCACCCACAAGGAGTAGCACTGCTCCAGTGAAAGCGGAGAGCCTGTCTTTGCAACAGATCTACTTGGTGTGTGAGCGAGAGAGGTGTGGCAGGACCTGCCAGTTATCCTTCCAAAGGGCCATTCTGGGCGGTATTTAAATGTGTTTCTTGTTTCTGCAGCTGTGAGGTGGGAGGGGTGGCAGGAACAAAAAGGAAAAGGCTTGCAGGGGTGTGCTGGAGGCCAGGATTATGCACTAATAATGCCTGGGACTTGGCCAGAGAGCCTGCAAGCTCTCGTGAAAGGCTTTTATCAAATTTCATAGGAGCCCAGGAGCGTAAGTCACTCTCCTGCAGCACCTGAGCTGAGGGCTAAGGCAGGAAGGTGCCACGGGAGTGTGAGGCCAAAGGGCCACTGGTGAAAGCCTCAGCCGTCTCTGTAGCCATCCCTAACCAGAGATCCATCTGATACCCCAATCTGCTGGCCCTTTGCCTTTGAAAGCTTTTTAAACTACAGCGTAACTAACAATTCCTAAAAAGCTGCAAGTGACCCATCATATGTACCCTGTCGTACTTAGGAGCGCCACTGTGGTTTGGAGCCTGGGATCTTTGGGGGTGGGGGGTGGACCCCCTTCCCCCAAACTGCTCCTTCCTTTCTTGCCGTAAAAGGAGAACACTACCAGTGTCAGGTTATCGCTGGCAGTTAGAGATCCAGCCCAGACGCACTAGAGAAAACTGTAGGAGGGGAGACGGTGCTGGGACCCGCCAGCACATCTCTGCAGTCGGGTGTTGACGACCGGTAAAAGTCACATTTTCTGGAACGTTTAATGAAAAGACAGGTAGCATGGCGTGAAAAAAGCAGGCTACCTATAGGTAGTGTGGTCCCAACTATACAAAACAAGACAAAACTGTGTAGGTAGATGCTCACTCATGGTCTCATGGCTCGAGGTCTCTGCTGCTCGCAACACTGGGCACACAGTGGGGACTGAGCTCTGTGACTGCAGACTGTGCCCTTAACCTTGACCAAGCCATTATGCCAATTGGTGGAGCTTTCGCTGCACAGACTTACCCACTCTCTGCCTCTGAGGAGCCTAGAGCCTGAATCCGGAGAAGTCCGGTCTTGTCATTGATCACTGCTCCGTCATGGTAGGACTGAGTGTGCAATTGGTTGTTCCCAGAGCAGAAACTTTGTGCCTTGATTTGCTGCCTCATTATGTGCTTCCTGCATATGGGATCCTTGAGATCTCATCTTTTTAAAATTTTTTTTTAACGTTTATTTATTTTTGAGACAGAGAGAGACAGAGCATGAATGGGGGAGGGGCAGAGAGAGAGGGAGACACAGAATCTGAAGCAGGCTCCAGGCTCTGAGCTGTCAGCACAGAGCCCGACGCGGGGCTCGAACTCACAGACCGCGAGATCGTGACCTGAGCCGAAGTCGGACGCTTAACCGACTGAGCCACCCAGGCGCCCCTGAGATCTCATCTTTAAAGAGCCCCGTGTCCTCTAAATTAGTCACCTTTCATCCTAAGCTTGCTTCTCTGAGCATCAGGCACTGAACGTGTCCTGCTAGTGTTTTGAGATCTCTCTAGAACAGACAAGTTCAGAACTGAAAGGATCACGGGGCCGGTGAGCAGTTAGTGAGTGGCCCTGAGACCGTGCCTAGTACGGACCTAGGCACATAGTAGGCACTTAATACCTAGCCTTACTTCCTGAACTAGTGAGTTTTGCGAAAATACAACTTGCAAGGCAAACCCGCTGGGAGCTAACCAGCCAGCACTTTACGTCTTATACCTGCATAAGTCTCGAAAGCCAGAACACGTTCTCTGTTGTGTCAGAACAGCCTCAACACATTCAAATTTCAGTAAGAATGTTTTATAAGGCGAATGCAGTTCTAGCAGAAGTAACACATTTAGGGATAGCAAAAGTTAACACCCAGTTATTATTTTAAAAGCCATAAAAGCTCTACCCGTTCCAGTTTGTTACTCTTTTCAAAGAGAATAGACCTTGCTCCTTTCCTTTACATAAACACATTTCAAAACTCCAGGAAGGCAACACGATGTACCAGTTTTGGACATGGGAGCCGTAGATTTCCATTTTAATAAGGTCTGTTCACAATAGAGGAGTTGGAATGCGTTTTCAGGCTGGCGAAGGCAGGATTGCACCTGCTCCGTGTACAGTACTTAAAACATAAAGGTGTAAAAACATGTTTGTGCTCTCCATCGTCCGTTCAGCCCTCGCTGGGCCAAGCCATCAGGGTCAGCAGGGATCATGCAGTGATGCCGTGTGGTGTGTTAAAAATAAATGAATTAATTCAATAAATAAAATGAAAACATGCGGGCTTTAGAATTGTGCAGATTGGAAACTGAACCCCTGCTGTGCCACTTGCTAGCTATATGATGTCGAGCAAATTCCTTAGTAACTCCGAGCCTCACCTTTCTCTCTGTAAATGGGAATAATAATACGACTTCGTAAGGCACACTGCCCGTAGAGTGGTAAATATGTGTAGAATGCACAAATCGTGGGGCTATTATGAGGATCCAAGTAAAATACTGATAGAAGCTGTTGCTTATCCAGTGCCTGCTTAGTCAATGGTAGCTGCTATTATTTCAGGGACCAGGAAACAGCTGGGCACGTAACCAGATCTGGGACTGGGAAGTTGAGGGCAAGGGTCCCTGTGGCCAGTGTGGAGCAGGCGGTCACACCCCAGAAGTCAAGATCAAGGTTGGAAGCCTGAGTTTTTCTTTAAAGTGGGGAGTTAGGCCAGTGGTCGGAAAATAGTCCAAAAACACAGG
Source organism: Panthera tigris (assembly GCF_018350195.1). Classification (NCBI taxonomy): domain Eukaryota; kingdom Metazoa; phylum Chordata; class Mammalia; order Carnivora; family Felidae; genus Panthera; species Panthera tigris. The sequence continues at coordinate 120,135,783 of NC_056661.1, forward strand.
GCAGAGTTCACCACGTCCGGGTTCTCAGGGGCTCCAACTCCCGTGTGCCGGTATCTGCTCGTGTAGCACGATTCCAAGGAGGTGAATGGTTGGCCTCCTCTCCTCTCTCGTGCCTCCCACGGAGCTGAGTGGCCTGCGACCAGGGGTGTAGCAGGAAATACCTGAAATCGGCAACAGAGCCCTCAGCCATGCAACCGGGGAGGAGGAATAAGTGGAGATGTGGCTCGTCCTTTAGGACGATCCCGTGGAATGGAAGCCGGGTCCAGATATTTCCAACGTGTAGAGGAGGCTTTGTTTTCTCAGCTGCTGTTTGGTTTGTCGGTTTACAAGCAGCTGGGCAGTAGCAGACCAAGAGGCTGCCTGGGGGAAGGCACACATTTCCCTGGAAGGTTTCACGGTGATGCTCGTGCAAGAATTCCAGCGCAGCTGGGGCGCCTGGGTAGCTCAGTCGGTTAAGCGTCCGACTTCGGCTCAGGTCACGATCTCGGGGTCCGTGAGTTCGAGCCCCGCGTCAGGCTCTGGGCTGATGGCTCAGAGCCTGGAGCCTGCTTCCGGTTCTGTGTCTCCCTCTCTCTCTGCCCCTCCCCCGTTCATGCTCTGTCTCTCTCTGTCTCAAAAATAAATAAACGTTAAAAAAAAAAAAATTTTTTTTTAAATAAAAAAATAAAAAAAAAAAAAAGAATTCCAGCACCGCTGGCTGGCTCTGGACCCCTATCTAAAGAAAGATGTTCTCTGGGCCTTGTGACAGCTCCGGGAGGCTGTGATTCAGACGTTATGGTGTGGTCTCTCTCTGCCTGGCCCAGACTTTCATTTAAAACTCTACCGGCCAGGGGGAATTTGAACACTGATGGGATACTGGTTGATATAAAGAAATTCTATGCCATGGAAGCATAGAACGTCTGCTTAAAATTCTCTGTGTTGCCTCCTCCCCACCATGTAATCTGGCTCCTGTTTTTCTGGGGTTAATGTCACAGTTTTAGTGCCACCTCCCTACAGCAGATCTGCTGTCTCTAATCATTGGGTCACAGAATGGCTTGTTTTTTCCCTCCTAAGGCTGATCCCTGATTCCAGTGACTCTGAAGGGGAATGTCGGAGAAGCTGTGAGGCTGGCCATCACGATATCCCTTGCTACTTTTTATTTAAATAAGCCTTGAGGCCTAGTGCGGACACCAGATAACAAACAGTGGTTTGTAAAACTGTTGCCTTTACCGTCCTGTGCCCAGGGACAAGGACGCCTAGCACTAGCTGGTGTTTTCTGCTCCGAGCACGGAGGACATTGTGGGAATTACTAAGGCAGAACTTTCCCAGCCGGCAACGCTTCTCAGCACCAAGGTCACCCCACCCAGATATGGAAGAATTTTCACCTTCGACATTGTCTCCTCTCTGACTGCATGCCTCTTGTGATTGTGTTGCGGAAGGATTCCGGAGGCGGGTGAGGGAAGAGGAACTTTAAAACCAACTCTGAGGCAAAAGCTTTGGCCCTCGAGGTAGCTTAGGAAATATGTTATAGCATAAACAAAACAAAACAAAACCTTGTGGGTTCGAGAGCAGGTGAACAGCGCATCTCAAGAAGTCAGATCGCAGGCATCCAGGGACTTCTTTAAATCTCACAACTGGGACGCCTGGTTGTGCCCCAGTCACTGGTTGTGATTTCGGCTCTTGATTTTGACTCTTGATTTGGCTCAGGTAGTGATCTCACCGTTTATTGGGTTGGAGCCCATGCTGCACTGACAGCACAGAGCCTGCTGTGGATCCTCTCTCTCCTTCCCTCTCTGCCCCTCCCCTACCTGTGCTCACGTACTCTCTCTCTCTGTCTCTCAAGGTAAATAAATAAACTTTAAAAAATAAAAATAAAAAAGTAAAACCCACAACTGTGAAATATAGACGTCTGCCCTTTTGGCCGTGCAGACTCAAATTTTTTAGAAACTACCATTGGTTCCACTGGAGGAAGAAAAAGTACAGTCATGCTGGGGGTCAGATCTGCGACAGGAATAGAGAGCACAGCTGCCCCTCGAGGCTTTGTCACACAGGACAAAAATGGCCCAGTAAAACCCATTCCTTTGGCTCAGGGGGCCCTCGTGCAAACACAGACCAGGACTGGTAGGTGAGTTACTTTTTTTTTTTTTTTTTTTTGGCCATTAATCCATAACTATTGCTTAAAAATATGCACTAAAAGCCCTTATCGTATCCAAAGGAAGGATTTTTAAAACCTAAGGGAAAGCTAAGGGAAAAAGCCTCACTGGAAATGTGACGTGTCCTTGCTCACTTCCTCAAAGGCCACCATGGAGATTTGCACCCACCGAGGGGAGCATGCGCCCTTCCTTCCCCCGTTTCGAGCAACTGCAGAAAGCTAGGGTCAGTATGGGTACAAGCAGAGGCTCACCACCAATGGTAATGGTTGTTCCCAGGGGGCAGAGAGCACTGTGCCCGCTGCACACAGGTTACCACCACTCCCGACAGCCTGGCTTAGAGCACGGCCTCACCGGCTTGCACACTTGTCTCTCCGTGAGTACAGTAAACCCTCCTGCATCGGTTCGGCTATTGCCAGGCCCTGTTGTCAGTTGCACTCACTTTAGGGGCTTTGGGTCCAGGGGCCTTCTGTCTCTGTGCCAGGAAAGGCTGCCCTCAGGAGGATCCTGAGAGTGGGGGTCAGGAGACAGAGATTGATAATCTTCCTTTCCCCCCGGGGCCCGACAGAGCAAGATGTGAGGGTCATTTCCTTGTGTCCAAGATTTTCTCTTTGGCACACTGGTTTTCCCGTTTCCATTCCAGTAATTTCTAAGCAGCATGCAAACTCACACATCAGTTCCTCTTTCCCTCTTTGGAGATGTCACTTTAGCTCAACCTCCCCTTCCTTATTTTGACCAAATACTTCATGGAATCCTGACCCTCACCTGGGCAAAACCATGACTGCTTCTCCTCACCAGGGCCATACAAAACCACCTCCTCCCTGCATTGATTTTACGTGAACGTGAACAATATGATTTTGTGTTCGAGGCGCATAAATATTCCATTAGTAACAGCGCCAGACTTGGCCTGTTTGGCTTGGATAAGAGTAGTGGTCAAGTGACTGACGTGGAAGGCTTGGCGAACTTTCTGAAATTCAATGGTGTTCCTTCCTGCTGCGCTTTGGCACAGAGAAGTGGGTTGGTGAGACCAGCCACGTGTCCGTGCCGGTTGGGCTGGCCCCGAGCAGGAGTTTCAGGAGCCCAGCTTCCCGCTCATCTGCCTCACCCGTGTCCTCTGTGTGACCTGGGGAGTCCCTGCCCTTCACCCTCTCAGGCCGCACAATGGGGACCGTCCTCTAGGGGAGAGGCAGGGGGTGGCTGTTGATTTTATGTCATTTGGCTTTGTCAAGGACTTGCTTCATTTTGTTTTAATTGTTGCTAGGTAATGCCTAAAGAGTAAAGCTATTCTAAATCTTGAAACATTTGTAGGGGCGCCTGGGTGGCTCAGTGGGGTAAGCAGCCGACTCTTGATTTCCGCTCAGGTCATGATCTTGTGGTTAGTGAGTTCGAGTCCCACATAGGGCTCTGTGCTGACAGTGCAGGGTCTGCTTGGGTTTTTGTCTCTCACTCTACTCCTCCCCAGCTTGTACGATAGATAGATAGATAGATAGATAGATAGATAGATAGATAGATGTTTAAACTTGTCTTCAAAGACTGGATTCTCAAGTGCAAAATGGGAAGAGGGTGAGCAAGGAGAGAAAAGTATCCTAGGGAGGATTTGAGGAACCAATGAGATTTTATTTGAAAACTCTAAACTCACACAAAAAGCACACTCTCCCTTGGTTTAGCTTTTAGGTGAAATGAACAGCTGTATTAGGATACACTATTCTGGAATGTTACTCTAAATTTTTTTTTAATGTTTATTTTTGAGAGAGAGAGAGAGAGAGAGAGAGAGAGAGAACGTGGGGTAGGGGAGGGGCAGAGAGAGGAAGACACAGAATCCGAAGCAGGCTCCAGGCTCTGAGTGGTCAGCACAGAGCCCGACGCAGGGCTCAAACTCACAAACTGTGAAATCATGACCTGAGCTGAAGTCAGATGCTTAACCGACTGAGCCACCCAGGCACCCCTGGAATGTTACTTTAAGGCCTTGACCCCAGGAGAACCAAGACCAGCAAGAATCACCCAAGCACCCAGTTCCTTAATTCTTCTGCGTTGACATCCAGAGCACTACTAACCTGCAGGACCCCTCTGACCTGCTGTAACTTCTTGTATGTCGTCCCCTCCCTGGTGGCAGACCCCCTTGCCCTCTTCATTGGAGGAATCAGTGTATTTTGCCAAACCTCTGTGTCTGTTTGCTACCAGATATTGTTGCCTCCTGCCCCGAACTTGGAGCTTTTGCCACAGACCCACGGTGATGGCTGAGTTACAGATTTTGAGGACAAGTTTGGGAAAAAACGGGTGTGCATCCAAAATCATCTGCCATGGACATTTTTCCATGGCAATTATAATAGTACCTTTGGATTATTATTGAAAATAGCAATCCTCTAATATATTACTGTAAACAGCTTGACAATTTCACAACTTCCCATAGAGCCTCATTGGATCTTTCCTTATCCTCTGTGAGAAAGAAAAGAGCTTTATCTAATGTGGGTTCCCCTCAAAGTAGACTTGGAGGAAAGGGTCTCTAGGTAGTGTATTTGAGAGGTGATGCCTAGAAGCCCTGGCAAGGGAACGAGGAAGCAAAATAGAGGAGAGAGGAAAGCAGGTGAATGGTGTGTGGGAAAGTGGGGTGTCATCCTGCAGGGGACCCCTGAGAGACTCTAGAATCTGCCTGGATTGTGCTACTGACGGGCGAGGGGCTAGGGCTTTATCCACCGACCCTCGTCACCCTTGTCACCGTGGAGTGCACGCCCCTCCGGGGAATCCCTCTGACAGAGACCCACAAGCAGTTAGCATGTCGGGGCGCTGTCTGGTGTCAGCTTCCGGGCGAGGCAGAGCAGGCAGGTGATGAGACCCAGCAGCATCTACTGGAATCATCACCAATTCATGGCGGACGAACGGCGGTCCAGAGAGATTAAGTACTTGCTCAGAGTCGCACAAAGGGTGGAGTCTTTGCACTTCGTCACCTGCATGCTGTCCCTTGTACCGGCTGGCCTCCAGGGCTGCAGTTATGGCAGAGATGGCTGGGACATGCCCTCCAAGCCCAAGACAGCCAGTGTTAGGAGGCCGGAGAGCAGGACTAGCAGAATATTTTCTCTGATGTGCTTCCCCCATTTGCATTTCCACAGGGATCTTTGCCCGACTAGTGTAGCTCCTTCTTTAGAGGTAACACAGCAAAGTGATGGAGATTTCCGAGCCAGCCTTCCTGTGTTTCTATCCTGGAAATTGAGTGGCCTTGGGCAAACTATTTAAACTTTCTGTGCCTTAGTTTTGTTCTCTATTTAAGTACTACCTGCTTCATAATGGCTGATGCAAAGACTGAATGAATTAATACATGTAAAGTGCTTAGCAGGGAATAACAGCCATAAAAGTGTTAGATGGTGTTGTTATGGTGCATACAGACGGTCTTTTTCCTTTCACTGGCTTTAGAATTCATGCGAACTCATTATGAAACGAAAGCTCACAATTCATCCCGCATTCACATCTTGGTAGCGTCTTGCCAAGTTTAAACGCCATTGCACTTCAGACAATTTGTGTATCGCCTGTCTTCACCCTACTTTGATCAACTCCCTAAGGAGGGAGGTCATGCGGCCTTACCCTTCACAGCATGAGCAGCGCCAAGGGTGGGTCCTGGCCTTGGGAGCTTCTCCGGAAATTGGTGTTCTGTGAATGAGAGCGCACCCTCCCAGGAGTTCGCTGGTGACACAAAGCTCATGTTACACAGGCAAGCCACCTGCTGGTGGTGACATCAGCATAAAAAGAATTTGAAAGGTTGAACCAGAGATGTACTCCTCCCAGAATTTTCTCTATATTTATAGAACACTATTCTGAGGCCCTCAAAAGAATTTTCAGCTGTGGCTCTGTTCTTTAATCCCCCGTGAGATTAAATTGGAAGCGAAGATACGGAGTGGGGCGTTCTGGTGTGCAGTATTAACATCCACCAGCAATTATGGGTATTGTTGTTTCATTACAGATAACACTGTGTGGCAACAGGTGGACTAATTTTAACATCCGCTTGACCTTGACACACTGTTCAAATGGGTCAGGGTCAAATTGGGTGTCCTGTTTTACATATGAGGACCTCAGACCCACCGCGGCACGCAGAGGGCCCTAAGGCAGAACTGACCTAAGCCAGGGTGTTTGTTCACAATTACCAAGTTCTTGCTGGTAAAGGTTGGAGGTGCCCAGTGGTGGGAGGTGGGTTATAGCTACACGACCTACACACCGAGTCACAGATTCAGCACGGTATGGGCTGTCCCCTTCCAGTTCGTTTGTTGAAGTCCTAACCGCCAGGACCTCAGAATGTGACTGCTAGGGTGAATGCAGAGAAAAGTAAGGTTAAATGAGGTCATTATGCTGGGCCCTAATCCAATAGACCCAGTGTCTTTGTAAGAGAGGAGATAGGGATGCAGACAGGCAGGAGACGGCCGCCTGCGAGCCAAGGAGAGAGGCCTCACAGGAAACCAACCCTGCAGACACCTGGATCTCAGACTTCTAGGCTCAGTACTGTGGGGAAGTAAGTTTCTGTTGTTTAATAAATTCCCAGGCTGCGGGACTTGGTTATGGCCGCCCTGGCAAACGCATACACGATGCCTTCATTCATCAGCCAGTGCAGAAACCTCAGCACCTCCACCATCTCGGTGACGCCCCCCTCAGCTACCCCACCGCACCTTGAGGACAGGTCACTTGGAGCAAATCTGGTCCCAGAGCCAGCCACCCCCAGACAGAATCTGCAGCTTGTTTCTTCACTCCCCTGCTGCGTATGCACGTCCTTCCCCCCAACTTCTTGTGCTTTTATCGATCGCTCTGTTCTTGCTTTCTCTGTTTTGTCTTCTTTTGTCTACTGTTTAGAAACACGCAGAATCTCTGATTCGAAGGGGCCTTCTGCCCCTAAGACCTCGTTTAAAGGCCTCCAAAGCCTTTGCTACGAATGACATAAACTGCTGAGGTTGCTGCAGGAGTCATGCATTTCAGAATCAATGGACAGATAATTTCTATTTCTGGAAGCTCGGATCAAGAGTTGTGTCGATTCCGTGCAACCTTAAATCATTTTAGCATCCATTATGGGACGGTCTTCCAGCCATCACGAAGAAAAGCACTCTGCTTGCTCACTGCATAGCCTTTGCTGGCTCCCATCCCAGGACCTTGCTGTTACTAGCTGATTTCCTGCTGCAGCGGTGGGGTTCAGTTATGGCTGGAGTGCATGGGTGGACCCAGGGTGAGCCTTCGCAGGTCCTGGTGTAGACCTAGCCTGGCGAAAGTACAGAGTGGGTTCGGGTCTTTAATGGCACCAGAGAAACCACAAAAAGTGAACGTCAGTCCTCTTTTTTTCTTTTTTTTCCAATCATCTCACTCTCTCTTTTCTTGGTCTCCTTCACTTTTTTTCAGGCCACCTTCCCTCTATTACTTTCTCTCTGTTGCCAGAGTTAGCAGATAAAAATACAAGACGCTTAGTTAAACGTGAATTTCAGTTAAACAGCTGTACTACAACTAAAACAAATCATTGTTTTAGTGTAAGTAGGGAACAGATACGGACATACTTAAACTTGACATTTTTCTTGTTTATCTGAAGTTCAGGCTTAACTGAGTACCCCGTTTTTATCTGGCAACTCTGTCTTTGTCTCGGAATATGTGTTCTTTTGTGTGTTTCTCTTATATATAGGTATGTATGTACATAGAGATGTAGCTGGAGAGAGATATCTCCCTCACAGGCTTTCCTTTTCTGTGTTTTTCCCCTGAAAACCCTACAGGCATACCCCCCACCTTCATTCATATGCACAGCAGTGGTTATATCCATATTTCTCCTTCCACCTTTCTTCATTCTTCCACATCCTTTCCCCTGTTATATATCTCCCTTATCTATCCTTAAAAACTATAGTTTTCCTTTCCCTAAATCTTGGTCACACTTAATAAATAACTTTGTTTCCTTCCAACTTTAAAATATTGAGAAGTAGATGGGGCGCCTGGGTGGCTCAGTCAGTTGGGCGTACGACTTCGGCTCAGGTCATGATCTAGCAGTCCGTGGGTTCGAGCCCCGCATCGGGCTCTGTGCTGACAGCTCAGAGCCTGGAACCTGCTTCAGATTCTGTGTCTCCCTCTGTCTCTGACCCAACCCCGTTTGTGCTCTGTCTCTCTCTGTCTCAAAGATAAATAAACATTAAAAAAAAGTTTTTTTAAATATTGAGAAGTAGAATCCTTGATAGCTCTCTCTTTAAATATTGGTAAAATAAGGTCATTATCAGCCTTGATATTCTAATTTGCTTTTTTTTTCTTCTGATTTATTTATATTTGTTTTGCCTTGCTGGATCACTGGACCTAAACATGAAAATGGGATCATACCCTTGTACGGAAGGGTGATGGCATAGGATACAGTCATGTAAGAACCTCATGGGTGGCATAAGAAGTGTGAGGGATTTTTTTTTTTTTTACTTTTGTTACCTTTCATTAGTAAATCTTAAAACCTATCAGTCAATAGGCATAAATCCCTCTAATGTCTGTTTTCTTACAAATCATTATGCTAGGCTGTGGGATCGCTAAATCAGTGAAGTCCTTTGGTCTTCCCCCTTGGATAAGACACATGGAAAGATCAGAATCCAAAGTAATATGTATTCATTGCAGCAAAGAATAAAGAGTGTACGGAGAGCCAGAACTGAGTGGCCGCAGACCTTCATCATTAAGGGATTAGGTTAAAATGGCTGCCGGGCTCACCAACGTGGAAGACAGAGCAGGGGTGATGAGGGCACTCACCCTGGGCACTTTCACCTTCTCTCAGTTTGCACCCTCAGCACCTCCCTTATCTCACCCTTGTCCTGGCTCTGCGACCTAGTGCAATTCAACTTTGCTCCCTCATAACCCAGCATTTCAGAAGGGAAACCAAACTGTTTCTCTTTCAGAAGCAATCATGGCACCATTTTTTCCAATTTGAGCAAAACATAAATAAGTGACTTTCTTTTTCTTGATTTTTGTTTCATCATGCTCCACTTCATTCCACAAAAAGTTGACACAGCCGTTGTTTAAAATTCCACAAACTTTTCCTCAGCCCCTTTCACAGTGGTTGGCTTCTGTGGTCTGTTTGTTTGTTTTCCTTTTCTGGCTTATCAGTTGTCTAAATCACTTGTTTGGTAACAAAAAAAATTCAAAAAACTCTGTGCGGGCTTCCTCCAATGGTATCATAAAACACACTTTCTAGATTTCCAACTCTTGCGGACCAGCTGTTGGCCACCGATGGTATCTGGGGCTTCCAACCCTTCCTTGACCTCACCCCTACCCCATGACTTTGATGACTAGAGTGCTTTGATATTATGATTTTCTTTAAAGTGTTTCCATTTAAATATGAGAATCTGAAATGTTTTTGTGCGTGTATGTGGTTTATTTTTAACTGACCGTATTATTCAAAGCAATTTTAGGTTCGTAACAAAATTGAGTGGAAAGAATGGAGAATTTCCTTATACCTCCTGCCCCTGCACATGTACAGCCCCCCTCCGCCCCCCCGCTATCAACATCAGATTTTTCATCAAGACTTCCATTCCGTGTTTTGTTAAAGATTCAGCATCTTTGAAACTATCTCTTTGAGGGCATGGTTACCCAAAACGAAGAGAATAACCAAAGATTAGTAGAAGTTTTTAAGTGCTCGTTTAAAAAAATGTTTGTGTATTAATGTTTTACAGTGTCTTACATACTTTCTGCCTGTAGAAGAATTATTGGTTCCTAAAATGGGATTAAATGTACCGGAGATCAAGTGGTAGCTGGCACATCGAAGGCGGTTGACGTTTGTTGACTGTATTGACATTCTATTCCTTGACGAAGCTTGTGACTTCCAGATGCTTCGCCATCTGAACAGTCTTTGGCCTGGGAGCCAGTAGGTTGGTGGTCTTTAAATGGGTTTTCCTGGAGCTGGGGTGCAGCCCCTTCCTTAGGGTGCAAAGGTGACTTCACCGAGTTGCCAAGGGGGGCAGAGCTCCATCAGTGCAAAGGAAGGACGGTGGCTGGGATGTATCTAAATTTGCAGAAGGAATTGTTGCAACAGCCTACCTCACTCTGGTTACATAGAGCCTCATCAGTAGGCCTAATTTTAGGAGGTGTAAGACGAAAATACAGTTGAGAGGAGTGAACTAAAAATAGCCCCCCCTTTATTCTGCTACAATTCACTCCCTCAGCTGATAAGTCTGTTCAGTTTATGCAAAATTCTTCCCCCTGTCATAATTGCATGAAGACTTTTGACAGTTATTAAGCACAACGCAAACCTCCATCTCGTTTTGATTCACTGCAGCTGTCATGACCTTCAATTTATTTCTGCCGTCCTCTGGAATTGCTGGCATTCTGTTCAACAGATGCTACTGTATTTTTAAGGGAGCATTTGAGGTGGCCCCATTTTATTAAAAATACGCAGGGAGCGTCATTAATAAGAGTACGTTGTGTGAGGCTCAGGTGGGCCCCTTCTGTGATTCTCATGACAAAAATACTTTTTGCAAAAAAAAGTGGACGCTGTATTTTCATGTTAAAGAACCTAATTTTATTTTAGTGAATATTCGGAGTGTTTATTGTATGGAAGACATTGTGCTGAGCACTGGAAGCGTTGATGAAGACACAACTTCTGCCTCAAGGAACTTGGGGAACTTGGGGAAGACAGAGGTATGTCAAGATGTGAAATATGTGATCTCAGCAACTGGAGTCAGAATTCTTCTTAAGGAAGGACCTGTGTTGGGAACACATCTTGATAAACCCTGGACGGGTTGTGGGGGCGGGTGGAACTTGAAAGCAGGAATGAGGCAAAAAATAAATTAATAAGAATGGCTATACCGCACCACACAAAGCCAGAGGAAGAATGTGCTTCATTCATAAGTAGTTGGGCAGAAGGAAAAGATAGTTAAGAAGCGGGATGGGGGGAAGAGGCCAGAACACTGACTTGAGGTAGGTGGCTACGGAGATGCTGGGCCAGATGAAACCCTTCTGTGTTGTGATGAGCAAAGGCCATTTGAGGGCCAGGGATGCCCAGGGCTCGATGTGGGGTTGTTGATTCTTGGATTGAAAAACCCTCCTGTTCTCCACCCACATTTCAAGTAAGTCTGCTAGGTTCTTGAATGATGTGCGTGTTTAGGGGTTTCCCTGAGGGGGTGCGGGGGGGGTGGGGTGGAAGAAGAAGGGAAAGGCTCATAGAAGGCTTTGACCTGTGTTTCTGAGACCATAAGGAGTAGAGCAGAGACATGATGTGTGAAAGAAGGAACCTGGAAGCAAATGTGCCCACAAGACATAAATTCCCCTGAAACTGCAGAAATCTTTGGGAGGCTTTGGGCTTCCCAAGGGCATCAAGAAGGGCTCTGAGCCAGTCTCCTGTAGATCTCCAGGGCTCAGGAACCCCCAGTTGATATCTGCTTATCTAGGTTAAACTTCTAAAATGCGTGGCTATTATACGGTAAGTGGATGAGAGTTGAAATACAGTCAACTCTGACTCTTGGAGTAACTTAGGCTTCTCTGTGAGAGGCTTCATAGCTAGCCCTTGGAAGATAGTCTGATTTTAGTTGGCAGAATAGGAGGAGAAGAGTATGTCCTGCAAAGAGAATGCATGAGTATTAACAATGAGATACCAAGTGCAAGACCCGTATAGGGAATGGGGAACAAGGCAGGCACAGGCAGTGGGCAGCATATAAAGTGTTGGGGGTGGGGGAGGTGAAAACATGGAATGTGGTCAGATTCTGGACAGCCTTGAACACCAGGCCTAATGAGTTTTATCCTCATCCTGTGGGTGTCTCATCTAGATCGAAAGAAAATTGGACAATCAATGTGAAAGTTTAACTAAAGAATGAAGATTCTGAAAGCAAGAGGCCCATTAGGAGACCATTTAAATTCATGACTCTCGGGGCACCCGGGTGGCTCAGTTGGTTAAGCGTCCAACTCTTGGTTTCAGCTCAGGTCATGATCTCAACAGTTTGTGAGTTAGAGCCCCACGTCAAGCTTGGGGCCTGCTTGGGATTCTCTCTCTCTCTCTCTCTCTCTCTTTTTCTTTACCCTCCCCTGTTCATTCTCTGTCTCTGTCTCTCTCTCTTTCAAAATAAATAAATAAACTTTAAAAATGCATATCACTGAAATAAACAATAAATAAATTCATGACTCTCAGACTTCCCACCTCCTCCTACACACCTGAAGGTTGACGTCCTCCCATCGCTAAGAATGACGTCCTCCCATCGCCGTGGTTTAAGTGGTGTGGGTGAGAAGTGAAGAGTAAGCTCAAAATGTGGTGGTGGAACTAGAAAGGGCGGTAGGAATTAGATATGTTTTGCAAGAGAAGTTGACAGAAAGTGAAACTGACCAGCTATAGAATGTCAAGAGTGTGAAATAGGGAGTCTTGGCTTTGAGCCTATGGGACTCCAAGGAGAGTGCTGAGATCCGTATCACAAGAGGTGTAAGGAGGGCAGGTGTGTGTGTGTGTGTGTGTGTGTGTGTGTGTGTGTGTGTGTCTACACGTGCACACACGTCTTTGGGGGGTGGATGGGACAGAATGAGTTTTGGGGGGATGTGTTGATTTAAGATGTCAATGGAGCCCTTGCGTGGAGATGTTCAGCAGCCAGCTGGAAGCATATGCCTGGAGCTACACACTCAGCACATTCTGAAGTGACCTGTCTATGTTGCATAAATGCCAGCAAGGTGGCTCGAGTAGATTCCAGGTGTTTCTGCTCTGCTGGCACCTTTCTGAGTCTTATCCAGCCAGTAATATGTGGAAGTATCTGGCTTTCCTGCTGCTGCTGCTCTGTTCCTGCCCATAAGAGATGCTCAGGGACTGTGTGTTGTTGAATGAGTGAGAGTACTAAGCCTCATGTTGACAAAGCTAGAAGAGTGAGAACAAGAGTTTATATTTTTCTTGTGGATTATGGCACGGAGATAACTTCCTGTATTTACTTCTATTTGGCTCTTTGTCCGTATACATATAAATGTGTCAAATGTTTTCCTGATGAAAGAAATATAACTTTACAAAAGAGGTTTAAAAAATATAGGGGCACCTGGATAGCTCAGTCAGTTGAGCATCCACCTTTGGCTCAGGTCATGATCTCATGGTTTGTGGGTTCGAGCCCCAGATAAGGCTCTGTGCTGACAGCTCAGAGCCTGGACCTGCTTCGGATTCTGGATCTCCCTCTCTCTCTGCGCCTCCCCTGCTCATGCTCTGTCCCTCTCTGTCTCTTAAAAAATAAAACGTTAAAAAAATTTTTAACTATATACGAAATATATAGAGTCTTAATTCTGCCATCCTGCTTATTTCCTTTTTTCCTTTGTTTTGACCTGTTAGCATAATATTTTATGCCACTTTCTGATTGTCATTTATTTTAGATATTGTTTGTTTATCATTTATTCATTCTGGATATTGTCCCCCTAAAGAGCAGCAACCTGAAACTGTCTGTTTTTTCTTTTTTTTTTTTTATTTTCTTTTTTTAGAGAGAGAGAGAGAGAGCACAAGTGGGGGAGAGGGAAAGGGAGAAAGAGAGAATCCCAAGCAGGCTCCACGCTCAGTGCAGAGTCCGACACAGGGCTTCATCCCCATGACCGTGAGATCATAATCTGAGCCAAAACCAAGAATCAGACGCTCAACCAACTGAGCCACCCAGGCGCCCCCTGAGGCTGTGTTTGTCGAAAATTTTAGACCAAAAGTCAAACAAATACAAATTGAATTCCTGGCATGCAGCAGCCACTGGGTTGAAGTGGTGAAAAATGAAGGCATTCACACTTACCCCTCAGGGTTGCTGGGAAGGCACACATGTCAGAATAGGTATAGACAGACCAGTACACTGTAAATATTCGTAATTATAGGACTACATTAGGCACAGAGCAGGCAGGTGAGAGAAAGACCCACTGGGGTTTTCAGAAAGTACTTCATGGAGAAGGTGTATTGAAACCAGCGGAGCCACTGAACATTCTCACCCAGAGGAGGGACTGGTAAAAATGGCGTCTGGGAAAGATTTTCTGGCTGTAGGGTAGGGGGTGGTGGGATGGGACAGGGAATACCCAGAGTGTTTTGTAGGGATTGATTCAGCCATGCAGTAGTGGGGAGAGCCCGGCATGGTTGCCCAAATGGGAGGGGATGTTATTCTGGCACTCCGTGGTTTCCACAGGCCCCCTGGGGGTTGTCATTCGGAGTGCTTTATTCTTCCCAGGACGTGTTCCTGTTGGCTGCTTTGCACGCAGTACCTCCTGGCCGACTCACCTGATTCCATGAAGGTGTCACACACATCCAAGCTAGACGGTTCAGAACTAAACTTAAGTTCAAGATGAGGCGGCAAGGGTGGCGGGGGGGGATGTCAGCCTTTCTTCTTAGGAGGAACATGAGACATGGTTGTTTCTGGGTGTTCAAATTTACTCGTATTGTAAAAGAGTCGCTCTAGGGCCATGAAGTGATGAAGGGTCAGAGAGTCCCTCGGGGGGTAGACAAGCGTGGCCACTAGGGCTGAGAAGGACCTGGTCACTTGTTGCCCTCAGGATATGTTATCTCTGTTCTGCAGATGAACAGAAATCAGAACTTGGTGAGGAGCCCAGTGGGCACATCAAATTAATACATGCCTGTGGTTTAGAAAGGAACCAGTGCAGAAAGGCAATGATAACAGAAGAGCGGCAGCATGAGTCCCGAGTTTAGTGCTCACTTTTTGGTGGGGGAAGTAGGAGAGATGATAAATCTGTTGGGATGTGTTGAGTTGAATGGAGGGAATCCTCTGGAATCCTTATTTTTAACTGTAAGGAAAGGCTGGCTCCCGCTCATGCAAGTCTGATGGCTTCCTCCTTGGATGACTCACTCTACCAAGATCACTTAGCCACTGGCAAACTGAACTCAGATGCTTCCTGAAGTGTTAACTTGGCCAGAAGAGAACAGTAGCTTGTAGAACCTGCCATCGAGCCCAGCCTTTTCCACTATGCCATACTACCTTCTTGCCAACATGCCGGTGACGATGCTCTTAGCGGCCCAACAGCGTTAAAAGAAGTGGCCCAAGGGAAACAAAGGATGTGAGCAGCATGGACCACAGAGCTATCAGGCAGGGTGTAGAGAATCACCTATTGGACAAAGAAGGATTCCTTGGTTGCCCCTCTTCATCGACAGGGCCCAGAAGTAGAGTGCGGTCCTAGGGTGATGACAGAGCTATAGAAGCACATACCCAGAGCAGCTCCGGTCTGGTGTCCTAGGGGCCAACCAGAGAGGCGGGGAAGCAGGTTCTGGAATGGATGAGAATATCACCAGATCCTGACGTAAGACCCTCTCGGTGTTGGTCTAGATCCATTTACATTATCATCTATGACAGGTACAAAGCTTTGAGAACATCTTGAGCTTTCCAGAAATTTCAGAATTCCCCCCACCCCTTGGTTGTTATTCGTGCCCTTTCATATTTGAGCAGTGTTCAAAATCTTTATCCGTTTCAGAGTCAGCAGAGGGAGGCCAGAAGCTGAAAACCCCTGCCTTTTGCCCTGTAGCCAGCAGGGGCATGGAAAAGGAGAGTAGGGGGCTGACTCTTAGAAAGAAAGAGGTGGGCCAGTATGGTCCACCCACAGGAGGTTCCATGTTACCTGACGAGGGAGTTTCAGGTACAGGCTGTTTACGGTTGCGGGTATCAGCCTCGGAGCTAGGGTTACCCTGTGCAGTTTCCATTTTAAGTGCCCTCCGTCGTACTCCTGCCAAGACTGCCGCTGGCTCACGTTTGAGGCACCAATCAGACTGCTCTGAGTCCATCACTCAGCCCTGGCAAAGGCCTAGCACTTAGCTCTTCGGGCCCCAGCCTTCTACGCAGCAACACCTGCCCTTCCTTTTCCTTCCGATACCCCCTCCCTGCCCCCTTCTTCCTGCGCTGGCTGTCACACTCCTTGTGAAGCAACATCTACCGCGGTCACAGGCCAGAGGATAATCGGACCACTCCCCCACCCAGCTGCGGGCTTACCATGCGTTCCTGGGTTTTCACCTTCGCTATTTGCCCGGGTGGTGTCATTACTAAGAGACTGTAGGGCCTGGTGGCCAAGGGACCCTGACTTGGCCTGGCCTCACCTTTCCACTCTGCCCTCACTAGCAGTAAACAGTGCACCTCATCTGTAAAGTGGACATAATACCCTTAACAAGTACTTACATCATGGGGTGGGCGGGTCAGTGCCTTTTACATGAGTTAATACATGTCAAGCCCTCGGAACGATGCCTGGCGCGTGCAAATGCCTTCCCGTTTCTTTTCCTCATTGCCGTTGTCATTGTTGTCACCCTATGCATGCTGCGGCCTCTGTACCCAGACTCCAGAGTGACCCGTGTGCATAGCAGAGTAAAAAGAAGGAACCAGGTCTCAGCGAAAGTTGTCTGTTTCAAAAGGAAGAGAGGAAGGAATCCTAGGTTTCAGCTGGGGTGAATGAGAGAAAGCCTTTAACGGAAACAGGGATGCCGGAGTGATGTGCTCCCTTTGACAGTGGTGTTAATTTATTAGTTTGCAGATAATCTGGTGGGACGAGAGCATGTTTCTTTTTGGTGGTTCTTTTTGTCTGGAAAAAAAAAAAAAGGAAGGTATGAAACCTCAACCTGTTTTTGAGACACTGTTCAAACTATGATTTATTTATTAGCAATTCCTGGTGCCAAGCCCTGGACTCCTAATGCTGGCCTCTTTGTTTTTTTCTTTTTCTTTTTCTTTTTTTTTTTTTTTTTTTTTTAGTTTCACGGTTGTTGTTTCCGGGTCCGGCCATGGTTTTAAAATCAGGTTTTCTCATCATTTAAATTTTAGTCTTAAAAGCCTGGGAATATGGGCATCATTGAAAAAGGGAGATGGGTGCTGAATTCAATTCCCATCTCTCAGGACAGAGTAACCAAAGGTTAAAAGGGGTGAAGACAGCTTGAGGAATAGGGGCTTCAGCATAAAGGCAGCAACTTCCCTTCCTGCCCCTGCATGAGCAGACAGATGTCAGAGAGCAAGGGGCTAAGGTTTATACGAAGTTCATTTGAATAAAGTACTGATAGATTACTCACACGGTTTAAAAAAAAATAAAAGAGCTGGTGGGGCGCCCGGGTGGCTCAGTCGGTTGAGCATTCCACTTCGGCTCTGGTCATGATCTCGCAGTTTGTGAGTTCGAGCCCTGCATCAGGCTTTGTGCTGACAGTTCAGAGCCTGGAGCCTGCTTCGGATTCTGTGTCTCCCCCTCTCCCTTTGCCTCTCCCCCACGGTGCGCTCACTCACACTCCTCTCTTTCTCTCTCTCTCTCTCTTTCTCAGAAATAATAAATGAGTAAACTTTAAAAAATAAAATTTAAATTAAAAAAAAAAAAAAAAAGCTGGATGTGCCCGTACTAAAAGGGGAACGGCTTGGTTTTTGCACACAAACAGTTTCCACTCAAAAATAAGGGGAAATGCAGAAACAAATGATCTCATTTCCAGAGAAGTGACGGTTGGTCTTTTAGCTCTTCTGTAATTAAATCCAGATGCACCTTAAACAAACCTTAAGACTGTGGTGGTAAGATGCTTTCCTCAGGGGAAAGGGTGGGGAGCCGAGCACCTGGAACTCAAAACGCAAAGTTCTATGACAAAACGTGAGATGTCCAGATTAGGAGGTTGGATGAGTTTTATGACCATGTTCTACAGCAGCTGGGACAGATATCTTATCAGTGTAGCCACGACATGGGTTTCCAGATACACAGATTTCCAAGAACTGTACCTGGGACCTGAAGAGTTTAGTAGGATGTGACGGGAACTCTGGCGCCGGATATTTTTATTGTTTTAATTTGGGTACCGCTGACCTTGTTGGAGAAAAGAAACAACAGCTGGCAAGCACCGCCATCAGCACTGTTCCTGGGAATTCGGAGACCCAAGCTTCTGCCAGACCCTCCGTGCAAATTCTGGCAATGCTCTGTCCAAAGTGAACTACGTCCTGCACCTCCTCATTGCTGGGTGTTCATCTGGACCTTCAGACATTTTCTTCTCGCTTATCCTTAACCTCCTACTCCAACGACCAGTTGGCCTACAGCCACCATTTGTCACCGACAAACTGTCCAATTCCAGGACACCAGTATGCATGGATAGCAGTTTCAAAATGGCTAGCCACTCCCTCTGTGGGAAATAACACTATCATATAGAGTCCGGGATTTCTATACAATTCATTGACCTTAATTCTTAAAAGTTTTGATTCATTTACACATTTACTTGTATCACTGTCTTTTTTTTTTTTTTCGTATGATGCACGGTGAGATTATTTCATTCATTTGTAATACTCTTGGATAATTTTGTCACATTCTGCATTCTTTCCTGGGATATCCCAACTTCTTAAATGACTATTTTTATTTGTGTCCGTATGGTTTACTGTTTACGCCATAAGAGTTTGTGGGTTTTGACAGATGCGTAAAGGCAGTTGTCTGTCATCAAAGTATCTGGGAAATGTGTCACCGATTGGGCCTCCCTGCTCCCAAGAATGCCTGATATGTTTACCTTGACCTTGTCTCTAGTTTTGCCTTTTCTAGAAC
This sequence comes from Panthera tigris, assembly GCF_018350195.1. NCBI lineage: Eukaryota > Metazoa > Chordata > Mammalia > Carnivora > Felidae > Panthera > Panthera tigris. The sequence goes on from NC_056661.1 coordinate 120,154,337, forward strand.
GTCATATGAATGGAATCCCAGAGTAAAGGTAAATAAATAAATGAGGGGAAAGAACAGTACACAAAAACTTTAATATTTGAGGGGCACCTGGGTAACTCAGGTTAAGCGTCTAACTCTTGATTTGGGCTCAGGTCATGATCTCCCAGTTCGTGGGTTTGAGCCCCACATCAGGCCGCATGCTGACAACATGGAGGCCACTTGGTGTTCTCTCTCTCCCTCTCTCTGCCCTTCCCCTGTTCATGTTCTCTCTCTCTCTCTCTCTCTCTCTCAAAATAAAAAGATAAAACTTAAAAAAAAAAATTGTTTAAACCTTTAATATGTGAAAGACCTGAATAGTGCCATAGAGAATTACAGTGTGCTTTGGAGAGGATGTGTGGATCATATAAGGAAAAGATTGATTTGGAGAAGCTTACAAGAAAAAAGATTTTGTAAAGTAAATGTGGTTTTGATATAGAGTTTAAAAGAGAAACACAAGGTTGGGAGGTAGGGCAGGGCTGGGGCCAGGGGTGCATGCCCAGAAGAGGCAGAAACGTGAGCAGAGCCTTGGAAGTAGAAAAGGAACGCGGGAGAAATCCGGAGCCGTTTTAATTCCTCGAGAAATACAAAAGAAGGTTGAAAGATTCCTTGGAGGAATGTGGCTGGATTCCTTGATTTGGGGCAGAATGGAGAGTCACTGAAGCATTTTGAGGAGAGTCAGACAACGGGTGCCTTAAATGCAATTATCTGAGGGCAGCCTTGAATAGACTGGGATCTGAGTTGTGGAGACCAGAGGATCACATCCAGAAAATAAATAACAAGGAATGCAGTTTTACCCCGCTATCCGAAGGTGGAGTTCCTTCGAAACATTTTGTAAGCCAAAATGTTGTAAACTGAGGCACCAATTACCATTCACGTAAATAGGGCCACTTTTGAGCATTCCCAGACCCCAAATACAACCTCTCTTAGGCTTTTCTGATACCTTAGGACACGTCTGACTAACGGGCACACAAAATAAATCAAGACAAAGCACAGGTGCTCACAGGCACAGTTCAAAGCTGTGGCGGCTGGCTGCTGAGATGCTGAGTGTGCTTCTCAGGACGGAGCTTGGCGGGGCGGTTCTCGCCGCTCGGGGTGCGCGCCGCCTCTGTAAGGCTTGTTGCAAAACCAACACTGCACGCTGTTTTCGCTTTTCACCTTGCTTCGTGGAAGCAAAAATCCTTTTCCGATTTCTTTCATTTAGTCAAAGTAGGCGCTAATGTAGGTCTTTTGTAAAAGTGATGTAGTGGGGACTTTCAAACAGTGGAGATACCTGTATGTGTATGTGTACATGTGTGTATGCAATACGTGTGTACATACGTATACAACCATATATATACACACACACGTAAACACACACACATAGACACACTCCCTGACAACAGGATCCTGGCGGTCTCACCCATACTGCGTCCCCAACTCCTAATCTAATGGCACAGAGTCGGCACTCAGATCTTAAATATTATTGAGTCACATTAATAACCAACAGGTTTGCTCTATTATTTCTGTTTGCCCTCTTTTCAGGGTCCCTCTCTCCAGCAACTTCTGTAAACTACTCACAGATTCATTTTGCTGTGATGTGGATAAAATAGCTTTTTATTTTATTTTATAATTTAAAGCTGTGTTTTTGCCCAACGTCCAATCCACAATCCGTCTGTCGGCTGCCTTTTTAAATGTATGGCTCCCGTGTAGTTCAATATCTACTCCCTGCCTCTGAAACCCATCCCACGGGCCCTGCTGATACACGCCTCAGATCCCTCTTTCTCCATATTTCTTTATTGCTACTCTTTCCTTTCCCAACCTGTATTCTTCTGTTTTCTTCCGATTATTCCCTACTGAAGGAACTTGGAATTCATATTACAATCAAACTTATCAGTGTTGCCAAAACAAGCACCAGAGGTAAAGCTTATAATTAGGGAGGGACTGCCATATAGTGGAACTGCTTAGCTGGTGTGGGTAGGAAAATGCTGGCATTTATAGGTAAACTCAGCTTACAGAAATGCAGTTAAGCCCAGCAGAGCATATTAATGGAGGCTTTGAATTTTTTGTCCCAAGTGAGATGGAAAAACACTGCAAGTTTTGAGCAGAGTGACATAATCCGGGTGGCAGGTGCTCTAAGGGTGAGCATGTTGCTCTAGGAACAAAAAAAGGACTCTTCACCTGGCCTTCCAGGATCAGAAGTCCTCCTGGAATATAGCCAAGAGACAAGTGTAAAAAGAGCAGAGAGATTAGCTCAAGCAAAGGCCCAGGGGTGAGCTCCAGCAGGGAATGCTGGAGAAGTGGAGGGCCTCGCACAGTGTGAAGGTATTTGAACTTGATCCTGAGGGCCGTGGGGAGCCAGCAGAAAGTTTTGTGGTGGGGAAGGCCATGACAAGTGACATGTCCCTTATACAGTTCATTCGGAGAGCTAAGTGGAGGAAAGCAAGAAAACAGGAGACATGAAGACCAGATGATGGAATCCCAAGGTGATGGTGGCCTGTGTAGGGGTGGGAAAGTTTTCCTTTTTTCCCCCCTCTAGGTTCTTTGGCTGGTGTACTAATTAAGTTGACGTGAGACAGACTAACGGGAGAGAAACAAGCTTATTTTGAACGTACAGAAGCTCATAGAAATAGGAAATTCAAGAAAGTGGCCAAAGCAGGCAGCTTGTAGACCTTTTATTTTATTTTTTTTCAACGTATGAAATTTATTGTCAAACTGGTTTCCATACAACACCCAGTGCTCATCCCAAAAGGTGCCCTCCTCAATACCCCTCACCCACCCTCCCCTCCCTCCCACCCCCCATCAACCCTCAGTTTGTTCTCAGTTTTTAAGAGTCTCTTATGCTTTGGCTCTCTCCCACTCTAACCTCTTTTTTTTTTTTTTCCTTCCCCTCCCCCATGGGTTTCTGTTAGTTTCTCAGAATCCACATAAGAGTGAAAACATATGGTATCTGTCTTTCTCTGTATGGCTTATTTCACTTAGCATCACACTCTCCAGTTCCATCCACATTGCTACAAAGGGCCATATTTCATTCTTTCTCATTGCCACGTAGTACTCCATTGTGTATATAAACCACCACTTCTTTATCCATTCATCAGTTGATGGACATTTAGGCTCTTTCCATAATTTGGCTATTGTTGAGAGTGCTGCTGTAAACATTGGGGTACAAGTGCCCCTATGCATCAGTACTCCTGTATCCCTTGGGTAAATTCCTAGCAGTGCTATTGCTGGGTCATAGGGTAGGTAGGCAGCTTGTAGCCTTTTAGACGAAGAAACAGTACGTTTGTAAAGAATCAACAAGACAAGGAAGTTTAGGCTTGGGGTAGTTAATTGGAAAAGAAGTAACAAGGTTTGTTTACACAGCCCTCTCAGTCTTGAATTCCCTATCGATGACGATAAGGATGCCTCCTTTCCTCCTGGTACAAGGAGGATACTATTCACATGGGAAATTTATCTCCTGCTAACAGGGGAACAAAGGACGGTCAGTGTCCTTGCATTGGCGATTTCCTATATCCCTTTAATTCAAAATAATCAATATGCCAAAGTGGTATATTTTGGAGCAGCCTGGGAGGAATGCCATCACCTGCATTAAGTCAGCATTGCAGGGATGCAGAAAAGGAACCAGGTTCCAGAGAGATCACTCAGGAAGAATCCGTAGGAGCTTGGGACTTGAGTAGCTGTTGGGAATGAGGAAAAGGGAAGGGTCTGAGATGGCCTCCAGGCCCCTGGGCCCAGGCCCCTGGGCCAGCCTACAGCAGCCAGTCATCCTGGGGAGGAGATGACTGTAGGGGATGTCCTTCACTGAGGGCGTTGAGAATAGGAACAGATACGCCTAGAGCCCCAACAAAAGGGCCTTTAATTCTGCTTTCCCGCCTGTTAAAACACAAAACTCAACTGAGTAAACATAAAGATCTAATACGCTTTATTCAGTGGTTCAGGAATCAAGGAGCATCCCTTAGAGCAAATAGAAAGGAGATCGGCAGAGCTATACCAAGTGGTAAAGGCAGAAAGAGGGTGGGACAGGGAAGTCATAAACAAAGGAAAGGAATGTTTCAAGCAAGCAAAGGGCGAAGGGAAGGGCAGGGATCAATCACACAAATTACCTTATGGGTGCTGGTAGGATAATTCCAGATCGACTGGGGAAAGTTCACATTCCCGGGAAGGGCTGAGACTGCAGTTTTGTCTTGGTCTGCTCTCTTGGGGACAAGTGGCTCCGTTTGGGACCTGTTGTGCTGTTTTAGCCCTCCCTTTAAAGGAGGTAGCCCTGCGCGAGGTAGCTCTGTCCTCTAGGGACCAGTCACGGTCTGCATGCAGTGGTTCAGGAAACCAGGCTTTAGCAAAGGAGGTTAGAGGGTCCATTCTTCTTGCTTGTGGATTTTAATTGCCTATTTGGATTTCTGAAAACGAGACCTACCGCTGTTGGATCCCAGTACACCTCCTTCTGGAACAGCCTGACTTATGCACATTTGGGGTGTCAGGAACATTGTGTCAGTTAATTTTCTGTGAAAATATTTTGTGTCTCTCTTTGGGATCCCAGGCTCTCTGTGTTCTCCCACATAAAGACAGTAATGGCAGGCGGGAGGCAGTGCGGGCTGTCCTGGGGATTCAGGTTTGGTAACGGGATCCCAGGACGCTGGCTGCCCCCAAGTTTGGAGAAGGCGGGAGTGGGCTGAGGGCCGAGGTAATGGGCAGGCTGTGTGCCTGGACACCTGAGAACTAATTTTAGGTTTAGCAGCCACATTGGAGAATGTACCTTTAGGAAACTGCGAGGCTGACATTGTGCGAATACGATAGGGTTTAGAGCATCCTTGAGATAGACAGCCTGCCAGATTTGGATTAACTGGCTGGGGTTTTTTTAATTGGTGTTTCTCACAGAAATCGGCATGAATCAGACAGATGCAGTAATGGCATATGGCAGCAAAGCGACAGACAGCAGGACATGCAGCTCAAGGTTTTGATCTGGGCTGGACTGCCATCCCCCACCCCATCCCTCCACCCCCGTCCAAAACCCACTGGAACCTGATGGACTCATTTGCTGAGATGACAAAGGGACATGCAAAAGCTTTTCTAATTTATCAGGATGGGAGGACAGACACTTCACCACCTTGGCCTGGTCAGAACTGTCTTTGTTTTTGTCTTTGTGATCTTACTGGCTCACTTGGGTCCTTCAGCCTTTGCACGGCTCGGGATGGGCTAATTTGCATTGCTGTTCTGCTACGTGGCATCTTTTTGGGGTTCACGCTATTGCATTTGGAGCTCACTACTGGGGAACTGAGTCCACAAAAGGTTTATGTGGAACTCAACAAATTGCCACACTCAATAACAAGGTTAAGAAAGAACAAGAGCAAACATCAAAGGAATGTTTTGGTTTCGGGTGTGTGTGTATGTGTGTGTGTGTGTGTGTGTGTACACACACATGCACCCTTGCACATGCACGTGGGGCGAGGGGGACATGTTTGGTGGCTATATTTGTCACAGGACAAGTGTCCAGGAGTGGCTTTCTCTCTGTTGATTATATTTTTAGTGAGTTGCTAATAACCAGGATTTGCATAGAATAAAAGAACCAGTGAATATTTGGAAATCTTCCCTCTTCTGTTTCTGTGCCCTGTAACCACAGTAACAAGACTTCATAGGGTTTTTTAAGAAGCAAATTATGATTGAATTGCTAATAAATATTGCAGATGGCGTAGAAACGACTGCCACTGAGTAACACAGTTTTCAGTGTGCAAATGAATATGTCCTTAGATGTCCTTTTGTGCAAAACCCATTAAGACTAAATCTACGTGGTCCCCTTAGCCCTGAAGTTATTCATTCTGGACCTCACCAGAGAGGACAGACTGATGCCATATCCATATCAGGGGAGGGAGAGCCCTCTAGTGGAAAATCATCAGGATAGACAGTACAGCAGGAAAGAAAGCCAAGAAGTCAAAGAAGGAATGTTCCATTTAGTCCCGCAAGTTGAACTGCAGCATGTAAACATGATGTGACTCGCCATGTCCTCCTGCTGACTTGGAAAATGTTTATCAAAAAATCTTGGCATGTGGAATCATCAAGAATATATTGAGGCCTGTGCTAAGTAGGTACTCAAAGTCATTATCCCAAGGGCTCTTAATGTTCTTCATAGCCCTCACCTAAAAAGTTTGGGATGGGCAAGATCAGGGGGTAGGGGATACATTTTGGTGATACATTAAAAAATCAAGTTTAAATTAGATGAGATGATCGGGGGCACCTGGGTGGCTCAGTTGGTTGAGCATCCCACTTCGGCTCAGGTCACGATCTCGTGGTTCATGAGTTCGAGCCCCACATCGGGCTAGCTGCTGTCAGCTTGTCAGGGCAGAGCCCACTTCAGATCCTCTGTCCCCCTCGCTCTGCCCCTCCCCAGCTTGAGCTCTCCCAAAGATAAATATTTGAAAAAAAATTATATAAGATGACCCACTTGCCCGCGGTGGGATTATTAGCGACAAGGTTTGTTCCTGGGTCCAGCTACTTCTTTGAACAGAAGAACACACCGTTCTAACCCTTGCCGTCCCCAAGGCTGTCACCTGAGTTGAGCCATGATTATCATTATAATGCACTGTGTTATTTATCTTGTAACTAGGAAGAAAGCTCCAAAGCACTTTCTCTCCCTAACCTCTGAAAATAATACATGTCTGAGATTGTGATGCTAGATTTTTGCAAAAGTTTTCATACCCTCTTGACTGGGTCATGATATTTCCCTTGGCCTTTTATTCCTGCCATGAACTACTTGTAAATAAAATGAGAGGAAACTTTAAAAGATTTCAAAACTTGGCATTTTAAAAGGATTTATGGATATTAATGGTTTCTATTGATAGACTTTAAAAGCATGTTGTGTGAGAAATGCCCTGCTGTACGTGTGCATTAATAATGCTTTCTAAAAACGTGTATCATCAGGGCTGGGGCCCCTTGCTCAGCTCTGTTACTGACTATTGTCCATGGGCCCCCGCCCTTCAAGGGTTCAAAAAGCTTGTTTCCGGGCAGCAAGAACCCAGCTTTGAAGCTTATGTCCTTCAAAGCCCATGGAAGATACATCACCAGGGCAGTAGAGGCAGCCAGTGAAAACACACCCTCAGCACATTTTAGCTAAAACCACAATTGCCTTTGTTTCTAGTCTGTGACACTGGAGAGTCTCTGACTAAATAGCCAACAAAGCTGGATTGTCCTTTTCTGAACGGAAAATGGCTACTGCAAGGATTTGTAAATCCTGTCTCTACTTCGAGGACCATCTCAAGGTCTCTTATCTTCCTTTGCAGCCTGGCAAATATGGCCACTTCTGAACTCTCGGTGACCTTCCTCTCTGTGGGACTTGCATCATATGTTTACGATGTCATGGCTTAATTCCATGCATGTGTGCCCTGTCTCCCTGGCACGCCCACAATGCCCTTGAAAGCAAGGTCAATGTACTCTACGTCCTGGGTCTAGTTCACGCGCTCATTCATTTGTCTGGTAGTCGCTGCGCCTACCTGTGGCCAGGTCCTGTTATACCCTCTGGAAATAATTTGTGAACAAAACGAACAAGGTCTTTTTCCTGACAGAGTCCTCTGGGGGTGGTGAACCCTCAACTCGTAACCACAGATGGAAATTTTCCGCAAGGAGAGACAGATACAAGTTTACGTCAGGCAATAGAAGTTAGCAGAGGAAAAAGGAATAGGGTACCCTTAGAGAGAACACCGGGTGGCCTTGCCTTGATTGGGGGGGGGGGGTCAGAAAAGGCCTCTGAAGTGGTGCTATTTAAGCCAAACACCGAAGACACATGGTCTCCCCCAAATAGCAAGAGCTAAGAAGTATTTCTGGCTTTGAGAAATGTTTAACTAGGTCTCGGTTCACATGGTATAAACCTTCTAACTGTGTTTCCTCCGGACTCTATCTTCCAGCACAACCCAACCCCTCCTCTTATTTGCCACCAGCCTACATATGTTCTTTCTGGTGCTCCCTGGTTCTACAAGTCCATGGAGACCCCTACCATGTCAGCTCACGCGAAAATGGAAGTGTTTAAAAAAAAAACAAAAAACAAAACAACGAGATTCAACAGAGTAAATGTTAAAGATCTTATTTTATCCAGCAATCCATGAATTGGGCTGCATCCCATCCAGCAGAGAGAAGAGAGCCCCAAGAAGCTGTGCAAATCGAAAGATGTTTACAGGCAGAAAGGAGCCGACTCAGGAAGTTATACTAGCAAACAGCGGATTGTGTTATTACATGTGGTTCTAATCAGATCCCTCTTATTCCCTTACAGGTGGGTACAGACGCTTCCAGCTTGAGAAAGGCAGACCCCAAAGGTCGGAGCGCTCTGTTGGCTGATATCCAGCAGGGAACTCGCCTACGGAAAGTCACACAGATCAATGACCGCAGTGCCCCACAAATTGAGAGTAAGTGAGCGGCGGGGCTAGGCCTGCTGTGAGGCAAGGGCAGGCCACGGGAGGCTCAGCCAGGCACCGCTGGCCTGCTCAGGGAAGTTACCCAGCGCCAACTTTGGGCCATAGCAGACTTGCTCAATGCACAGGCCACGTGGGTGAGAGAATCGGAGCTTCCTTTTCAGGTCGGCAGATGATCCACGGTGTATCTTCTACCCCTGTTCAAACGCTAAACAAACAAAAACGTGGTGGGATAGCTTCTTTTGAACCGTGACAAAATCCACATAATATAAAATTCACCGTTTTAAGCACCAAAGCGTCCAATTCCGTGGCATTTACCCATTCACAATGTGGTTGCAGCCATCACCCCTGTCTCCTTTCGGAACGTTTTCATCACTCCACAAGGAAACCCCACACCCGTTAGCAGTCACTTTCCATTCTGCCTCTCCCCCCATCCCTGGCAGCTACTAAATCCACTTTCGGTCTCTATGGATTTGCCTCTTTGGGCTATTCATATAAATGGAATCATACACCCTGTGGCCTTTTGTGACTGTCTCCTTCACTTAGCACACTGTCTTCAAAGTTCATCCATATATAGCACGTGCCAATGCTTTACTGTTGACTAATATTCCACTGTCTGGCGATTTCACTTTGCGTTTATTGACCGTGAGATAACCTCTAAAGATCACCTACCCTGCATCCTCATAGCCCTCAAACTCAGTGAGAGAAAAATTAAAGTGTCATCATTAAAATATGCCACGTTTTTGTTTTCACGAGGAAAAAGATGTGCTCAGAATTCTCTCATAGGGTCAGATGACTGCAGCTTTCTATGTATAGAGTAGAGATGATCCAGGCTGAGGCCTGATTCTGCTACCCGGCAAATCTGGGGGTTTCTCTGAGGTTCAGTCTGCTTATCTACAAGATGGGGGAAGATGATCATACCTGCTTTTTTGCTTTTTTTCATCAAGATTGCTGAAGGTAGAAATAATACTTGCGGAACTATTCACCAATGTCGTCTCTTATTATGTCTTCATGTAGTTTTCAATGATGCACGTGATGGTAATTCCCAAGGATAGTCCTAAAAGTATAATTGTATCTAGTATCTGTAACTATATATGTTAATACACAAGGATAGACAAATTATTTTAGAGTATTTTCAGCAGTTGCAATAAAAATTAGTTTCCAGTTGGACCCGCTATCTAATTGGTTAAGCCCAGTTACCAGACAAACCCATTTGATCGGAACACTCGTTTCCTAATCATGCCAGTGAATAGGTAAATGTATATTAATACTCAGAATAATCTAAACCCGTTCATCCACCAGTGGGCACTGTGCCCTGATTTCTCTGTGCAAGTTAGCTGCAGGCTCTGAACATTTCTTGCTAGGAGCTCTTCCCTAAGCCGAACGTCTTCTCATCGTACACAGTTGGTCATCACACACGTCTGGGAGGCTGGAATTAGTGACTCTCGTCCCCCAGGGTTTCACGAGCTTTCTCTCCTGTAGAAGAAAAGATTCAGGGAAGGGTAGGGGGATCAGGGAGTGAGAGCCAGGGAGACAGAAGAGGAAAATGCCAAAGCACAAATCATTGCAGACTTTCACTTCCTGCTTGCCATTCTGGGCCAGACTCTGTGGACAAGAAGTTAAAATTACCGGCTGAACTGAATCTCTGGGTTTTCTCTGTCTGGTCCTCCCACAACAACCGTCGAGTTGAAAATAGGGCCGGCGCCACACCTGCAGTGTGTGAGCGTTCTCATTCGAAAGGTGCTGCCGGTTCCCCTGCCGGCACCTACGGAATGGCAGCGTTTAGGCCCCTTCGTTTCGGCCACTCTTCAGGGTACTCGGCTGCTGATGGTCAGTTGCGTGGTTAGGTCCAGAGGGAACAGCAGACAGCACGAGCTGCAGGAGTCTGTGGGGCATCCGGGCAGAGGGCGTTTGGGAATGATGCCCACTAGAAGGGGAAGGCTGGAGGTGGGGGAACGAACGGGAAGGCTGCCCCAGGCGGTGCTGGATCACGGTCCTGGGATGAGAACTGGCGGCTCAGCTCTGCTCACAAGTCCTCACCCACCTGCCTCTTCTCTGCCAAGGTTCTAAGGGAGGCAACAAAGAAGGAGGAGGTTCTGCAAACTCTCGAGGCGGAAGCACACCCCCAGCCCTGGGAGATCTGTTTGCCGGTGGCTTTCCAGTGTTGCGTCCAGCAGGCCAGAGGGATGCAGCAGGTAAGGGACAATTCAGACTGGCTGCCTCGTGGTCTTTCCCTCCTTAACGTGTGGAACCAACGGGGCGATCCTCACGTGCCAGGAGGGTGGTGATGTGTTTTTAGTGAAAAGTTGTCTAGCAGTAGATCATGGATTGGGGAGCACGTACTGAAAGTATCCAAAGCATCATGCTCAAGGGGTCTTGGAAGTCATCCCTTTGTAATTACTGAAGAATGATTTGCCATTGTGTGTAGTGTTTCGCAAAGCTGTGATTGGGGCTCAGACGGCAAAGTACTGATGAAGGGTATAAATCGCGTTGGAAAATCACAGTGACATCACTGTAATGTGAGTCATTGTATCAGTTAGGCATTGCTGTATAACAAAATAGCCTAACACTTATGGGCTTTAAATAGCCACTTATTTCGCTTATAGTTAATTCTGTGGTTGGCCATTTAGGGTCATCTCAGCTTGGGTAATTGGCTTTGGCTAATCTTACAGTTCTTGTATCTTTGGTGCCTCAGCTGAAATGACAGAACTGACTGATCCATACAGTCTCTCAGTATCTAGCAGACTATTTGGGATTTTGTGCGTGTCGGTGGCAGGGTTCCAATAAAGAGGACGGAAGTATATAAAGTCTCTTAAGACTTAGTCTGAGAATTGGCACACTGTCTCTTCCTACCACATCCTCTTACCCAAAGCAAGCCACAGGGCCAGCCCGGAAACGAGGGTGTAGAAAGACACTTCGCCTCTTGATGACAGGATCTGTAAAATCACATTTCAAAGATACAGAATCAGGAGGGAGTGGACAAGCAAGGCCATTTCTGCAACCAGTCTACTGCAGCCATTTGTGTGTTAGTGGATATCAGATGTTTTGAAAGCATTGCATTAAAATTGGGCAAATATATACTTATTGTGGGTAATGGGAATATTTTTCCTATTATTGTTCTCTTTAGCCAGCAAGCTGAAATAAACTCCAAGAATTTCATTAATCAGGGAATATCAAGCCCCAAGCATTGCTGGTATAGAATCTTCTACCATGTGGCTTTGCTAATAACCTTTGGCTGGTGGTGGGGGGCGGGGAGGGGGGGGCTCCGTGGCTGTTTGACATAAGGAGGTGCATTTGCTGCTGTCACCTACTGATAAAGTCCAGCAAAGATAAGGGCACTAGGGTGCTTTGAGGTCCAGTTGAAACCCTCTCAGAAGCCATTTCATTTCCTCTTTTCTGCTAAGGGCTTGGCAAAGAGAGTTGACATTTCTCAAGGCCGCTTTCTTTTCCCAAATTCCTGAGTGGTAGCAAATAAACATCCTGTAGGGTAAAAAATGTCCATTAGTTTCTCTTCACAGAAGAAAAGATAGGAGAAATACCCAGTCAGGTTTAACAGGGACCGGCCAAAGGAAGCCAGGTCGTCTCCATTCCTACCTGTCTCCTGTAGGACACAAGTGAGTGGGGTTTGAGCCACTCTGTGAAGACAAGCATTGATTTCTGTAGAGGAGATGGAAATCCATAATGAAGTGACCGATGATGCATGCTACAGGATGGAATCTCAAAGACAGAGACAATAAACAGATGCATGGGCTGGGTGCCATGTCAGAGTAAGACCGACCATGGCTCTCCTCTCTCAAAACACTTCCATCAGCTTCCTGGCCATTCAGAGAGAAGGGCTCTAGTCTTTGCTACCTCTCCATGTTCTTGCCTCCTGCTCTTGCTAGCACACGCCCTCCATTTCAGCCACATTGTCCTCCTTGCTTTCTTGCACACACCAGGCATGCTGTTGCCACAGGGCCCTTGCACTGACTGCTCTCTTGACCGGAAACACTCTTCCTCAGGTGTCCACATGGCTCATTTTCTCCCATCCTTCAGGTCTCTGCTCATGTGGCACCTGATCAACCTATCAGTGAGGCTTTATGCATCCAGCCCACAAAAAATATCAGTCCCACCCCCTGACTCCATATCCCCTCTACACTGATTTAATTTTCTTGTATTAGTTTTCACCATCTGATATATATTTACTCGTTAGTTTATTTCTGTCGTCTCCCTCTAAATATAAACTCTGTGAAGGCAGGAACTGTGTTTCTTTTCACTGCCTTAAAAATGCCTGATGTATGGTAGGTGTTCAGTAAATATTTGTTGAGTGGAACGTATAAGTAGGTAGCATGGTTGCAGAGAGCCATGAGGCCCAGAAAGCACAGAGTCTAGAGCTCACAGTACTTTTGGGAGTCCGTGAAAATGTTTGGATTTCTTTTAAAATCACTTTCAGGGTCAAAGATTCTATTTGTCTTTATAGCAACACGTCCCTAAAATGTCTTCCGAAGTCATAATGTGGCCTTGGCTTAGCGCTCTGAAGGAGTGGCCGTTAAAATAAGATAGGATGAGTAAACTGGGTACTATGGAATGTGTAATGAGACTTCCACGCAGTCCGAGATCTTCTGGAAACACCCACAGATTGAAGAAGGAAAACGTATTTCATCTGTTTAAAATTTATGCTTTTTAATGTTTATTTATTTTTGAGACAGAGAGAGACAGAGGATGAGCAGGCAAGGGACAGAGAGAGAGGGAGACACAGAATCTGAAGCAGGTTCCAGGCTCCGAGCGGTCAGCACGGAGCCCGACGCGGGGCTCGAACTCACAGACCGTGAGATCATGACCTGAGCCGAAGTCGGAAGCTCAACCGACTGAGCCGCCCGGGTGCCCCAAAACATATTTCATCTTTTGATAACCCCCCCAGGCTCTAGATGCACTCAAGCTGGCCTTTCCCCACCTGCTTTGTGGCCTCCTTTTGTGTTTCTGTTTGGATTTCCAGGGTTAACGTCTGTGTTATGAAGGAAAACCTCCTTCTTCCTTCCCTTGGCACTTACTCCCCTTGGCTCTCTCCACGGGCCTCCTGCTACCTGGCTTCCTGGCCTGCACGCAGGCTAATTCCTCTCTCCTGGGGGCCTCACCTTACACATGTGCTGCCAGCTGTCTGCTTCATCCTGGAGTGGGCATGAGCATAAGCCGAATGAGGATTTGTGCCTTCCTTGCCTCTGCTGTTCATGTCACAATAAAAATAGGTTTGCCCACGTCTCATTCGCCTGGCCGCTTAATCAGCAGAGGTTCCTGTGCTTTTAAATGACTCATTCTGAGCGTTTTTGAATCTCGGAGACATGGTGTCCTTAGTCACTTAGAAAGTCAGGATTAGTTACCCAGTGGCTGAATCTGCTCCTCCTCAAACTTGTTATTCCTTTAAAGTTCAGGGAGCAAGCAGACCTATAGGGAGGCCTCGGCCTGGTTAGGGACCTGCCTTGGTCCTCTGTCTTCATCTCTGTGTGCTATGGGAACAGGCTTAAGACCTTGAAGGCAGGAATCCCTGAGCCTGACACCTGCCCTAGACCTCACATGAAATGTCTAATGTTAGAATCGCAGGGGGCGGTAGGTCCCGTCCTTGGAAAGGCCAGGTGGAGGCCTTCACTCCTGGCCACGGTCAGCCGGGTGTCATGGCGGTGCCTGCCTCAGGCCCCGAGGGGATCCAGTCAGCCAGGGTGGATGCCTCCGTGCGAAGACATTGTCTCTTCCAGAACCACCCCCAAAGGAAATCCTCAGCAGAGGAATAATGTCACCACCACCCTGCCTTCAGAGCAGCCATCCTGTAGCTGAGACTTGTAAAAAGCAGTGCTGCCCAGGTAACTGTCACATCATAGCCAGAGGAGGGTCACCATCCTTTTGGAAAGCCCGATACTGTCATCCTGCCCACCGAGTTTCAGCCCCAGCGTCGCCGCCACCACACCTTGCTTTGAATGGCCTGGCTTTTGGGGTCAAGTGCGTTGGGGTACCATCTTGCACCTGGTTGGGTGAACACACCCGGGGACGCACCAGCAGGAAAGCTCCGAACCGCTGCCAGATGCTGGGGTTTATAATCTGAGTCGGCAGCTGTGTTTCCTATTCTGCAACACCCAGGAAGCTGTCTGAGAAGCAACCATCTTTTCAGGTGTTCGCCACGTGTTTTCAAGGGGGTTGTAAATTACAGGGGTGCAAGAATAGGAAAATATGGCTTCCCTGGAATTCCATTAGGGAGACCACTATATTTACTTAGAAGGAGTATTTTAACAAGCCTCCTGAGGGGACAGTGATGCTCCAAAGACACATTAGAGCAGTGGCTGCAGAATTTCCATGCACTAAACAAGGAGAGGAACATTTTTGTCCTCGGGGAGGGACAAAAGGGTAAGAAGCACAGCAAAAGGGCGCACAGAGAGCGACAAGGCCCCTCCTAGGGAGCGCCTCCACCCCAGTCTTGCATGAAGTATGCCAAAGACACGTCACTGGGAGCAGCATGCTACTCCAGATTTGTTGACTTCCAAAGAGGCATTGGGTTTCAAGTTGGGGTTCGTGGATCTGTGCGGTGAGGAAGCCAGGAGATCAGGAGACCGAGAGCCCACTGGAAATGGACATGTCTTCGGAAAAAGAGGCTTTGAAATTCCAGAGCCGTGGGACTGGGAGGTTCAAGGTCGTCGGACCTGGATCCCCAAGGCTGTGTGTCTTCCCACTGACTTCTGAGTTACTTATATATTCGAGGGATGATGGATCTTCTGGTCTTGATGCAAAACCGAAGTCCTTGTTCACAAAATGCTGGAAATGAGGAAAACCTCCCTAGCAAGGAGCTTCTGGTTGGTATGGCTGAGGATCCAAACTAGGATGTAAAGGCTGGGTACCCGGCTGGATTGACCCAGTCGGTAACGGTGAATGAGTGTGAGGGTGGCCTTGAGGTAAGGAAAGGCAGAGAGGGTCAGAGCAGCCCTGTGCCCTGGGCTGGGAGACTCGTGGGCCCTTGGCAGGTGCGGGCAGAGATGGGCTGGAACAGGAAGGCTGGCACTTGCAAGGACCTTGGGGTCGGTCCAGCCAGCCCTCTCGTGGGACAGCTGCCGCACCTGAGGTCTCCCCGTGAGCGTGCAGGAAGAGAGCGTCCACCATGCATTTGGCTGACATCACGCTGGATGGCATCTGTCACAGCCGCCCACATACTCGGGTTCCTCCGTCCTCTGTGGCTGACCTAACTCAGAGCTTGTTTACTTCCAGGTGGCAAGACAGGGCAGGCCCCTGGCTCCCGGGCGCCTTCTCCCCGGCTTCCTATCAAAACTATCAGTGGCCCGCTTAACCCCCCTGCATCTCCCAGGCTAGGCAATGCCTCTGAGGTGCACGGCGCTGCCAGGACAGTCCCTCCTCGCCCCAGCATGCCCGCCCCACCGCCTCCTACCCCACCCCCACCTCCTCCGCCCCTGCCCCCACCCCTGCCCCCTTCCTCCCCCACCAAAACTCCGCTGGTGTCCCCACCTGGCCCACCCACCAAAGGGAACCCCCCAGTGGCTGTACCCCCTCTCCCCTCCGTACCTCCCCCTCCCCCTCCCCCCCCCTCCCCCAACTCCACCCCCCCTTCCCCTGGCCTCCGTTCTCAGTGACAAGGCAGTGAAGCCTCAACTAACCCCCTTGCACCTACCACCCATCCCACCCCCACTCCCTCTCCTCCCACCTTGTGGGTATCCAGGGCTCAGTGCAGATGCTACCAGCCCCGCCCAAGATGCGCGGGAGCCTCCCGCCCCACCGCCCCCACCACCCCCACCCCCTCTTTATGCCTCCTGTACCCCGAGGTCCTCTGTGCCTGCGCCTCCTTTGCCAGGAGCTAACAACAGCAGTGAAGCCCCACCCCCGCTGCCCCCCAAGTCTCCCAGCTTCCAGGCCCAGCCACCCAAGTCCAGCGTTCAAGCCTTGCCTACACCTCCAGCCCCTCCGGGATCCCAGACGTTCGTGCAGAAGAAGAGGCCCGGACGAGGCCCAGGTGAGCACCACTGTCCCGGTCCAGGGTGGCCATATCAGAGGATCACCCAGCCCTGCCAGTAATTATGGAGGTGCTAGGGACACAGCCAGAGGCCTGCTTCTAGGAGCCACTTGGGGACACCCTGAGATGTCTTAACTCGCCCCAGGGCAAGTGTATGTGTAAGGCTCTTGGTCATGAGAGAGAAGGTTTGAGGCATTCTGTTTTCAACTGAGTGGTCACCATAAGGCCAGCATTCCTAGTAGTGAGACAGCCACCCATGATTCACTCATGGGATGGTGAAAACAATAATGCCTTAGATTCAGAGACATCTGAATTCAACCTGGCCTCCCCATCCACTCCTGTGTAACCTCTTGCCAGTTTTTAAATGTTTGGAACCTTGCTTTTATGTGGGGGGGTGTGGGGGGGAGGCGGCAAATGGAGATAACACCTTTCATGGAGGATCGTTATGCATATTCAGTGAGAGAATGTGCCTGAAGTGCATTGTGTAGAGCAGGGGCTCACTGTGTCACCTCCTTACCATAGGAAGGGACAGTTTTTCCTCCAGAAGAGGAGTCAGCAGCCACCGTAACCCCTTCACCCCTTTAGTCTGCTTACGGGAGCCAGTAAATCCTAGTGGGTCCTGATTCTGAGAAAGGGAAGACTGGGGTGGTAAGCTCAAGGCCAGGAGCAGATGCTGTTCTGGCCCGTCTCCTTGTGTCTTTGGATGTGGAACTTAGTTTTCCACGAACAACATGAGGGCAATTTCTGCCTCAGGCCAACTGGGGGGCAGAGAAGGAGGTTGTAATCATGGGCATTTTGTCACAGGTAATAGCGGTGTGGTGGTCATCATTTCAATAGGTGAAGAGTAGAACACCCACACTGACGTGCTCCTTAATTGCCAATGAGTCATTCAACAGAGTACTGACAAGGGAGAGCGAGCCTCCCACAGGCATCATCAGGGCCTGGTGACGGAGGTGGGACTTGAGTCGGGCCCTGGTGGGTGGGGTGGATTTAGGTATTGACTAGAAGGAGAAAGAGTGTCTGCCGTGCAGGGGAACCCCCGTGAGCAGAACCCCGGGGATAGGAGCAAGCCCCGACAGCTTGTTCGTCCCACCTCCCTCTGCACCTCACCCACAGACAGTCCCTCCCTTTCTTTGGACTGGGCAATGGTTTCCCCTTCTTTGAACGGTGCCGTCTGATACTGAAGGTTGTTGTCACCATTAACATTGCCACAGCAGCTAACATTTATTGAGCCCTTACTACACGCCAGTTGACTTCACTCATTCAACCCTCACATCAACCCTATAAGGTGGGTGTACTGTTATCCCCATTTCACGGTTGAGGAAACTGAGGCGCAAGGATGCTGTGTCATTATCCCTGCAAGAGAACTGGAATTCGGTCCCGAGCAGTTTGGCACCTCTCACCGAAAGTTATAGCCTCTGCCATTCCTGTCTCTGAATACTCTGGCATCTTTTCTATAAGGGACCAGTGGGGGAAAGCTAAATCCACCCCCAGCACCGCCTGCGAGGTCACCCACCACGGAGCTTTCCAGCAGAAGCCAGCAGGCCCCAGCCTGGACCCCGACACAGCAGCCGGGAGGTCAGCTGCGGAACGGAAGCCTGCATATCATCGGTAAGTGGGCCCGCCCTCGGCCCGTGCTGGCTGCCAGCAAGGAAGGGGCTTCCCTGGCCCCTGGAGGGAGTTTGCCAGCCCACCATTTCAGGGTGCATGCTTCAGGGTGCAAGCAGGAGCTCACTCTAGCACAAAACAGCCCACAAGTTGGGTGAAATAGGGTTTCTCACAAGGCTTTCTGGGAGGTTCCAGAACCCATTCCTCTAACCATCTATCTGAGATGAGAAAGAGGGAAGAATACCGACATTTAAACTGCGCATGTCTGCGTGTATGTGTCTGTCTCCACAGAGAAATCCAGGCATATTGGATTAAAAAAGAATAGAGTGATCTGGAAACGGTGAAAGAACGAATAGAAGGCCCACTAGACAGAGGGAGAGGTAGGGCAAAAATTTGGACATAGGAAGGAAGGTTCTCTGGGCTCAGATACAAAGCCTAGATCACAAAGCAGGGACTCAGCTCATGAAAGGGCTGAACGCCACCTGTCCTCTTGCAGTCAGGAGCTCAGGGAAAATCCTATTCGCTTTGGGGAGCCCGCGTCCCCGCCTGGGGAGCCCGCGTCCCCGACTAGACACAGGCCGTGCTCCTTCCCACCAGCCGGGCTGCGGACTCCTGCTCTGCTCACCCCTCCCAAACAAAGGCCTCCCCAGGGGCTCAGGGGTAGCTTCAGGCCACAGGGACTCTGCTGGTGCCGTGTTGCTGTCACGTTCCCCACCTCTGACTCTGGACCCTCGATAGCCCTGTGGCACTTCTGCCTTTAGAAGCTTCCTTAAGATGTTGGTCAAAGCAAACCGGAGTGGGTGATCAGGGAGAGTCTGTTGACCTCGCTTTTCCTGATTCCCCTTGTCCGAGCTAAAGAGCAAACACGGAGAGGTAGATGGGTGTCTTAGGGGGCAATCGCCCAGCCATTAAAACCCTTGCACTGGGCAGGCACACCTGTGTGCTCCTGGAAATTTTCAAAACTTGGGTCATCACAATAACTAGAGTAATTTTGCTGTTTTCCACGTGGGCAGATGACTTTGAGTCGAAATTCACGTTTCATACTGTGGAAGACTTTCCTCCTCCAGATGAGTATAAACCATGCCAGAAGATTTACCCCAGCAAGATCCCCAGAAGTAAGTACCACCTTGGGAGGCCTCTTGGTTTACACCCAGAATTAAGTGCTTAGTGTGACTGATGGGCTACAGGCTGCCTAAAGGATGACGTCATGATTTCACTACTCAAGGGTACAGTGCTATCCGTGCTTCTGGAAGTGTCAGAACATTTCTTGCCCCCCCAAGGATTCATTTAGAAGTTTTTTTTCCAGCATTGATTGTTTGGCTTCGGATTTGAGTGCCTAGATTCACCATTTGTCCCTCCCTGCCTTAGGGCTTTTGACAAGGGAGCTGAACACCCCGAGACGACAGCAAAATGGGACACAGGAGCTTTGTATTAATAACTAGAGAAGATTCTTAAAAACCCCAATTCAGAACTCTAGCAGACTGTGAAATGGGGAATGTCCTTAGGTCAATGATTCTCAACCTTGAATACACATTAGAACAACCCAGAGAGCTTTTAAAAATCCCAACGGCCAGACTGCACCCACACCAACTAAATCAAAATATGCAGGGTGGGATCCAGGTGTCCATATTTTTGAAAGTTGCCAGGTGATTCCAATGTCCAGCCAAGGCTGAAAAATCTCAGCCTGGGGAGAAACTGCCTTCTCCCAATTTCATCGTGTGGACAGCCTCCAAGGAGAAGCCTGCACTCTGCTTACCTGTTTAGCCCGAAGGGTGGAAGAGAAAGAGTCTGGCCTGCCCCTCAGGGCCAAAAAGGCAGGGAGGCAAGTACTTTAGGAAAACAGGAAGCCAAGAAAAGCAAGATGGGTTGTGAACCACACAGTGATGCTGCCTGTCAGTTAATATGAGCCGGTCCTGGTCCAGTGCTGAGCCAATCCGATTGGGCAGGAGCTGGTAAGAGGGGACAGAGACGGCAACATGGGGTAAGGGTCATATGTTTCCCACCCCACAGCATGGGTGAGGCCCCCAATCCCAGACATCTGTAGACTAGCACGGAAAACCGTCAGTGTCCTGGGTTAGCCCAAGACCATGAACTGGGCTCTTTGACCTCTTCCTTCAGAGGAACTTTTGGCAAGGGCTCTTCTCCAGCGTTCATCTTCCTGCAGGCAGACCAGGGAGCTCGAGCCTGTGCCCTGCTCAGGTCACAGGTGCCCTTGGAATCAGCCTGGGCAGGTCTTTTTCTGCTGGCCTGTGGGATTGCACATTTAGACAGAAGTGGCCTTGTGTGCTTTTTAAATAATATGTAAAGACTACTGCTGTGAACTTAAAGAGAAAGAGGAGGAAGAGAAGAGCAAGACAGAATGGAGGGCCAAAGACAAAGTCAGTACAAGGCTCATTTCCTTTCCCTAAGCAAGGGTTTGCTCACCGGCCACCTTCATGCCCCAAATCCCACCGTTCTTTGTTATACGCGGACTATAACACGTGAATGTGACACGTGGCCCCTACCCTAGACCAGAGGTCAGCAAACATTTTCTCTAAAGGGCCAGAAACGACATATTTGAGGCTCTGCAGGCCACACGTTCTTGGTCACAACGACTCGATTCTGCTATTTTGACCTGAAAAGAGCCACGGACCACACATAAATGGATGGGCACGGCCGTCTCCCAATAAAACTTTATTAACAAAAACAGGTGCTGGCTGGATTTGGTCTGCCGGCCATACTTTGCTGATCGCTGCACTAAATTGTTCCAGAAAAGCGGATTCTTCGCAATCTCCTTCTTTTATGCGGCCTTTCTCAGTAGCGTGCTGTGCAGTCCTTCGACCTTCAGACTCAGCAAGTTCTAAAGTTAGCCGTACTTTGAGCCCTGGGTGCCCAGTCTCCTCCCTGAGAACGGAAGAGAAGCCACCACAGGAGGACACAGCTAGCAGTCTGCACTGTGTTCCTCTCATCTCAGAGAGAGGGTCAAATCAGTGCCCACGCACAAAAAAGATAATCTGAGGCTCAGGAAGATGCAGTTAAAAAAGAAAAAAAAAAAAGAGGAAACGAGAAAGAAAGCGAACTGACATCCCACAGACCGGAAAGGGTATTTGCAATTTCAAAAATAAAATATGGTTTTAGGTTGATGAGGCATTGACGGGCATAAAATACTCCCGTGGCTTCCTGGCACAATTAAATTAGCATGTTCCTGCCATCCCTGTGAGCGGTTAGGGTAGAACCTTGTTAATTCTATCAGTGTGAGTCTGATACAGTTCATGCCTGTCTGGTTACATCTCTCCTTACAGCTTTCTTCCTTCTCCCCATTGACCTGGTTCCCCGAGATTCGCGTTCTTCATGTCTGGGGGACGGTGTTGGTTCTGTTTCACACTCTTTTGTAGCAATTCTGGCTTTGTCTCCTCCCGCTTGCTCGCTTTCTCTCTCTGCTCCTGACACACACACACAGCCCACAGATCCCCTAATGCTTAGCTTTTCTACCTGTTCTCTTCACTGTCTCCACCCTGCAGGTGTTAGCTGTTTTCTTCCTTTGACAGGGTGATTTTACCTAATTTTTTAATATTCTCAAAATGCATTAGTGGGCCCCTGGGTGGTTCAGTCAGTTAAGCGTCTGACTCTTGGTTGCGGCTCAGGTCATGATCTCGTGGTTTGTGAGTTCGAGCCCCACACTGGGCTCCACGCTGTTAGGGTGGAGCCTGCTTGGGACTCTGTCTCTCTCTCTCTCTCTCTCTCTCTCTGCCCCTCCCCTTTCATCCTCCCCTTTCATCCTACAAAACTGAAGCTTCGTACCCAGTAAACCCATTAAAATCGCAACCTCCGTTCTGCTTTCCGGCTCCAAGAGTTGGACTACTACTCGGTTCCTCATATAAGTGGCATCCTCTAATATTTGACTTTTTGAGACTGGCTTCTTTCATTTAGCACCATGTCCTCAAGGTTAGTCACTTTGTACCATCTGTCGGAATTCCCTGCCTTTCTAAGGTTGAATAATATCCCATTGTATGTACGTATGGCATGTGTTCACCCATTCATCCGTCCACGGACACTTGGGTGGATTCCACCTTTGGCTATTGTGAATAACGCTGCTGTCAACATGGATGTACAAATACCTCTTTGTGTCCCTGCTTTCAATTCTTTTGTGTGTATGCCCAGAATTGCTGGATCATATGGTAACTCTATTTTTTAATTTTCTGAGGAACCACCATATTGATTTCCATCTTACATCCCCATCAACAGCACACAAGGGCTCCAGCACATCCTCGCTAACGCTTGTTAGTTTCTGGGTTTTGTTTTGTTCTACTTATTTATTCTTTTTTTTTTTTTGATAGTAGCCATCCTAACAATCGTGAAGTGGTACCTTGTTATGATCCAGTTCCTATTTTAAAAGAGTTACTGGGGTCCCCGGGTGGCTCAGTCGGTTGAGTGTCCAACTTTGGCTCGGGTCATGATTACACAGTTCGTGAGTTTGAACCCACGTTGGGCTCTGTGCTGACAGCTCAGAGACTGGAACCCGCTTTGGATTCTGTGTCTCCCTCTCTCTCTACCCCTCCCCTGCTCACGATGTCTCTCTCTCTCTCTTAAAAATAAACATTAAAAAATTTTAAAGAATAATACATAAAAGAGTTACTTTACATTTATGGCAAAACTAGCCACCACGATTTCCATTAGCAAAGGAACTTCTCCACCAAGTGCTACCCTAACAGTACTGGGTGGTTCATGTCATGAAATCAAAGGATTAGATGTCCCAAGACTGAGAGAATCCGTAGACTCTGCCAGAAGCTGAGCATCTATTACTGCCTTTGCGGAGGGCTGCAGGGTGGTGAGGAGTCTGCCCTGGGCTTAATCTTAGCCGTGCCTGATCATCACTGTTGACCTCACTCGTTCATAAGCTATCTTCCAACATCCCACTCTGTTACCACTACTCCTGTCCTTCTAGATTATTCCTTTATTCCTCTGAACCGGCAAAGGTGTTACCGTGCCTATAAAGTGTCTCCCTTGGCCTACTCTGGTCGTTGGGCTATGTCTCCGCTCACAGACAGTGCCATGCCTTCTTCCTCCCCTTCTGCCCTTTCAGGCATTTTCCCCCACCCCTACCCCATGGAAAGAGACCTTAGCAAGGCCTCCAGGGGACCTCCATGTCACCAAAGCCAGTGGTCAGATGTATTAGCCGCAGTCCGTCACACCCTCCTTCTGAAGCACATCTTCACTTAGATTTTCTGGCATCCCTTGCTTTCTTCCCTCCTTCCACTTTGTGCTTGCTGCCTCCCCATTTTTTGGCACACCAAATACTTTGGAGTCCTCTCTGGCTTCTTTCTTTCTCTC
Source organism: Panthera tigris (assembly GCF_018350195.1). NCBI lineage: Eukaryota > Metazoa > Chordata > Mammalia > Carnivora > Felidae > Panthera > Panthera tigris. Next base: position 120,177,623 of record NC_056661.1, read on the forward strand.
CTGCTCCACATCCAACTTACCAGAAAAATCTTGGGGCTCCTCCTCTGAAGTATATCTTCGATCTGATCTCTGTGGCCTCGTCTTCGGCCTCAGCCCGGCTGAAACCACTGTCATTTCTCATCTGGAGACTGCAGGCGACCTACCAACAGGCTTCCCTGCCCTGTACTGCAGGCCCCATGATTTGTCTAGAGCCCAAGTCTAGTCAGGCCACCGTCTGCTTCAAATCCTCCACTGAATTCCTGTCTCGTTCTGTATCCATTAGAAATTCCCACCTGGCTCATCAGACCTACGTGAAGTGCCCACACAACCAGCCGCACTCCCCACAGAACCTCCTTTCGCTCCAACAGCACAGACAACTTGGAGCTTGTAGAAAACTCCAAGCGCACTCCCACCTCTGGGCTCTGGGTTCTTTGTACTTGCTGTTCTTTCTGCGGGACGCTGTCCCCTGATATCCATGAGACTTCCTCCCTGCCTCCTTTGGGTCTTTGATCTAATGGTGCTTTATCAGACGCTTCTTCCCTGACCACTCTTTATTTGATAGCCCTCCCTGCCCCGTCACTTTTGTTCCTTCTGCCTTATCATCTTCTTCAATTAAGAAATGATTTTGTGGGGGCGCCTGGGTGGCTTAGTCGGTTAAGCGTCCAACTTTGGCTCAGGTCATGATCTCACGTTCGTGGGTTCCAGCCCCACATTGGGCTCTGTGCTGACAGCTCAGAGCCTGGAGCCTGCTTCAGATTCTGTGTGTGTGTGTGTCTCTCTCTCTGCCCTCCCCTGCTCACTCTCTCTGTCTCTCAAAAAAAAAAAAAATGAATAAACATTAAAAAAAATTTTTTTAAATAGAAATCATTTTGTGAATCTATATGGAGAGGGAGAATAAGTTGTTGACCAAATCAACAGAAGAGAGAAGGGGCCAGAAGCATATACACTAAGTGTTGAGAGTGGTTAGCACTCAGAGGTAGAATGCTGGGTGGTGTTTATTGTCCTTTTGCCTCACTGTTTTGTCCAAGTTTCCTGTAACAAATACTTATTACTTTTTGATCATTAACGCTAATTTTAAAATTCCAGTTTATTGGGAGGGACGCTTGGGTGGCTCAGTCGGTTGAGTGTCTGACTCTTAGTTTCGCTCTGGTCCTGATCTCACAGTTCTTGAGTTGGAGCCCCACGGGATCTGCGCTGTCAACGCAGAGCCTGCTTGGGATTCTCTCTCTCCCTCTCTCTCTCTCTCTGCCCCTCCTGCACTCGTGCACTCTCTCTTTCTTTCAAAATAAATAGGGGCTCCTGGGTGGCTCAGTCGGTTGGGCGTCCGACTTCAGCTCAGGTCACGATCTCACGGTCCGTGGGTTCGAGCCCCGCGTCGGGCTCTGTGCTGACGGCTCGGAGCCTGGAGCCCGCTTCCGATTCTGTGTCTCCCCCCTCTCTGCTCCTCCCCTGCTCACGCTTTGTCTCTGTCTGAAAAAGAAATAAAAACATTAAAAAAAATTTTTAATAAATAAATAAATAAATAAACTTAAAAAAGAACTCCAGGTTACTGGGGGAGAGAATCTGATTGGCCGGTCCCTGGCCTGAGCACCTGTGGAGGGGAAGTGTGGCCCCACGGTACACAGGGTGACCCCACTAAGTTCTGTACAAGCGGATGTGGTCCAGGAAGGAGTGGCGGGGTTCACACCAACCTCAACCATGACGTCATGGCGGGGAAGGAGAGGAAAGGCCAGATATGCACTTTCTAAGGTTTAAATCTGGCAAATACTAGAATTGTCATTTCCAGCGAAACCTGTCATTTGCTTTGGTTGGAGACTGTGAGAGGCCTCCAGCATCGGAACGAAAGGGCCCTTTGAGGTCATTCAGACCAACTCCTTCACGTACAGCTGAAGAAACCCGGGCAGAAATCGAGTGCCCTGCCCCTGGTCACAGCTGGGGCTCGCACCAAGGTCTCTGCTCCGTGTCCAGTGTTCTGCACACCTTCCTACCTCTCCCCCTGGTGCCACGTGGACCTCAGCTTGGAGAGCCCATCCTGGCCCCAGGCTGCCAGTTAGTTGTGCTTCTCCTAGGAGTCCACCCTTGTGCTAACCCACCCCCCTCAGCATGCTGAGTCGCTGCAAGGCTGGCCGGAGTTCTGGAAGGCTCTCAGAGAGACCCAGCTTGAACGGCCAGCTCCGTCTGTAAATCCTCCCTGGCCCTTCTCCAGGTCTTGCAGAGTCCAGCCTCCCGTTAGCTACAGAATGACTTTTTTCCCCCCTCTGGCGTGAAAGTATTTCTGTGCCGAAGGCATCCTTCCTGAAAAATGTGACTTTCCTGGGCCTCCCGAGCTATACTGGGGTAAATACAGCTCCGGGAGCCCGCTCTCGAAAGGAGAATGTGATGGATTGAATTGTATTTTGTGAAATAATAGAAAATGTATATTTCACCTGTGCCCTCAGTTTCCAGCACAAAGCTCCTAGAACCCTTGTCATTTCCTAAGGGATAAGAATACTACCAGCACCTTTTGTTCAAATATTTGGTCTTTGACCCCGGTTCCTGACACAGAGCTTCTGAATCCCTTGGAATATCCTGGGTGATAGGAACATGTTTTGTTCTAATGAGGCAATGCCTGGTGGGATCCTGGGTGGGGGTGGGTCGTCAGAAAGATGAAGCCATCATTAGAAGCTTGGAACTTTGAGCCCCAACCCCCTTCTTCCTGGAAGGGGAGAGGGACTGGAGGTTGTGTTAATGAACGATCACGTCTACCTACAAGGTGAAGCCACCAATAAAAATCCCAAACGTAGGGGGTTCGGAGAGCCTCTAGGTTGGTGAACACATCCATGTGTTTGGAAAATGGTGCATCCATGGTGCACCCAACTTCATGAAGACAGAAACTCTTGCTCCCTGGGCCCTTCCTGACTTCATCCTATATACATACCTCTTCATTTCACTGTTCATCTTTATCCTTTAGTATACAATAAACCAGGAACCACCATCCCCCCCCCAAAAAAAAACAAAGAAAGTATCTCTATGCCTGCAAAAAGGCACAGGCTGGCTTGGTTTATGAAATAAACAACGCTTTGTCAGTAACTTGGGGGCCATCTCTTTGCTAGGAGGCCTCAGCAGTGGTCACTCAGGCTGCTCTCGGGCCCTAGACGCATGGGATCGGGTAGGGATATAAACTAGTTCTTTTTTTTTATTTTATTTTTTAAAAAATCTTTTTAATGTTTGTTTATTTTTGAGACAGACAGAGCATGAGCGGGGGTGGGGCAGAGAGAGAGGGAGAGAGAACCCCAAGCAGGCCCTGTACTGTCAGCGCAGGAGCCCGACGTGGGGCTCAAACTTACAAACCGTGAGATCATGACCTGAGCCGAAACCAAGAGTTGGACACTTAACCGACTGAACCACCCAGGCGCCCCCCAAAAAACCTGTGTCTTAACAGATTCTTAAAATGACTTACATGTTCATTGTAAAAAACTTTAAAGTATTTTCAAGAGATTCAAAAAAAATAGTACATCCAGGAGGAATCAATATATCATTTCCATTTTTAAAATAGTTCCGGTCATCCTATTTAAACAATTTCTAGCCTGCTTTTTTTCTCCCAAGTTTCAAACATCACCCCAAATTACTTGGGCCTTTGTAAACATTCAAATGGCTCCTTCATACCCTGTCCGAAATTGTGAACCCTGGATTTCCTAAATAGTTTCGTTGAACACAGGGTGTTATCAGTATTTCACTACCATAAATGATCTGTGATGAGTAGTTCTGCTTTTCAGTTGCTTTGTAAGTAGCACAGCAGCCTGGATTGTTTGGAGGGACAATGCCTGTTTAATTCGGAGTCTGTGACAGAGGCAGGACAGAAAAGCCTCGTACTTCATGCAGCAAAGAGGCATCAGGGACACCATTTGGAACACGTGACTCACAGGAAAAGTCCCGGAAGGCCTGGGAATGTGGATTTAAAACCAACCCATATATATGCACATACACACATATATGTAAGTCAATGCCAAAAAAAAAAAAAAGCTAGCGGGATAAACACCAAGCGTTAAATAGTGGTGACTTCAGGATAGAAAATGGGATGAGAAGGAGGGCAGGCAAAGACGCACTTGAGGTTGTTTTGCGTTTTTATTTCCTATTTCCCTATATTCTTTGAAACTTTAATGAGAATATATTTATGTGTAACTCGTGTACTATTTAAACAAAGTGTATTTTAGAGAACAAGTTGGATCCTCACGGAATGGAGCCTGATTTATTCAGCATATACTTACCTTTTACTCCTTTTTTTTTTTTTTTAACCAACCCCAGCACGGTGCTTGGCACATTTGGGCTACCAGACAAATGAGCGAGTCTGGAGGGGGTGGCTCGTTTGGAGCTAAGAAGCGCTCACGTGCATTTAGACGACAGGCCTTAATAACCGCTTCTCCTTCCAGCAGACTGGTCGAGATGCCTGGGCATCCGGTCTGTGACATGGAAGCAGTGGGTGGAAACGCAGTCTAGGGCCAGGAGCCCGAAGGTTTCAGGTTGACGGGCTCATGTTACCCTTGATTCCTTTGCTGTTGCTCTAAGCGCCCGTGTAGTCTGCGTTTCCTCCGTGTAGCGCACGGCGGTCCCCGGGCCAAGAGACGGTGAGATCGTTCTTCTTTCAGGCCGGACACCTGGTCCCTGGCTCCATGCCGAGGCGGCAGGGCAGAGCTCGGATGACATCAAAGGCAGAAATTCTCAGGTAACGCGTCCCTCGGGTCTCTGAATGTAAAAACCGGGAGCCCCCAGAAATGCTGAGCGTGTGCTTTCTCCTTGAAACTTGACATCTTTGCACAGACTCTTTTTTCCTCAGGGAAGACCATTTGGTGCACCTTTGCAGCTAGAATGAAACGCTTACAGTTTCAAGCTCTGAAGAGCGAAAGGGGGAATCCCCATCACATCCAGAAGCAAGGTTGACAACTCAGAACCCCCTGCGAGTCATTCTGCAACAGTGCCCCCATTCACCCCCCCCCCCCCCCCAGTTCATTCTTCCCTGGTTCCAATGGCTTGAGAAGCCTGGAGACAAAACCCTGTGACATGTATCCAATTGAATTCAGATTCTGTATTGTCCACAGAACGCAGGGTATCTTAGCGCACCCATCGGGGTTTTTCTCCCATTGACAAAATAGCTTCTTTTGGCCAAATTTAGTTACAGTTCAAGTCCTGGTGGCTAGAGGAAAGCTGGGAAGAGAACCAGACAGGTTCTTGTGGGATAAGAGTCTTTGACAAAATGTCCTCCTTCTCACGCAAGGCAGCTTGGACAGACTATCTCCTGCTCCTGGGCGGAAGTGACATCTCTCACTGCCCACAACAGGGTCTCATCATTAAAGGCCCTTTATCACTTTGCAAACAAGCATTTAGTCCTGCGTTGGCCTCCTCCTGTTTCACAGTTCTGTGTGGCAAAGGGGGTGGCCTCCTGTTAAACTGGCCCCTTCTGCAGCCACATGGGACAGCATGGCAAGGGACGTGAGAAGGGGAACAAGGTCCTGGATGCCAGGATGATTTCCTTGCAGGAGGACGAACACCCCCTTTTCTAACCAACCACGGCTCGTCTAAGAATTGTGATAACCACTCAAATGATCACAGGCTCAAAACTGGGTGTATGGTTGCAGTTAAGGGAGAAGCGTATATGCATAGGACAAAAGACAGAGGGAATAGACACAGAATTAACAGGCAGGCACTCTGGGAGATGAGAGTTGATTTTTTACTTTCTTCCTAGTGCATTTCTGGAATTTCTGAAGTTTCTGCAGAGAATACATTACTCTTGTGGTCAGAAAAAATATAGTAATAATCAAAATAAAAGCCCCCACATTATACAGTTCTTTACATTTTTTCAGATCACTTGCATATGTGATCTCCTTTGATCCTTTTAGGTACCTTCTGATGTAAGCTGGAGAGATGCCTTTAATGACATTTTTTTTTCAGGCAAGGAAACTGAGCCCCAAGGGGCTAAGGAACTTTCCTGAGGTCACATGCCCAGACTTCTGACTCCTTGTGCGGTGCTCCTCCCACAATACCTCTCTGCTTTTCCTGGTGTGTTCAAATCACCAGGATAGGAGTTATCCTCACCCTCAGGCACAGCCAGAATGATTAACCATGGTGCAGCGTCCCGTCTCTGGCCTCATGGCAGGCACACACTTAACTCACCAGAGCCCATGAAAGTCTAGTCCAGGATGGATTGTGAAGTCTCTCTTGGGCATCCCATAGTCAAGATGATCTTCTTTTACGTCTAGCTGGACACCGTGTGAATTCCTTTTCACTTCAGTGAGACAAAAAGCTATCACACGGAGGGATCACAGGGTTGTAGACAAAGCAAACTGTCCCAGTGGGCACTCTTCTTTTCCAGCTAGGAGGCCTGAGTGATCCATGCAAGGGTGGGAGACCTGGGCTGGAAACCTGAAGGCCTGGGGCCCTCTCTCTTTCCCATTGCCTTGTGTTGGGATCTCCCAGAAGTTCTTTGCTTTTCTTGAGTTTCTGCCAGGTACTGGTGTTTGGTCCCATAAATGTCTGTAAGATGGCATTAAGCCTTCATTTGCCATCAATTACATGTCCCATTTCATCCCGCGTCCACCCACAACCCCCTTGGTAAAAATCAGCCCCTTGCATATGATGTATCAGGCCCTGGCAGCCTTACGTGGATGCAGAAAGGCTTTGGTGCCCAGTCCCAGGGTGGGCTGTTTGTGTGTGAGGCGTCTTTTCGGTCCACCTGGTAATGTTCTTGTCTTTCCGCAGTTATCTCTAAAGACCCTCCGGTGAGAAGGCAGATGAAGCCCATGTCCTGTGAGCCACCTGGGGTTCCATACTGCCAGATGGGCATCCCCAGGAGAACGTGTCTGTCCTCACCACACTCGAGTTGTAATTCAGTTGACACACAAGCTCAGAGTGGAGCATTTATTTATTGTAAATACGTAGTTTGCACAGGCTTTAAGTCAGTATGGTAGTCGACTTTTGAGTAATTTAAACACACACACACATTATGTTTCTCCAGTCTTTTTAAGACGCATCTTGTCCTCCATCTGTCGGTACAGACAGAGCCCTGTCCCCACCCCGTGGTGTCCATTCCATGACTGTACATATGCGTGCAGGCTGGCCCTTCCTAGATTCTGAACCGTTTCTAGAAGATTCCTTAGTTTGCAAGTAGTCCCGAAGTCGCAGTATCCATGACAGCTTCTTATTGGCATGATTCTTTATTCTCATCGTACAAACCGCAAAATCAAACCAAATAATGCCTTATAAATGATGCAGCTCAGAGAGAGTAGTGTATCCCCTCACCCAGACAATGCCACACGGCCTCCAGTGAACGAGATGCCATGTCTCGCTTCGTTTTGCAGTACAGGGATTTTTTTTTTTTCTGCCTAATGTAAATATAACGCAAAATTAAGGCAAGAGTGGGCGTGGCCCCTCCAATGCCAACCACAGGGCCCTTTTGTAACTGAATGACCCTACAAGTAGCCAGTGCTCTTTACCGTTTACAGTGCCCCTCCCCACCCACGTTCCCATTCCTCCTGTCCCACGAAGCCCCTAGCCCCAGTCCTGGCAGCCAGGGTAAGGCGAGATTTATGAGATTTTGGTATTTTTTTCTGCAAGTTGGAAACAAACGTGACTCCTTATTATAGTCAGTTACAAAGTCTATCTCAGAGATGTTTTTGTTTTTTTATCTTTCGCCCCGGGAGCAGGATTTCCACGGAAAATATGACACGAGAAAGTATAGACCGAAGCATATTAGCAAATATCTGCCTCACATACCTGGTGCCTCACCCCCACCCTTAGGGACCCTGGAAGCACCCGCCAGGCTTCCCTTCCCTTCTTCAGCTCCCTTCTGAGCTAAAGAGGACCTGACTGGTCTGAGAGCAAATCCCCCCTTCCCTGCCGCAGGCACTTCTCTGTGGGGGAGAAGGGTGGAAGTACAGCGGCCCCCGAATATGGAACTGGTCTGGACGGGCTCTGACTGCTGTTCTCGCACCCTTTTTCTTGAGCTGGGAAGAGAACAGAAGTGTGTTTTTGCTTGCACCTGACCCCCAAATGCCCCCTGTCCTTGGAGGGGAAGCTATACCAGAAGAAGAACAGAACATAGAAGGAAACAGACTGACCCCGGGGTCCGTGCTCAAAACAGGTGGAGATGAAAGGAAATCGAGAGGGAGAGGCGGGCAGAGCAGTGGAAAAATTAATGTCCTTTAGAACAACCCTCTCAGGTGCTCACACCTGAAGGACAGCGTGCCCAGACCAAGCCATCCAAAAGAGGTTTCCGGTGAGGAGGGTTTTGGCAGACGTGAGTGCATACGCTCAGCTGTTGTCCAGAGTAAAGAGTAAGATGGCGTCCTACAAGTGAGCAAGGTCAAGTGCCCTTCTCTGGGGAATCAATCATGCCAAACTGTAACTGCTAAATCAATGGAAAAGCAGCTTTTGCAGGTCATTGGCTCTGGGCATAGCCGATTTGTTTTACTGGCTCCGGAAGCTTTCCAAAAGGTCAGAATTTCTTTATTATAACGGCATCCCCTCCGTCTCCCTCCCGGTTGCGTAAAATAATTACAAGGGTTTTAATGATCACGATTAAGAAGGCCAAAGACAAAGACAATTCCACCTTCAGAGTAGACTGACTGCCCTGATGAGGTGTTTATACACTCATGTTCCACGCCACTGGGACAGAAATGGAAAATAAAGCCATCAAGGACAGAGGGAAGGGATGAGCAGAAACCAAAAATTGCAATTAGGGAGAAATCTCAGGAATCTGGCATCACACCTCTCCTCGAGACCTATCACTGAATTTCACACCCTTCGAACTCACGTGGTGCCTGCCTCTGGCAGGACAGGTTAAGCCCCTTGACCGTAAACTTTTGCAGAGGCGACGACGAATCACAGCACCCTCACTGCTCTCAAGCGTCTCGCTAACACTGTCGCCTGTGCCCCACCCCCACCCCGTGTTTCATATGTATTTTGTATTTATTGATGTGCCCTCCGCAGACTCCTTTCTTTGTACCTAATAAACTTTAATAAGTGGAAATGCTTCTGCTCGTGTCCTAGTTAAAACCCGTTGAGGGACACCAGTACCAATCTAGGCCAACCATTTTTAAGGGTTAGAAGGGCTTCTATTCTAAGAATGGCAGGGAACGGGAGATACTCACACGGGAACCAACACCTGCTGCAACATGTTGTGTCCGAAATGGGGCGTTTCTGTTCTGAGCTGATGCTTTTCACTAACCTGCGACATGGTGTTTTCCTAGCTTTTGTGGCTCAATGGAACGGATGGGTATTTGGGAAAAGCAACCAAGGGAAAATCTTTCGCAAATGTATTTTCCCTTTAAAAAAAAAAAAAAAAAAACACTGCTTATTTATTTATTTATTTTGAAGTAGAGAGAGCAAGCATGAGCAAGGGGAGCGGCAGAGAGAGAGAGAATAACAAGCAGGCTCTGAGCTGACAGCACAGAGCCCAACACAGGGCTCGACTGGTCTCACGAACCGTGAGATGGTGACCTGAGCCGAAATCAAGAGTCGGACGCTTAATTGAGCCACGAGGTGCCCTTCAAATACATTGCCCTAAAAAATCGGTAACGCTGTATTGTTTTATTAATGTAAAATGGGCAGAGACCGTTGCTTATGGAATTCCTCTGATTCGTGTCAAAACGAAACCACTTTTGCTCTTAAGTGCACTTCGTGCCTGCCCCCAACTTCACAAACCCCTCGCAGAATCTTTACGAGGCAGTGTCACCTTGATGTGCCCTGTGGTGTTTTCGGGAGGCCTGTGGCACAGAGGAGATGCGGTTCACCTGCTAGGTAAGCTGGCCTGGGGCCAGAGATCTGAGTCTCTATTTTGCCTGTTACGAGTTGGAGGATGTAAGTTATGTGACCCCGTCTGCCCCTTAGTTTCCTCACCTGTAAAATGGGGGCACAAATAGGTACCTAAGCATACAGTGGTGAAGTTAGACCTAGACAAGCCCTTAACCCCTGGGTCCCAAGAGACCCAGGTACCGGCACAGCCCAGCTCTAGGGTACAAGCAGTGGGCTCATTACATGCCGAGTCACAAACAGAGCCGTCACTGGCTACCCACACCCCAGCCCTTCGGCTTAGATGGTAGCAAAGAAGCTCAAAGACCACACTCCACTGGCTCTGCCGTTGGATAACAAGGAGAGCGCAGTCGTTAGAAGTCATAGACGTTCCCGGAATAAATCTCATCTGGAAGCGAATTTCAAAGCTAGCGGCTACACACACTTTGCATCCGAATTAGTTAAGGACCTGACTTGTTTTATCTGCCCTCTTATTAGCAGAGGTAGAGATAAGCCCTTTAATGACCCAAAGGGCCAGGGTGAGTAGAGAAGGAAAGCAGTGGCCGAAGAGACTTGACAAAGGGGATGATGAACTTCAAAGCCATGGGCTGCAGAGGTGAAGAAGCTGTCGTTTTAGGCACCTCTGATAGACTTAAGGGTGGGAAAGGTGGTACCTAGAAGGGTGAGGGAAGCAGCTTCATAGGAAGGGCTGTGGACTCCAGAAGCAAGATCTGAATTCTTAACACCGCGTCCCAGAGTTTTGGGCGTCCTTCATCAACCTGTTCTGTTATAGGTTGAATGATGTCTTCCAGAAATCCATATGGAGGAGTCCTCGCTCCCTCATCTCTGGTATTGATGGGGGAATCAGGTAGCAGATGTAGCTACTGAAGATAAGGGGGTACCGAAGCAGGGCGGGCCCTAATCCAGTATGACCGGTGTCCTTGTAATAACAGCAACGTGGACACAGACACATACACTGGGAGAACGCTGTGTGAAGACGAAGACGGAGACTGGGGCGATGCTGCAGGCCAAGAAATGCCAAATGACCCCCAGCAAACCCCCAGAAGCCAGGGCGGAGGCACAGGACAGATTCCCCCTCACAGCCCTCCGAGGGAACCCCACCCTCACCGACACCCGGGTTTTGGGTGTCTCACCTCCAGAACTGTGGGACAATAAACTTCCGTTGTTTAAGCCACCCGGTTCATGGTGGCTTTGTTACAGCAGCCGTAGCAAACTAATACGTGCTCTGTCACCTTGGAGCTTCGCAGGACAATGTCGCGTTTGTGGGGAAGACGAGAGTTGGAGATACAGGTTAAAGAGCCAGCAGTCCCTTGTATCAACGAGGCAGTCATCTACTCTGACCTTGACACAGGTCACCTTGTGACCGTGACTAAGTCCTATTTTCGCAAACAAGACACTCAGTTGCTTTTTGCCTGTCACGGCGGAGACCAAATCATGGAAGCAACCTGGCATTTCTAGGTCGCAAGAGTGGAGAGAGCTGGCCTTCCTCTTACGTGGCATCGTTTCCTCTTTCGGGGCTGCTCTGGCTTTAGCCTTGAAGATGCTCGGCACAGAAGGCGGCAGCCGTTCTAACGAGCTCGACTCCTGTTTCTAGTGTGGTTTTGTTGAATTGTGGTAAAATATCTGTCCGGGAAACTTACCGCCATAACCATGTTTAAGTGCACAGCTCAGGGACGCCTTGGGGGGGGGGGGTGCTCAGTCAGTTAAGCGTCCAGCTTTTGATCTCAGCTCAGGTCATGATCTCACGGTTCGTGAGACCGTGCCCTGCAGCGGGCTCGGCACTGAGAGAGCTTGGGATTCTCTCTCTCCCTCTCTCTCTGCCCCTCCCCTGTTCATATTGTCTCTCAAAATAAATAAATAACCTTAAAAAAAAAAACTAAACTAAATTACACTAAAACACTCTATCTCTCAGACAACAATCCTCATTCCCCAGCCCCCCCAGCCCCTGGCAGCCGCCCTTCTACTTCCTGGCTCTGTGAGTTAACTGCTCTTGGGACCTCACGTAAGTGGAATCATACGATATTTGCCTTCTTTTTTTTTTTTTTTTTTAACGTTTATTTATTTTTGAGACAGAGAGAGACAGAGCATGAACGGGGGAGGGGCAGAGAGAGGGAGACACAGAATCCGAAACAGGCTCCAGGCTCCGAGCTGTCAGCACAGAGCCTGACGCGGGGCTCGAACTCACGGACCGCGAGATCACGACCTGAGCCGAAGTCGGCCGCTCAACTGACTGAGCCACCCAGGCGCCCCAATGTTTGCCTTTTTGACACTGGCTTGTTTTACTCAGAATAATCTCAGTGGATACTCACATTGCTTCCACACCGTGGCTACTGGGCGTAATGTTGCTGCTGTGAACACGGGAGTAAGAGTACCTCAGACCTGGATTTCAGTTCTTTGGGGCATATGCCCAGAAGCAGAATTGCTTGGTTATATGTTAATCCCATTTTTCCGATTCTTTGAGGAACTGCCATACTGCTTTCCACAGCGGTTGCACCATTTTTTACGGCCACCAGTACCATACAGGGTTCCGATGTCTGAGCATCCTCACCGACACTTATTTTCTGCTTTTTGATGGTAGCCAACCCAATTGGTTGTGCTTTTGTGTTTATTTGCAAAGAGTGAAGTTACTCACCAAACGGTATACCATGTTGGAAACACTGAGCTGACTGGGTTTGATGACGAGTCCGGTCAGAAAAACACATCCCCCTTCATACATTTTTCTCTTTTGTGACCGATGCCCACGTTTATTCATGAAACACAAGGACATTAATTTCAGTATTTTTTTTTTATTGTATGCTTGATGTATTTAGAGACAATTCCAAGGGCAAGCACTGGATAGGGAAGTTATCTGGTTTGTTGATATTTGTACAAAAGGCTGTTAAGACTACACGGTCGGTTCCCACTGCAGGAAACAGAAAGATTTTCTTTGTTAGTATTCCCTGCCAATAGCATTTTCCAGCTCACACATGGAACTTCTCACAGCACGATTGCAAACACATATGTAATGCATTCCCATGAGAAATCTGCAGGTGACATCTCGGAATGTTGGGAGTCGGTCAGATACGGCACGTTTGGCACAAACCGTAGGAGGAGAGCTGGGGCTTGGGACCGTGCAGAATGAAACGCCACAGCCACAGGGAGGCACAGGGTGGTCCTGGGACAGCAGATGCATGTGACCTGCCACCCCACCCCCTCCGTACGGGAACGGCCAGCCAGGGGGGCTCCCTCCCTCCCTCCTTCCTCCGTGTGCTTCCTTCCTAAACCTGCGAGCTCAGCTGAAGACCTCCCCGACAAATGACTTGACTGTTCTTTAGTCAAGGATGCAGTGAGTGGTTTCATCGCAGACACATTGGTCCCACCCGGCTTCCCTGCTGGGGCCGGCCAGAGCTGTGTGACACCTGTACCAGTGCGGGATGACATAAGTTAGGGAGCAAAGTAGTTTGCCTGGTTGGCAATTCTTTTTTTTATACCTAGCAATTCACCCAATAGTGAAGGAACTTCACTGCTAGTATCTACTAGGCACACACCTGCTCTGTTAGCTTGTAAGGAAGACCGTCTAATAAGAACACTGTGTCTTATGTTATTGGGCACTAAAGAATCACCAGAATTTCAAGTATATGCTTATTCTACTGAAAGTTCCAAACCACCTCCAAGAAGGAAGAGTACTACCTCTGCTTCACTAATTTACTTTTACTGGAGCCTCTGCTCCCTTAGAGGATGAGGGCTGTCTTCATCTACGGCAATGCCATCTACTAGACAAGACTAAGCGGCTTATGGTTGGTTACGGGGCATGGGATTGGGGGAGAAATTCCATCCTTTACAGCCATGTCTTCTTGCTGCACAAAGCACGCACACCTCCCCCGTCCAAGTCTTAAGGGACACACAAATGGTTCTTTCAGGAAGCTATTTACACACTGACCTTTAACCATTGTTTTCTTAGTTCCTCTTGAATATTCATTTTCTCCATATTGCCTTTAGAAAAGCAATCCCTGGTCAAGAATTCATCCATGTAATGATAAGCATTTTTCAAAAGCGGGGTCTGTTTAGAGAATTTAAAAAGACACATACCTTCCCCCAACAGCCTGTTCAAAATCCAAGAACGAATTTCAAGCGGTGGACGTAAGTAGAAAGAAGTCACTAGAAGGGGGTCCAGCCACATCAACAGATTCTCTACTCTCTTCTCGTCTTTCTCCACACCGCCCAAATGCGCAAAGAATTCACCCACGCTATTATTGGGGGTTTGACTGTACATAGACCCCCCTCTGTGCCTGACAGAAGTGTCCCAGCCTCCGTTGAACTTCTTGCCCGGCCTAGCCATGGAGGGCTGCCATGGCCCATGGTGGCCCAAGACTGGGGCACCACAATTGTGATGCACACCATTAGCCCAGACAATTCTCATTTAGGGTTGGCCCTTCTTTGAGACGCTGGACAAAGGTCAGTGTCCCCTAAGAGAAGTAGCCATTGTATTTCCCACTTCATGGTGGTTAGGAAATCACATAGACTGGCTGGCCCACAATAATGTTTGGCCCATAATAATGAAAGCAGACCCCCGTGTAATTTATTCTCACCAGACTTCTTTTGGTAAACCCCAAATCACCTTGGGTATCTCAGGCACGTCAGGTCCGATGAGATGTTTCTATAATAGGTAGAGGTGAAACCACCTGGTGAAATCTTGGGGTGGCTTAACACATCCCCTTGTTTTAAGTAACCACCTAGCAGGTGGACTTGGGCGGGGTGAGGCACCGAAAACGTCACCTCCAAACCTCCCCCTCCCCCAACTTAGCACCTGTAGACAGATGCTCTGAGAATGGCTGTTCCATCTACCAGAAGACCCTGAGTTCGTCACCCGTGAAAGCCCTGATTGGGTCACGGCAGCTACGAGCCGCCACGAATGGCCGTGTTGACCCTGTCAGCTCTCAAACGTCCCTCCCATCTCCCACCGCTTGTCGTCTGTGATTTTACGTACAGAACTCACAAAACTGCCGGACCAAAAGCTCGTGGTGCCTTTATACCTACACCCTTGGAGGGGAGCTGGTAGAGAAACCAGCTGTGTCCCGATAAAACCCGTGACCCTCCGTGTCCGCATCTGTGTGTGAGACCCACGTCCCCTCCGGCCCTTATTGCCTGTCGTGCACCGCGAACCCAAGGTCACTTCGAAGATTACTGACACTCCCAGTATTTCCACTTGCAAATTCCTACCAGTGATGGAGCACGACGGGGCCCCAGCAGCGGGGGTGAGGCTGGAATAGTGGGGCTGCCGTTCTTCCAGGAGCTGCTGACCCGCATATATGTCCCTTCGTCATCTCTGCCCCCTGTCCTTCTCCGGAGTGGGTGAGAGTTTCGCTAGCTGGAGGGGAGTACCCCCTACCTTTGCCCCCGCGGCTGCCTTCGCCGTGAGGGCAGCTACCAGGTCACGGGGCACGAGGAACAAAGGGAGGGCCAGGGAGAGCCAGGTGCATCGTACACAGCCTTGTGGGATATAACAAGCCGGGCAGGAAGGCTGGGGGTTGGATCGCTACCCTGCGGCGACCTGCTTCTGCCTCCATCTGCCACCTCCTTGCCCTCTGTCTCCCCGATGCCCGGCCCATCTGGTCTTCCTCACATGCTCTTCTGTGCTCTTGTGGTAAGTCAAATACTTCGTGTGAACGCGACACTGGAAACAAATCAGTTTAAAGTCTCCGCTGAGATAATGTAGTCGCTGCTCGGATTCCAGCTACTTTAGCTAGCATCTGAACAGCCAACGGTCTCTCCTTTTCTCTCCCTCATTAGCTGGAGAGATACGCAGCTTTGTGGGGGGGGGGGGGGGGGAGAACCATGCCACAGGGCCATTTAATTAATCCCGGAGTAGATGGCCATAACCAGGCCCGAAATCGTTTCTACGCAAGGCCAAGGGGTGGGCGTGCTGCTGTACAGCGAGAGCCTCGGGCCTTTGGGGAGAGCCACGTGGGGATGTGGGGAGGCCACGCGCATGGCTGCCTTGGAATCTCCAACACGGGCAGTTCTAGCTAACTCCGCTAACCAGCTCTCCCGTGCTCAGGAGCCGTCTGTGGGTCCACTGCGCACAAGCGCAGCAGAGGACAGGCCCCTTAGAACCACGAGAATCAGGATGAGCTGCGACTAGAGAGGAGCCCCCTTTGTTCCTTCCCATTGGTTGTGTCCTTCAGCAGACACATCTGCAGACGTTCTGCACGACGGGCTTGCACTCGTGTGAAGGGGAGGCCGGGAAGCTTCCCCCTCAAGTTCACACACAAAAGCCCCGGGCCTTTTGGTAACCTGAAAGGAACCATTACTGAAAGAAAGACTAAGACTTCAATAGATTTTGCTTTTCTTGCACACCCAGCACTGTGGAGCCCCCGTGAAGGCCTGACAAATGCTCGTCCTCCGTGAGAAGGCTAGTGTGTCCACGGTCACTGAAATACAACGATAGCAGCTGAACATCCACAAGTAGTCACACAATCGAAAGACAGGCAAATGGATACACGTTACACTGCAAAGGGGGAGCTACGTTGTAGAAGAAGGGGACGTTGCTGGGATTGAGGGCAGAACACAAGAGTGTGACTTTCACACGTCTGAACTTTCTCGTTTTACTCAAACAGGAGAGTGGTTTGTTTTGCTGGTAATTTAGTAAGGTGGAAACGTTTAAATAAGAAGGGGAGAGGGAATGCTTACTTCACTTAAAGAACTTAATCTCAGTGTCAACACAGTCATAGAAAAGATCCCCCACTTCAGTGGGGTCCAGAGGGTCAGAGCTGGTCAGAATTTCTTCCATGGCTTCCAGGCCTTGCTTCTCTAGTTCCAGCATGGTCTTCCTCAGCTTGCGACCTTGCTCCTGAGGAAGGGCGGGAACAGCGAGAGTCACTACGATGGACAAGAAAGCCTCTCAGGGGCCTACCCACCCCATTCGATCTGTTTCCCCAGGGCTGCCGCAGGGATCATTCTAGAATGCCAGTGCGGTTATGGTACTGCTCTGCTTGGCATACCTACCTCCTCACTGCCTTTAGGATAAAATCTAGACTCTTGAGTGATATTCAGGAAAGGCCTTTTGTAACCTGAGTACGAGGCTCTTGCTTGCCTCACCTCCCGCCAGGCCCCCCAGAGTCTCCCTTTCTCTTTAGCCAAACTGAATTAATTGCATTCTTCCAACCCATGATACTCCACCTTGCCCTTCCTCGGCACTTGGTCAACAGGCACCCATCTCCGGGCCTCTTTGAACCTTTCCTCTGGGCTCCCTGTCCGTGCCTTTACTTCTGCCGTGGTTGTTCTCTTCCTGTCCTGTAAGGGTCTGTCTATTTGCCCGTGTCCCCCATTAGACCATGATCTCCCGGGAGTGAGAACTGGGCTCATCACCAGGCTTCAACGCCTGGGACACAAGAGGCATGGGACACAGGAGGCACCCCCAGTAAATGTTTGCTGAATGGACAAACGATCAGTGAATAAACACGTGCCGTGTCCGTCGCCCGACGTACTTTCTTCTGAGCTGCTGAGATTGCTTCTTCCACTCGCTTAGAGTGTGTGACAGTGAAAAGCTTCCATTTGCCCAGTTAGTCCCAGAATGGAGAAGCCGCCGTCAGCAGCCGTCCCCCACTTCCTAACACAGCCTTGACGCAAAGCAACGGTCATGTCTCAATGTCAGAGCCCACCCACCCTCGTCCATCTCATCTCCGTGGCATTTTGTGCAGAAGGGCTCAAACACACGCCCCTCTCTCCCTCCGCCTTCTAGTTGCCAGAGAGCCCGAAACGACGCACCGAGTGGCATTTTCACTCCGGGCTTACTGTCATCCACCTGGAAGACAGGCACTGCTGGGAACCGCAATAGACAGCCCCGGACAAAAGTCAGTGCGGTGGAGCGGAAGCACTCACGGTTCCACGGAAACATCCGGCAGGGAAGACGGAGGTGAAAACACCAGGTGACTCTGACATGTCAAAATGGACATTTCTGTGGCACGGAAGTGCAAAGCCTTTGGATGGTGAGACTGCCCTTCTCTGAGATGCTTTCTGAAATCCCTTGGGTTTACTGCTGATGGCGCCCTTCTTTCTATGCTTTTTATATAGTCCACCATGCCAAGCACAAGAAAAAAAGCTCACCCGGTCCACGCAAATGCAAACGCCAATTTCCCTACAAGGTGTCCCTTTCTTCAGGACAAACTAGACTCGTTGCAAGTTGGCAAATACATGCTTGGGAAGCAGATGGGCGTCTAACTGCCACGTTCCTTCCCCTTCCCTTTAGCAAAACGGAGTCTTGGATTTTATACGCAACCCATCACTAGTGGCTGCTGTGGGCATATACTGGGTGTAGGTCTCGTTTGAATTGATGTCTTGTAACTTTATTTGCCAAAGCTTTGCGGGGAGGGGCGGGTGAGCTGCACCTTGGAGAATAACTTTTTTTAAAAGCTAGGAACCTGGGGCGTCTGGGTGGCTCAGTCGGTTGAGCGTCCGACTCTTGATTTTGGCTCATGATCCCAGGGTCGTGGGATCAAGTCCTGTGGAGGGCTCCAAGCTGAGTGTGGAGTCTGCTTGAGGTTCTCTCTCCCTTTCTCCCTCTCCCCTGCTCGTGTACACACTCTCTCAGATAAAAATTGAATTCAATTTAAAAAACTAGGACTTTGAGAATCTTTTTTGAAAAACTCTTTTAAAATTATAGTAACATATGCATAACACAACGTTTGCCATTGCAGCCATTTTTAGGTGTACAAGGTCAGTGGCATAAGCACATTTGCACTACTGTGCACGCCCCCCCCCCCCCCGTCTGTCTACAGAACTTTTTTGAAGGATTACTTTTTTTTTTAAACAACACATGATTGCGTCTTTAAGGTATTGCCATCTCGTACCAACGTTTTACCCCCAAAAGTACACAAAGAATTTTAGACAGCAGGAAAGCAGTTACCCCCACCAGAACTGCACACATCTATTATTCCCAGGGACCATCCCCAGGGAAACAGTAAATGAAAGAGGGATATTCCCAGCCCACTGAGTTCTAGGACAACATTAGACGTGGAGGCTTCATTTCGTTAGGTTTCAGGGGACTGGCCGGAAAAGTGAACAGCAGCCTTCTCGGAAGGCCTCAGGTCCCCGGGTTTCTGGACGGAGGCGTACTGGCGAGGAGGGAAACGATGTGCGGGATTAACGCCTTCCTGCCTCCTCGAGCGCAGACCGCACCCCCCTCCGCCAGCCCACCCCTAGGCTCACCTGGTCACTTTCGATGACAGCGCGTGCCCACTGGTGGGCCTTGTAGAGCTCGTGCCGGCGATCTGGCTTCTCCTGGAACCGAGGCTCCTTTTTGGCAGGGTCGTCGTCCCCAAAACAGGGAGATTGTGCTTTGGGGACAAGTTTCACATCATCCACAAAGATGAAGGGCTTGAATATGGACCTGGAGGGAAAGGAGAGGTGCTTCAGCCCAACTGAGCTTGAGGCGTGAGGACATCAGAGGCTGTCCTTTCATTAGGCCATCGCTTCCTGAGCCAGCTCCTGGCGGCTGGCGGGTGGGGGCCGAGACAGACACAACTGCGTATTTTAGTAAATATTTTAGTAAAGCTGTCATTTGACAGCTGCAAGTTCTTCTATGAGCAGCAAGGAGACATCAAAACAGACTTGCTTTGTTCCTGGAAGAACGTTTGGGAGGCCCCTTTCGGCTGTACAAAGTAAGGCGAACAGACGCGTGGCGTTTGGAGAAAAGGGTGCAACGGGCCATCCATCTAGGCTGAAAGGCGTCTGCCTTTCTCTACCCTGGGGCAGCACCTGCAATAACAATAGGAGAGAGAGGGCTACAAACACGCCCCCAGGTGTACGGGTCGGATCCGGGTTATTTTCTCTCCTCTACGCCGGTGCCCTGGCCACCATGCTTCAAGTGGGTCAGCAGTGAGCTGGGATATTGACTCCTTCAGCCCTGAGGTGGCGGGGCTCGAGGCGGCCAGGGAAGCCCTGCCAGTGTGCCACACAAACACGTTCAGGTGTGCCACAGTCTGAAAAGAACTGGGAACCGGGGACCCTGGCTCCCCGAATTGTGTCCTTGGACCCGGGGCTTCGGCATCACCCTCAGGCCCCGCCCCCATCCTGCTGAATCAGGTGGTGCGCGTCAACAAGGTCCCCAGGGGATTGGCGATAGACCAAGTCTGAGGAGCAGGGCTACAGGGACAACAGGACGGGCTCTTCCCCCATCTGAAGCGCCCCCCCCCCAACCGCCCCACGCCCGCTATCTGGAGGTAGAATGTTCTGTGAAACTTCTCGTAAGCCAAAATGGTACAGAGCAAAGAAGCAGTTACCATTTCATAAGAGCGAGAAGCCTCTTGGGATTTCTTTCGGTTAGTGAAAACAGGTACTGTACTAACGCACGTCTTTCGTAAAAGGGACGTGGCAGAAAAAGAACTTGCGGATAGCGGGGGAGATCTGTCATGAGAAGTAACCTCTTAGGTTAGTTCCCTGAGGAGGTCACGGGAAAGAGGGCTCAAGAGAGTCAAGACACAGAACTCACTCTGCAAGACCGGGCTCAGGCTAAGTTGATTTGATTATTACAAGCAGCGAGACCTTCATACTCCAAGCTGGGGAAGTGGGGTGGGCCTGGTTAAGGATGGGCACCAGGTACCCTGTTCATGGACCCTCCCTCCCCAGGACATGGGGGGACTGCCTTTCATAGAGGGACCACGAAGTGCCACCTCCTACAGCCTCCTGAACATCCACGGGTCGTTGGCCCTTCTACTGAATGCTCAATACAATGCTGCATTATCCAATTAGTCATTCAGTTGATTCTGCAAAAGGGCTGCAGGGTGAGGGGTCCCAGGAAAAGGGTAACAGACGGGGAAGGGTGGGGAAGCGGGAGGAAAACGGGGGGGAGCAAAGAGTCCGGCACAGACATGGCTTCTGGGGCCTTCTGGTCTCTTACAACACAGCGGCCTCACAGGAGGCAAGCATCCCATCCTTCAGGACCCGATAGCACAAGGGGTTCCTGAAAAGTCGGCGCCCATCGTGCCGCCTGCCAGCAGACGTTAATCTGCAGCCTCCTGGCCCGGCGCAGAGACCCTTCTGTGGGACCCTGGCTCTGAGGCTCCTGCTGTGCAGCCCCAAGCCCACACAGTTCACGTCTTCTGGGCCGCAGGGTCTGTGCCGTGGCCAGAAAGGGTCAGAGTCGTGACCTCCACAGGCTTACGCTGGGCAATGAGGTGGCCAGGCTCAGTCACTGGGAGGGCGTTACTTTACATCTCAGGACCATTCTGACACGGTGGCCCCGTGGGCGAGAGCCACGGTTCTGGGGGGCCAGGAGGGACACAGTCTGGTATCACTCGTCGGGCTGAGCACGGATCCCAGATCTGCCTGACTCATGACAGCAGCGGCGGGGCACTGGGCTGGGCCTCAGAATAAGGGTACGTGACTCCTCTCTACTCTGACCAGCTGTGGGGGCACTCGTGCTCCCTGTCTCTGATTGGGACTAAAATGATCTCGAAGTTCCCTTCCAGCTTCCAAACCTATAAATTTCTATTTGTATGTCATGCAGTTCATGAACTTGTGACTCTGACTTCAAGACGTTCATGCTGGGGCACTTGGGTGGCTCAGTCGGTTGAGCATCTGACCTTGGCTCAGGTCACGATCTTACGGTTCGTGAGTTCGAGCCCCGCATTGGGCTCGTTGCTGTCAACACAGAGCCTGCTTCAGATCCCTTGTCCACTTCTCTCTCTCTCTGCCCCTCCCCTGCGCTCTCTCTCGGTCTCTCTCTCTCTCTCTCTCGGATCCTCTGTCCACCTCTCCCTCTCTGGCCCTCCCCTGCACGCTCTCTCTCTCTCTCAAAAATAAACATTAAAAACAAGAAGTTCATGCTAAGCACAGTCATGGTCTTTTGCATCCAATACATAGGATAACAGTGTAGTAAAAATCAGAACATTCCAGTTGATGGAACTGCCAACCCATTCCACCTCAATAAAGGTGCCCAGTGGCTTTTCTAAAGCAAGAAAGTACCGTATGTTTACTAGTTATCCCATCTATCAGTTTTCTTTCTCAAAATAAATAACAAATACAATGGGATTCCCATAATACTCTAATGCAGCCAAAGCCCTCCAAGGATTTTTCCCCCAAAGTCTGTAAGGAAGTCAGCACCCTCAACTGCTATAAACATGAAGCACAGATTTGTCGAGTGGTTAAAGGGAGAGTTTTTGAGACTGAATAAATAAAAAACTACTGCTGATAACAAATTGCAATAACACTAATAATTATTTAAACCTGAATGTGGGAATTATAATTCGGGGTTTATTTGTGCCTATGTATCCAAAAAAAGCAGAATGTGCATAACTCAGTGGTTCCCAAACCTTCTGATTTCTTGCCAAGCCTTATAAAAAAATCACACGAACGATACAAATAGGTGAGGAGAATTTCTGACATTTTCCCACACTTGAAGTTCAGATCAAGGGGGGTGCCTGGGTGGCTCAGGCGGTTAAGCGTCCAACTTCGTTTCAGGTCATGTTTTACAGTTCGTGAGTTTGAGCCCTGCATCGGGCTCTGTACTGGTGGTTCGGCGCTTGCTTGAGATTCTCTCTCTCTCCGTCTCTCTCTCTCTTCCCCTTCTCCACTTACTCTCTCTCTCTCTCTCAAAAATAAACTTTTTTTTTTAAAGCCCAGATGGTAGCTTCTTAAATGCCACTTCATCAAATGTATGCTAAGTAACGACCCGGACATTAAATGACTTGACCAAGGTCACATATCCAGCCAGCGGCAAAGCTGAAACTGTCATCTGAGTCACAAGGCACACCCCTCCCAGGCCACCGGGACAGGGCAGGGCACACTTTGTCACACTTGTGGAACCCTCCCAGAGTGTCCCAGGGAGGGCCCTGACGTGAGGCACAGCTGAGAGGGCTCCAGAAAGCTGGTTCAAAGAAGCCACCTAACCCGTAATTCACCCCGGGTCACCCGGTCCCTGCATTGTGTGCCGTGACACGAACACAGGCTAATAGGCCCAAAAGGGGAAAGTGCTTCCAGCGGCAAAGAGTCTCCCATCAGCTGGTTAGTGAGGAGGTTTAAGGCCGGCTGAGCGACTCTACAGGGACAATCCACCGTCAGGAGGGACAATTAAAGGAAGCCATGAGCGACATAAAGGAAACCGTATGACCACGACCCTCAGCTCTCCCTGAGACAAATCTAAGGCACAGTCTGATGACAGGGACCAGAGCGTGCTCTCCCACGCTCTGTCTCAGAAGCCTGCAGAATCTTAGCCTTCGAGCCCAGAGACCTGCTCCCTGGGAGGCATCCTGGCCTCATCTGTCCCTTTTGTCTTCCAGAATCTTGTGACCCACGGGCCGACCCAGTGTAAAAAATGTTTCCCTGTCATTTGTTTTCTCATTTGGCAAGAGAGCATAATTACCGTGGAAACCCCTGACGTTTTATAGCATGTCATAACTTTCAAAGCGCTTGCATTCAGTTCTCCTAGTACCCCCATTTTCTATTCGTTCACTTTTCTATTGTATCCATTCAACACGCAAATACGTGTTGAGTAATGATTGAGTACCCGTCACCATTCTAGGTACTAGGGACACAGCAATGAACAAGGCAGGGAAAACATTTCCATCCCATTTTACAGATGAGAAGACTGAGGCTCACAGCAGCTAAGTGTTGGGTCCAAAGGCATATTCTTAGTAAGTGGCAGATGGAGAACTAAATTCAGGTCTTCTAAACTGAGGTCAGTTTTCCGCCCACGACCTCACACCATTATATTAACCTTCTGTTGGTTCTTCATACACACTGTGCAGAAAAATAAAACCCTTTTGGTGCTTTGGGATTTTATCATCAGTGGCCAGCCGGCACTTCTGACCTCAAATATGGCTCTATCCTTAGGAAGGTGCAGAAACTCCCCAAGCCACTCAGCCAGGCTTATCCCGTGCCCTGGAGTCCCCCAGATCCACTGAGGGGAGTCTGGCACAGAGCGGGGCAGCACAAGGCTCCTGCGTGGGTGAATCTTCTAAACGTTCAACCAAGCTCAAAATAACCCAAAATAACCAGTTTTCTCTCAATTGCAGGTGTCTCTTGAATGGGTCGCTCCAGCTTCACTGTCGGTCACTTTAATCACACGATCTCAGCTGCATCTGGCTGAGGGCAGGACCTATCAGTGAAGGGCCTTTCTATTTTAAAGGGAAAGAGAACTCGTACATTTGGGGCATGGGATGAGCTTCGGGCTGGATCCAGATGCTCTGGAAGGTTGTGAGGTCAAAGGGCAGAAGAGAGGAGGAATCTGGTGCTGTACGCATTCAGAGTGAAATTGACGGGGGTGCTATTTCACACGGGGCCCTCACCTCTGGGTACGTCTCTGCTGGCTGTTCCCTGAACAGTACCAGGGATCGTATTTACCTACGCGGCCGCGTCTAAGGTTTGTTAAGTGTTATCTCCACCAACAGACAGGCCGCTCGTCACTACATTTGAATTAACCAGATGAAACAGTCTCAGTTGACTCAGCTTAGCCTCTCAAACTTAGCACACTGGGAGAAGAGAAGGACACACACACACACACACCAGGTCCCCTGCAACTCCCCAGCTATTTGCCGCTAGTTAAATTAGGCCCAACATCCCATTTTCCTAGAATTTCTTCCCTATTTTCTGTTTCCTGAGCCGAAGTCCACAGCCTCATACAATGAGAGAAATGGGTTGGGACACAGCCTTCTGATATTTAAAATGGAAAAATTTTTTAATTTTCTCCCCCTCTTGGTTTCTCCATCCTGTACCCCGAGTGGACTTTCTGTGGGCTTTCTCAGATGTGGAGGCCTCTTGGCGATGTGCCGGCTTGGCAACCGTATCTGAAAAAAATAAGCCCCGATCCATGGCGTCTGCCGGCTTCTGTGGTGTGAACATGCCCACTGTGACCCGTGTCACGTTACCAGTGTGACGTCACTGAACACAGGGTTGGGAAGAGACGCACCTGCTCGGCTCTCACGGGCTCCAGGACCCCGAATTTCACAGTCTCAATGTGCTAAGGTACCTCTCTCCCCTTTCCCTCTCCAATTCTTCACATCAGTGAGGCTTTGGCAAGTGCCAGCTTCCACGAAGGAAACGGCTTCCAAAGGTCAGAACCAGAGCACTGAAGTCAGTCGCTGTCACCAAGTGGATAACTGAGGCACCAGCTGACTCAACGGAATATTAATAGGACAGAATCTGCCTCCTCAATAAAATTAATTAAAGGTCTTTTGCATCTCCCTCTTTAGCTCTCAAACTCTGACTTTTGCACCTCCATCCAGCCCTCAAACTTGCACAGAACCTGGTCCATCCTGGAAGGGGCGGAGAAAGAGGAAAAGAGCGCGAGAACAAGTTATTTCCAGAGAAGGATCTGTAATGAGTCCACCGAGCAAAGGGCAGAAATGTGTCGAAGCAGACAGAGCAACAGTCAGATGGTGTCCTTTGGTTCCGAACATTAATTGGGAGGGATAAAGAACACAGTCCCGCTCTTAAATCATAATCTTTCGCGAGCCCCCTGCTTTGAAATGATTTCCTGAAAACATCTCTCTACTGTTTCCAGCGTCAGCAGAAGCCAGCTAAAATTTCCCCCATTTACTACCTACAAACCCAAGAGGAGGTAATTATGCTTCCTGCTGACAAAATAGAAAATGTTAAACATGCCCAATTACAGAGAAACACTGAAATGGTGAATAGGAGAAAAGACTCTGTGACAGTTCTAACAGTCACAGTAGGAAACGCAGCTCCCTTAGCCCTGAAAGATAAAAAATGAATGCCTTAATCTTCTTTAAGTTCTTTTCAATTAATTTAACCATGAATAACTTTCTTTTAAAATTACTTGAAATCTTCCAGATTAAATATAAGCAGGCTATTTCCCAGCCCATTTTTAGAACCGTACTGGGCCCTATACTTCAGTCTAGGAAATGGCATTCCTTTCCGTTAGTGTCCTGGCCTCACACAGCCCCATCTTCTAAGCACAGCTGGGGCCGGTGCCTGAGACATCAGGAGCAAGGCGGGTACTTCAGGCCTTCCTCAGCTCAACCCACTCCTTCAAAGGCTCCTGCCCACTAAAGAACACGGCAGGGCATTCTAGTCACTCTACAGAAGGGCTCTAAGTGCCCACGTGTACCCCTGTGGTGCGGCACAGAGTGCTCCCAAGAGGCAGCTGAGCCACCAGCGTTCGGGGCAAGCTAAGTCGGAGTCCATGAAGGGAGGTCCAGACAACAGGGAGAGGAAGGACGCGCCCCAGAGCTGGTGGACGGACAAGAGGGCGGGAGCAGGGCCATCCATGAGAGCAAGCATCCAGAGCTTCGAGATAAGGTCAAAAGGAAGCAGCCGGGGTCAACCAGGAGTGCACCCTGGGAGGCCGACTGGAATACCATGGAGAGGAGGTTCACCGTGGGAGGCCATGAGAGGGTGGCCAGGCTTGTTTACTGGAAGAGTGGGGGGTGGGGGCTGGCGGGGAGAGGAGAGATGGAAACATAATCTACAACAGAGTACCGTTTCATGGCTCTCTGCATGCGTCCATGCTGTCTCTCTACCCAAAAAGTCATTCCTGCTTTTCATTCCTAACAAACTCTTCCTCTTCCCACAATGCCCGGCGCGCAAGAGATCCTTCCTCAGTGAAGCGTGCTCCTTCATCATCTCCTCCAAGCCACCTGTTACCTTGCATACACTTCATCCCTAATACCCAATCAGCATGATATCTGGTACACAGTAGGTGCTTCATACATGCTTGTTGAATGAATAAATGAGTGGACGAAAAACTAGGAATAGCTTATACTGAATTTAATAGTCAGGCCCTGCTAGAAGGATCTACTGATATTGGCAGTAATTTACAAGTAAGTCCGACAGGTCAAGAGAGGTACTCGGCTTTTCCCCTGAGTCATCTAAGAAACCATCCCTAGCTAGACACCATCATTGTCTTCTATTCCTGAAACAGTAAGAGGAGAATAAATATGTTTAGCTGAAAAGGGAATGAAATTGAACAGCTGCAGATTTCCTGATAGCAGTCAAAGATCTGACACCGGATATACAAACAATGATGAGTGTTTTCAGCCAAGAGAACCCCTAAAAAATACCACTGAAACTATCAGAATAGGACATCTTCATGGTTTTCCAGGCTGAGGGTCAGTCTTAACCTGACACATTCGTAAGCCCACCTTAAAGATTCTGATACAACAGGTTTGGGTCAAGGCACCTGTATTTTTCAAAAACTCCCCCAAGTGCTTCTGATAATGAACTGAATTAGAAACCGCTGGAAAGCTGTGTCTAAGCCACTGATGCCATGACTTGCAGTGTATGTGACCGAACGTTACCAGGGAGTGGGGCTGCTGTCTGCCTGGCAAATCAGAGATAGTCTTAATAAAAGAAAAGTTAAGCCTACTGTCTATTTACTTGGATTATCTCATTTAATCCTCCCCACAAGCATACGAAGTAGGAGCTGACATTATCCCCAGGACCCCCGGTCTGTACAGCACACTGAAGCTTACAGAGGTTAAGTAACTTACCAGCCACTCAGTGAGAGAGATGGAACTCAAAATCCTGACAGGTGATTCTAGAGGCTGTGTTCTTAAACACTGGGCAGTACAATGCCTTTGCTGAACGTAGGCAGAAAGCAACTCCCTAAAACACAATGTCTTACAAAGTGGTCAGTGCCCGGAGGCGCCTGGTGGCTCAGTCGGTTAAGCGTCCGACTTTGGCTCAGGCCATGACCTCGCGGTTCATGAGTTCGAGCCCCGCGTTGGGC
This sequence comes from Panthera tigris, assembly GCF_018350195.1. NCBI lineage: Eukaryota > Metazoa > Chordata > Mammalia > Carnivora > Felidae > Panthera > Panthera tigris. The sequence continues at coordinate 120,205,050 of NC_056661.1, forward strand.
TCTGTGCTGACAGCTTGGAGCCTGGAGCCTGCTTCGGATTCTGTGTCTCCCTCTCTCTCTGCCCCTCCCCTGCTCACGCTCTGTCTCTCTCTGTCTCAAAAATAAATAAAACATTAAAAAAAATTAAAAAAAAAAAAAAGTGGTCAGTGCCCTTGACGTTGCCTCAATCTGCATTGCCTCCGGGCTATTTGGTCCTCTAACTTACAGGAACTGATTGTTTTGATCAATCTTGGGCATTCCTGCATCTGTCTCACTGTGTGTTATGTATGTTTGCATCCCTCATGCATGTTTGCACAACGCCTGGCCCATGATATCAACTCAATAAATATCGGTTGAATTTAAACCAATTTGATTCCACGGATGTCATAAAAATGATATGACTCCAGCCAAGAACTCCCCTTTGTCAAAGCTCTTTGTGCTGCATTGGCCACGTTGGGGCCGACTGAAAAATGTGACTCGGCTATAGAAAGAGAGGTACAGGGACGCAGCGCGTGCGCATTGGATGAGCTTTCGAGGAGCACATACTTCCTGCCAGCACGACTGTGTCTCAAACAAACCTGGAAGGATCTGGGGTCCCAGTGAAGTAGTGAATGCACGGCGAGCTTCTATTCTGAGGCAGAACAGACACTACACTGGCTGTGGTAAGGAAGGACTCAGAATCTATACAGACTCCACTGGCTTTGTCCCGTAAGATGTCAATCATAGTCTGCACAGTAATGCTTTCTGTAAAGAAAAAAAAAAAAAAGAGAAAGAGAGAGAGAGAGAAGCTTTAATAGCGGCAAGTTGTTAACCAAAACCCATTTGTTCCTTTTCTTCTTAGTTACAGAACCCTGGACTATAACTGGCCAGCTACAGACTATGTTTCCCAGCTTCCCTTGTGGCTCGGGCGGGGTCACATGATAAATCCCGACCAGTGGGAGAAGAAATGCTACGTGCAACTTCCTCGTCACCTCCATACAAAGGATGGTTCGCCCTTCACTTTGTTTGCCCCTCTTTCTGCTGCCCAGGACATGCCCGCAAGTCGGACCACAGGCGGAAGTCAAACGTCACGTATGGCTGTCCTCTGGTGCCGGGTAACCCACCAGCCCTGGACTGGCCGTATACATCTAGACCATAACACGGGAGAAAAATAAGCTTCCGTTTTCTCGAAGCCATATTATTTTGGAGTCTCCTTGCGCTAAGTAGCACTTAGCAATTTCTCAACCAGTACAGTATGCAATAGAACGATATCCATAGGAAAGTATTTGCAGTCTATGCACAATCCACTAAGCAAGTTCTCTCATACACACTTGCTGGTTACAGCCAGCACTGTATTTGGAGAATGACCTCTCTGCAGTGGGAAAGAGACACACAGAGAAATATTCAGAACATTCACAGCCATTTTGACTACTGGCTCTGACTTCAGATAAATGCGTAAACAACTCCTTGGCTACAAAGGACCCCGGTTTTACATTTTCTCCCTCTGATCATGATTCGTTAAAACACTATTCTTTCCGTCTATGTTCACATAGATGGAATCAAAGCGTCACATAAAGAAGAGGTGCCTTAAACTTCACTAACACAACTCACGTCCTCTTTGTACATTTCCAATTGTAATATGCCATACCTAAAAGAATTAATAAAGCCTTGATTTCTTCAACTACCCGGTGTTAAACATTTTTCATTGTCTTACGAATGAGTTTATTGATTTAAATCAGGACCCAGTCGGTTGATAACAGCTGAAATCTCTTTTGACCTCTGCCTCTCACTTTATCCCCTTGCATTTTATTTGTGGGGCCATTTCTCCTATAGAGTTTCCCACAGTCTGCACTTTGCAGACAGCAGCCCCTGGTGTTACTTAGTATGTCCTTCCATCCTCTGCATTTCCTGTAAACCCGTAGCTAGGTCCAGAGGCTTCATCAGATTTAGATTTGATGTTCTGGCAAGACTGCTTCATACGTGGTATTGTATACTTTTATCAAGCTGGGTTTTTTTGTTTTTTTTTTTTAACTTTTGGAGTTTTTTTTGAAGTTCCCATTTTATTTTTTATTTTTAAAAAAAAATTTTTTTTAACGTTTATTTATTTTTGAGACAGAGAGAGACAGAGCATGAATGGGGGAGGGGCAAAGAGAGAGGGAGACACAGAATCAGAAGCAGGCTCCAGGCTCTGAGCCATCAGCCCAGAGCCCAACGCGGGGATCGAACTCACGGACCACGAGATCGTGACCTGAGCTGAAGTCGGACGCTTAACCGACTGAGCCACCCAGGCGCCCCATGAAGTTCCCATTTTAAAATGGATCACTGTCCTACCTTCCTACCCTTAATACATTAAGTTCTACAGCCAAAGTCGTGACGTGTTCTTCTACGTTAAGCATCGGCAAGCTTTTTCTTAAAGAACCAGACAGTAAATATTTCAGGCTTATGGGCCCCACCACCTTGCTGTAACTTACCTGTTGCAACTCTGCAACCGTGCCAATATGGCATGGAAGCAGTCATAACCAGCACCTAGATAAATGCGCACAGCTGTGTTCCAGTAAAATTTTATTTGCAAAATAGGGGATTGCCAACAGGTCCCAGTCTGTTGACCCCTGTTCTAAATGATCACAGGTCTAACTTACAAAACGCATGTATCACTGGCAACTATAAAATGTGGCCTCAGTGGTTTACTTGGAAGGGTTTCCGCTCAGGCACAGAAGTAATAAGCTATCCAGTCACCATGTTTGCCTCAACATGGATTCTGATTAAGTCAACAGCTAGGTGTGAGATAGAGGGTTCGGGAAGAGAATTCAGAACAACAGTTCCAACTCAACAAATGTTCACGGAGCAAAAGACTATAATGGACACCACGAGGGGATCCCAGTATGAGTGAAAGACAGCGCCCTGCCCTCCAGGCTCAGCAGGCCACTGAGAAAGGAAAATACAGGAAGACAAGGCAATGAGTGAAATACACAAATGCTGAGGTAGAAGGAAGGCTACAGTAAGTTATCACGAAGACAAGCACAATGACTTGAATCAGAAGGAGGAAAAACCCTCGTGGATGAGGAAGCATCCTGTAACAATAGATATACGTCATCCTGCCTGCACATCAGGGACATCAACACAAGTTCGTCTCTATGTACAAGGTCCGTTCTCATTTCCACCTCCTTGCTCACCCCCCGAAGTTCAGACAAGTTCTCTGAAACACAGCTGCAAGACAACAGGCATGAGAGGGAGAATCGTAAGGGATATACTAACTCACCTTCTTTCTTTTCTAAGCTGTCTTTGCCTGCACAGCAGTCTAGGTGGTCATCAGCCGGAGAAAAAACTTCGGAAAAATTGAACTCGTCCTCTCCCGTCCACCAGCCTTGACTCTGAGCATAACTCCTGAGCTCAGGATGCTGCGCGTCTATCTTAGTGGTGAGCGAAAGCTGATTGCAAATACACTTCACTCCCTCTGTAGAGAGTGCAAAGTCCGGTTAGCTGGAAAGATACTTAGAAGGACTTAATCAAGAAATGGAAATTTACAGCGAATCCCTTCTCTGCGATTCGACTTTAGAGAGAGGAAATGACTCTATTTTTGAAGAGAGAAACACAATCCTTGGTCCTCTTGTAAGAAGACCTCCCAGAAGGTTTGACCAGTCCTGATCGGGCACTACCACATTTTAAAGGAGCAATGGTCGCTGGATCTAAAATTCACACTCGGAAGGAAACCTGTGCAGCTCTCATTAGGGCTAAATAAACCCCAGGCATCTATTAACGATAGGAAAAATGAAAGGTTTCTTGAAAGAGACATGACGCGACTTACAAGACTTATGAACATCACAATTATAGCCATGCTTCTTCCCCAATTTAGGCTTCCTCCACTTGAAGGAACACTTTACACCTCCACCCTCTGCCCAAGTAACATCACTTTTGGAAAACACAAAGATGGCACCTCTTCATTCAACTTTTTTTTTTTCAGGTCGCAACATTTAGAAAAACACAGTGGCACTGATACTGAATTGTTTTAAAAGAACAGAATGTACCTGCAAATATACGTCTCTGAGGATATCAGTATGAGCGTGTGTGTGTGTGTGTGTGTGTGTGTGTGTCCACGTGTGTACGTGTATATGAGTGCAGAAATTCTATGGGAATTTTTTTCTCATAAAAATATAAGTGCAGCTAAAAGAGTCTAGAGTCGGGAGCGCATGAATGCTGAGTGCACTCCAGCTTGATGAAACTCCCCTATCGGCTGGCAGGCTTCCTGTGGCTTCTTCCAAAGCCTCAGCTGCAAATCCACTGAGGATGACTTCATTCTTCAAGATGCTGTCTAGAACACTAAGAAGTTATGAGTTGTAGCTCAAAAGAGGCCATCCGTACTTGCTGCTTCCAGAGAGCGTGCTGATCTTTTAAATTCTTGGGAGAATCAAGTAGAGAGAGAGATCAAACCACAAGCCGCAAGCCGTTACTGCCTAAAAACCAGTTTCTAGAGACAAGGTCAGTGCTGGACAGGGTTCTTCCAGTATGTTCTGCTCCACTGATTTGTTCTTCCAAAATAAGTATTCCTAGCTGATGGGCATTGGCCTTCTGCCGCTCATCTTTTCAGAGGACAACACAAGAATAAAACTACTTAAAAAAATTAAAAATAAAAAGGAGCTTTGGCCTAAAAAGGGGCTTTTGGCATTCTTCATGCTAAGCTATCCAAAAAAATCCTGTGAGCAACGCCACAGATATTATTTTCCTAAAGGGCTGATTTATAATGTATGTTTGCTTTCGGGGCGCCCAGGTGGCTCAGTAGGTTAAGCGTCTGACTCTTGATTTCGGCCCAGGTCATGATCTCACGCTTCATGATCAAGCTCTGAGTCAGGCTCTGTGCTGACTGTGCAGACCCCGCTTGGGATTCTCTCTCTCCCTCTCTCCACTCCCCACCCCCCCCCCCCGCCCCGCAACTCGCTGTCTCTCTCTCAAAAGTACGGAAAAAACATTAAAAATAATATATGTTTGCTCCCAAGAACGTTAGCATTCAGGGCCTAGTTTCATCAAGTCCTGTTGCACTCACACTGCTGCTGGGATCAGAGGACATGAGATCAATGAGTCCAAGGAATGAATGGCTGAGCTTTTACTTCAATGTTTCGTGAAAGCATGCATTTTGAGGAGATGGGTTTTTTAAGCTGCATCTTGAAGAGAAACTAAGCTTCTGAAATGCAGGTATAGATCAAAAAGTTTTAAGTTCTATTTAAAAGCAATATATGACTGCTTTTTCAGCATGGACCACTAGCCCTCCTGCCGGAAACGTTGGAGAGTAAGGCTTCAGCTTAGAACTTTTTTGATAAAACAGTTTAAAGTTCCTGCACTGCAGCAGGCTCAGTGATCCAGCAGCCACACCAGCTGTCTCAGTCCTGTAAGTGCCATAGGGATGGGGCACAGGCACCAGGAGGTATATGCTGGGCACGTGGGGGTGAAGAAACTCTCTGGGACTGTTGCAAGGGTGCCACCAGCCCATTCGGTGCCCTTGTGAGAATGCGAAGAAGCCACCCTCCTCCAGGCAAGCGCCGCAAGCACGTAGAGCATCCAACACACCCCTCGTCCACAGAAACCCTCATCACTGCACTGACTCAGGCCACAGAAAACCTTGACTCTCAACTATCGCAGTAGATCTTCTGCTTCTAACTCAGGTCAGCTTTGGTTCCAATCACCCCTTGGGTAGGTCTGGAAAACAGGTTTCATCCCTATCATCAATTCTGAGGAACTGGAAGAGACTTCCTGACAAATTCAGTTGAGAAACTGAAGCCCAAGTTTAGGTTCAACACGAGAAGAGGGTGGCGAGCCACTAGCCGCGTGTGCCGTGAGCACAGGAGGGGAGAAATGGCGGCACACCGTCTAGGTACTTGTCATCCAGTCCTGAGGAGCGTCAGGGGGGCTTCACTGGCCGATTCTCTCCTAGAATTCCTTCGTCCTCTCGGAAACCCTTTAACCCACGCTGGGACCTCATCCTGTCTCCAATATGAGGCTGCTAAGTGATGAGACAGGACAACCACACCCCCCTCTAACATCTCCTTCCTCAGAACTGTCTCAGAACAAAGTGCTGCAGGGAGCACAGAGCCACAACTGTGTGGGCACAAAATCCTTCCGAATGGATCCCCTAGGCCTCTGCGCTTCTAGAAACACTGTCTCACAGAGAAATGAGCTTGTCCCAGAGGCAGTCCACGGTCCTCACACAGATCCAAACGCCTCTTTTAGAGGAACATTCCAAGTGCGAGGAGCCACAGGGCTACGGGTGATGAGGGGCAGCTCCCTGTTGTAGGGGTTCACTCACTGAATGGAATGGGATAATCACCATTCCTTTGGCCAAGTCACAGAGTAACCATTTGGGTCACGAAACGGCCGGTAGCCACAGCCGGGTCCTGCCCAGAAAGCAAGCGGAAAATAAGAAATGTCACGAGCGTGTCTCCCAAGTGTTGACACCTCTGCAGCCCAGGTTCTTTCTAGAAGCAGAGCCCAGAAGTGAGGATACGGCACAGAGGGGGTCTGCCGCACCAGGGTGACTCCTACGCGTCCAGGCAGCATCCGCCCGAGCCTCTCTTGCCCTCGAAGCTCCCCCCCACCCCCGCCCGTCCACACCGCTCACCTGTGATCTGCTCAGCAGCCCAGTACTTCCCCACGGTCTCCAGCACCCAGGCTTCCTCGCGATCCACAATCAGATACGCGCTTTGGAAGCTGTGGCAGGCGTGTGCATCTTCGTAATAATTGCCACCCTGTCCGTGTTCCTCCAGCAAGGCGACGATGACATCCAAGGCTTCTTTGGCTGTTGTCCCTCTTTCCAAACCAAGCCTGAAGTAAGAAGACCGGAAGTCTCCCTCAGTCCCTTCGTACGCTATGGTTCTCACCACAGTAACCAAAGCCTGGGGTGCAGCTGAGTTATGAAGCACGCCGTCACGTGTAAATGTATGAAGTATGCAGGCCGATACACAGATTCACGGCACTTGAGCTCAGGATGCGTCTCTCACGCATTCGGTTCCAAATCGTGGGGGTGTTTTCTGTCTTTGGGCACCCCCCGTCCCCCCCCCCCCACACACACACACACAAACAGAAGACTCAGGAACCCAGTGGCTTCTCCCTCGTGAAAGGCAGCTCAGCCAACGCTGTTTCTTTTCTGACTCTGACTCCCATGATGCCGGCCAGCTCAGCTCTAGCCGTGTCAAGACCCCCTTTCTGTGGCTTATTCTCCCTCCTGCCTCCGGGCAAAAGGACACCTGTGCGCAGGGCAGCCTTGATCTCTGTTACTCTACACCAGGCATTTTGGTTGGTAACAAAGGGTTCCATTGCCAGCCCTTGTCCTCAGTACATATGTTTTACTCCGTCATCTCACAGGGAATGGGTGCCTGGTGGGACGTGATCCATCCTTTTCCGCGTATCTCTCCTCCTACCTATCAGCCTGCTTCTCCTGGTGTGGCTTAGAGCGTCACTTATCAAAAAGTACCTATTTCTTCTGAAATGAAACAGCAGTCTGCTCCCAGCCCTTCCAAGTAATCGGCCCCCTACAGAGGGCACAGATACGGCCCTCTGCGTGACCTCGGGCAAGTCCCATAATATGTCTGAACTCCGCGTTATGTCACCTATAAAACAGGTACCTAATCCCTGGGCTCTATGAAGACAGGTGTATGAGATACTGACTGTGAAAATACAAACACAACTGCCCAGGACCAAGGGGGTCAGTAGGTCTGAGAGGCAGCACGCTGTGGCCGAAAAACAATGGCTCAGAGATACGGGGACCTGGCTCCCAATTCTACGTGTGCCACCCACTGGCAGTGTGACCTTAAGTAACATAACCTTTCGGGAACGTGATTTTCTCATTTGTAATGTCAAAACGGGACTACGCCCCTCTCGGGCTGATGTGAAAGAGGATGGCACTTGAAATGTACTCAGTAAATGTCCACTGACTCATCTCTTGCTTCCAATCATAATTCTGGTGGCAGGAACACAAGCGCCTCAGAACAGAGACGACGGTGCCTGCTAAAATGGCAGCATAAGCCAGCTCTGTAGGAATTTTCATCATGCGAGCAATGGTCTCTAAAACTCACCCAGCCTGATTCTTGCTGAAGGAACCTCCACTGTCCTGCCAGGGAGAGGAAAAGATAATGCTACAGACTTATTTCTCTTTCTCTCTATCTTTTTTTTTAAGTTTATGTATTTATTTTGGGAGAGGCAGGGAGAATGCAAACAGGGGAGGGGCAGAGAGAGAGGGAGAATCCAGGCCGTCAGCGCAGAGCCCGACGTGGGGCTTGAACTCGCGAAACCCTGACATCCTGACCTGAGCCAAAATCAAGAGTCGGTCGCTTCACTGACTGAGCCACCCAGGCGCCCCGACAGACTTGCTCTCGCGACAGGCTTATCTTCGTAGTCAGATAATTATATATCCATTTATTGGGCATTTCTCAATTTTAGCTTATTTAGGAAGACTTGGTGAAAAGGCACTGATTTGCAAAGCTGAACCCTAAGACCTTAGCAGAGTGATACAAAATAAACTTAGGAGACGGTTGGCTTAAGCAGACTTTTCTGTTGGTGGGTGTCATCTTCTCCAAAGAGGACCGACAGAAGCAAGCACTCATCTGTTCTTGAGGATCCAGAGGAAACAAGCATGCTATATGAGCACCTCTCTGATCTGCCCGAGCTGTGCCCCGAGGAGGGCCCCCTTCTTCCTTTCACAGATGCCTAGCAGCCTCTGGTCACATTGCCTCATGCATGCATTCCAGGCAGAAGCCTTGTCCCGAGGCCTTCACAGGGCTCCAATCTGCCCAGGCAAACATGTGCTAGGAGCATGGGAATACCTAGCCAGGGCCACACCACCTTTGGAAGCCGTGACTTCTCTTTTGCAGCTTCTAGCTCATTCTCCTGTCGTTCTGCCCGCTGCATTCCACACTGAGGCGCCAGTACGCGCACTTGCCCTCCCACAAGCCAAGAACCTTGGCTCCGGGAGGTTCCTTAGTGCCCTCTGCGTATGGCGTCGGCAGCGGGACCTCAGCACTCATCCACAGACACCACTCTGATCAGACCCTCCTACCCTCTGTGCCAGGACCAAGGAAAACGATACACCTGGCCACTCCCACTTAGCCTCTGTGCCATGGGCCAAGGACAGGACAGCCTGCTCCACTGTATCAGGACGAAAACAACAGCAAGGCTGAGGGGACAGGTGCACCCGGGCTACAGTAGTCTAGGGCCACAAGTTACCCGATATCAAGAGACCCGTTCCAAAGCCTTTCACAGTGCTCTGGCCCCATAGATGGGGCAAATTCACGTGACTCAAAATGAGAACACCATCTTTCTGGTCCCATGCCTACTTTCCTTTTGGCTATGTCACCTCACTATGGGCATGACCGGGGCAGGAAAAGGGATGGAATTCGCTGGGCCAAGGTTAGAGTCTCACTCTGACATCTACCTTCAGTGCAGTTCAGATCCTTTGAACATATGAGCTCAGTCCACGTTTTTCTGGATCTTGGAGTTAGATGCACCCAAGTTCAAATTCTTGTTTTATGAAAACTACTTGTAAGGATCCCTACTTGCAGTCCATGACTCTCACACAGGTATGTCAAGCCCAGTGTGCCCATTCCTGGAAGGTCAATAGACCTATCCATCGGTTGGCGGAAGCTATGGACCACAGAGGTCTCTGTGTAAATGCACACTTTCTCCCTGGAAGTCCTACAAAGTGTCAAAACCGCGAATGCTTGGTGTAAGATGTTGGCTCTGGGAGGTTCTTTAGAGGTCATCCGATCTAAGGCCTCCCCTCGAATAAATGCGGAGACTGTGGTCCCGAGGGGTGCTGTAACTTGGGTGTACTCACACGGAAAACCAAGGCCCCTGGCTCCCAGCCCAATATTCTTTCAACGAGGCCATGAGTCTGTTGCATTTCACCATCTCCGAAAAAAAGAAAGCCAGTTCAGAGTGTCGTTTCGGTCCCACCCACCCTCGCCTTTGGTGGTTCACTCCAAACTCGGTCATTGATCAGCCACCGCAGGCCAGGCACACAAGTCCCGGTGCTCACGGCACGGTGGTGACCAAGGAGAGGCCCCCATCCCACCGAGCCCACGACGCGTCTGCTGCCTCCTGTTATGTAGTGGCCGGTAGAGAAGGAAAAGGGAAAAGGACAAGTGAGATGAAGAAGGACAGGAGGGGCATATATCTCTTCTTTCTTCCTTGATATGTTATGTATTTTATATGCAGCCTTCCCTCTTTTGTATATTTTAGCTACATTTCAAACCATGAACCACCCACTTAAAATACACCGTTCAGTGATTTTTAGTACATTCACACATCTACCACCACAACCTAACTGGGACATTTTCAACACCCCAAAAAGAAGCCCCATATCCATAAGGAATCACTCCCCATTTTCCCACCCCCGCCACAGGCAATCACTAATCTATTTTCTGCTACTATGGATTTGCCTGTTCTGGACATTTCATGTAAATGCAATCATACAACATGCGACCTCCGGTGTCTGGCTTTGTTACTTAGCACGATGTTTTCTTTTTCTTTCTTTCTTTCTTTCTTTTTTTTTTTTTTTTTTAATATTTATTTATTTCTGAGACAGAGAGAGATAGAGCATGAGTGGGGGAGGGGCAGAGAGAGAAGGAGACACAGAATCCGAAGCAGGCTCCAGGCTCTGAGCTGTCAGCACCGAGCCCGACGCGGGGCTCGAACTCACAAACCGAGAGATCATGACCTGAGCCGAAGTCGGTCGCTCAACCGACTGAGCCACCCAGGCGCCCCTAGCACGATGTTTTCAAAACCCACCATGTTGAAGCATGTGTAAGCACTCAATTATTTTTTATTGCTCAATAATATTCCACTGTAATCCACCTTTTTTGTTTTTTCCTATCACCTCAAACTTATCAAAAGACAGATGTCTCCTTTGGGAGGACCGTGTTACAAAAATGAGGTTTGGAGGGAAATAAATCCCGTTCCCATTCCCCCACCTGTTCTGAGCAGTTGTTTCAAAGAATGACTGTGTGGTACCTGACCAGATCCATCCCCAATAAGGCTTCGGTCTCAGCTGCTGGTTCTCTGGCATTGATGGCTTCATTGGCTATGCACACTCCATGCTCATTGGCTCCCATTTCTGCCCCCCAAAGCCAGGCAGGTCTGCTTAGCACAATAGCATGGGTCCTGGGAACTTGGTCGATTGAAATGTACGTGCACTAGAAAACAAAGACAGGAAAGAAAGGACCATCACCCGTCAGGAACCACTCAGTTTCCATCTTGGTACTTAACCGGAACCACTACATCAGTTGCAAACAGAGCCGGAAAATGAAAGGCCTTGGGAACACAAGACTTAAAAGATACCCCAGGTCTCAACGCAAGCTCAGAGGTCTCTAGAGTGAGGTGCAGTTGTGCCAATCAGGTTTCAGTCTCCGGTTCAAGCCCAGTTTATCCACAGTGCTCTCGCATTTATAGCAATCAGCTTCTTTTTTTTTTTTTAATTTTTTTTTAACGTTTATTTATTTTTGAGACAGAGAGAGACAGAGCATGAACAGGGGAGGAGCAGAGAGAGAGGGAGACACAGAATCTGAAACAGGCTCCAGGCTCTGAGCTGTCAGCACAGAGCCCGACGAGGAGCTCGAACTCACGGACCGTGAGATCATGACCTGAGCCGAAGTCGGACGCTTAACTGACCGAGCCACCCAGGTGCCCCAGCAATCAGCTTCTTGAACCAGGTATGCAGCCCATCTGTGCCCTGAATACGCTGTCTGGTCATTTCAGCAGGCACAGATGCTTCAGGGCACAAGCATTTTAAACAAACATAACCATTTATTCCCATCTCTAAAATTCCTTCCAGATCAGTGGCTTTCAAACTTCTTTAAAGTTATTGAACCTTACTACAGAAGAAACTTTACTCGGAGGCCTAACATAGAAAGCAGATGAAAGGAAAATGTGTTGTCTGACGAAGATGGGGGTGGGGCCGGGGGGGTCCCTATGCTCCTGGCAATGATCCCTAGGGCTCCCTGGAACCTAGTTTCATAACCTTCACGTTTGCTCTAGTGGTAGAAAAGGGAACGTGATGATAAAGCTTTACATTTAACTAATGCATTAAATGCTCTCTTATACACTGTGCTTCCCCGTCTGTCCCATCTGATTCTCACACTAAGCCTATGCAGCGGACACAGGGGAAGAGAGTCCCAGAAGGGCATGTTTCTAACTACGATCAGGACAGCAAGACCCACACCATGTGGTGTTGTATATCTTACCTTCTCCAGGCTGCTGTGTCTTTACCTGGAAAATGAGTGAGCTAATCGAGAACAAGCGATTTTGTTTTTCGAAATATTTTTAGCCTTAGAACCCTGCCTTCGCACGAACTCTTACGTAGAAGCATGAAGACAGTAAAAGCGGTCACGGTGCGTTGAGGCAAATGGAAGTTGGGTGGGGGGACGAGCTAACTCAAAGCCCGGCCTGCTGGTTCTACCCTTTCCCTCCCCACGATGGGCCCACGGCACAGACAGCTCCCTTGGAGAAATGAGAAAAAACGTTAACCTGGGTGGCCCATAAGGCGCCTGCTGACTCTGGCATGGAATCCAGGGCTCAAGCTGCACAGCGCTATTTGGCTCTCAAGGGAGAAATTCGTCACCTGCAGCAACCATTTACATTTTAAATTGGGCACTGAAAGCATCGGCTCAACTGTGGCCTCGGATCTTTTTCTGACTCGCGACCCAGTTGTATCGACTGAACACAATCCGGGACGTTATTCTGCATTGATTTTCCATAACGTCTAAGCCTCGGGTAAGAGCTAAAACGCGGGCGGCATGCACACTCATTGGTCAGGTGACATATGTATCTTCATAATCCATGGAAGGTGCTGCTCTGCACTGGGATGATGTTATTTCACTGGATAAATACTGGTAAGACTGAAAGCTAATTAAATCCAGAGGCTGTCAAGAGGCTCTTGAGTTTTTCACGGCAAATTGATAATGAAATGCACTCTTGAAATGTCTTCCCTAGTTCCTGAACGTTGTTTACTTTGAAAAACGCTTCTTTTACAGCAAAAACCTAGCCAGAGCCATGAACAAACTACGGTCCTCTGTGCTCTTCTAAATGTGATAGCAGTTTATATCTTAAAATTGTATTCTTCATGTAAAAAGCAGTTCAGGCATCGACCAACGTTTTCCAAACCCCTCTGTGTACACTGAGTCAGTTCCAGTGATAAATTCTGTCTTGAAAAGAATGAGTAAATATGGAAGGAATTTAAGATTCTTTAAAAAAAAAAATTTTTTTTTAACGTTTATTTTTGAGAGACAGAGAACGGGCAGGGGAGGAACAGAGAGAGGAAGATGCAGAATCCGAAGCAGGCTCCAGGCTCTGAGCTGTCAGCACAGAACCCGACGTGGGGCTTGAACCCATGGACCGCGAGATCATGACCTGAGCCGAAGTCAGTTGCTTAACCGACTGAGCCACCCAGGCGCCCCAGGAATTTAAGATTCTTAAGCGCAGATGTATCATAAAGTTATTTTTATGGGCAAGAAGGAAGCAAAAAGAAGAATGGGTTTATTTATCTGTTCTCAAATTCATTTTTACACATTCGTTTCCATTTTGCCAATTATTTACAGAGCACCAACCACACAGAAGGCATTTTGTGCTAAGCACTGTTTGCAGATAAATCAGGAAGGATGCCTAATCCCTGTTCTTTCAGTTGGGAAACAAGGGAAAGCACACATGCAAATTACCATGACCACCAGGCCAACCTCAGCAGGTATCACTGAGGCCTGTCAAGTTAATGTGTAATCCATCTTTCCCCCTCCTCAATCTTGTACATCTGAGCAATCCATTCCTGCTTTTTTCTTCCACATTCCATTCCATTTATCCCCTTCCAAATACTGTATAATTGGCTTATGTACTGCATATACCGTTTATATATGTTATCTCCCCCAGCCACAAGGTAAGCTCCATAGGGGCAAGGAGATATATTTGTGGTTTAGTTCAGTGATATATCCCAAATCTGGTACACACTAGGCATCAACAGATCTTTTTTCAAGGGAGGGAAGGAAGGAAGGAAGGAAGGAAGGAAGGAAGGAAGGAAGGAAGGAATAAGTGAATAACAAAGAACAGAGGGACATAATACAGGTTCAACAGAAAGAGGGAAATTATCTAAGTGGCCAGAGGATTTATCAAATGAGTGTCATTTGAGTTGATCTTGAAAAAACGGGCCAGACATCGAGGCGCTCCTGACAGAGAGGTAAGAGCCAGAGAAGAGAGAGACAGAGACGGGGCCAGGAACATTCCCCCCTCTGTGCCACTCACAGAAGCTATTGCGAAGGCATTGAGTAACAGCACTGCAAGAGCTCAGTAAGCATTGACTGATAAAAATGTTGAAAACTGAATCCAAAAGACCATATGGTCTTCGTGGGAGTTCAAAATATTTGCAGCCAACTTGACACTTTTTAGCCAAACTCGGAAGGAGGAGGAAGAAAAGAGATGCCCAAGTAGCCAGATGGGCCACATCGGCCCCTCCTAAACACCAGGCGGAAAGCCAATGCACCAGACAGATCCCCCTCATATGCTACAGAGCAAAGGGGTTATGGAGATGGGGGGGGGGGGCGGTGCACCCAAGCCCTTCGGAGCCTGTAACACACACACCCTTAGGGCATCTCTGTCACGGACTGCAGCAGCCTGGGCCTAATAAGGACCCTTCTGTGGCTACAATTCACACACACTCCATTGTGTTTGAAATCTGACGAATCACACCCAGATTAAAGAGGATGGTCACGACTGCTTATCCAAAATCCTCGTCTGGGAGCAAACCTCGTAAATAGGGAACGTTAACACAAGATGTAATTAGCTAAACTGTGTAAAGTCAGCCATCTAGAACATGAACTCTGCAGGCAGTCATTTCTTTTTTATTTTTAAGTTTATTTATTTTGAGAGAGAGAGAGAGAGAGAGCAGGGAGGGGCAGAAAGAGAGGGAGAGAGAGAATTCCAAGCAGGCTCTGCACTGTCCGCACAGAGCCTGACGCAGGGCTTGAACTCACAAACTGCAAGTTCATGGTCTGAGCCAAAACCAAGACTCAGACGCTTAACCGACTGAGCCACCCAGGTGCCCCCGTCACCGTTTTTCTTTTTTTTTTAATAAAATTCACTCATCTTCACAACAGCCACATCACTATTGAGGAGGCAGACGGTAAGTGGGAGTGGGATCTCAGGCAGCAGGGAAGGTCTCACCAAAAAAAAAAAAAAGCAAATCCAAAATGCACCTGACATGTTCTTTCAGCGTGACAAAAGCAGTTTCGCTCCTCAAGTCAAAATTCCTGGCCAGAATTCCTACCCAAAACAAAAAGGGGAAAGAACACGTTCACCACGCAAAAGCTCAATCTTTACAGGGATGGTTCTGGTCTCAGCTTCGGTGATTAAGCCGCTCAAGAGGTTTGCAGAGAGAGAGACAGAGATGAGCAAATTGTCTTGCTGCCCACGGCCACTCCCAACCAGCCTCTCATAAAACAAATCTGTCAGCTGTGTGACTTCTGGGTGCCAAGGCCACATAACAGTATAAGGCTGCCTGGAGTGGGGAGCACGGTGAGGCAGGCTTGTAAATGTCGGCACTGTCTGCTGCTGATCACTGAGGTTTTAAAGGTACTGCCTGCACTGAGCCTGTCACTCTTTCAGGTGGCTCCAGGGGACACGTGCCAGGTTGGAGGATAGAAAAGATGAGCCTTGCCTGACAAAGCCCTGGGGACGGCGACAAAAGACAATTCCCCTGCAGGGCAAGCCCTTTATTATTTTCTGTGATTGTGTCAAAAACGAAAAAGCAAAATCAGCTTCACGCTGGTGCCTACCCCTTGCACATTCCGGTGCACACCCTTCCTGGATATCACCCAGTGAAAGGGGAACGGAGACACTCACACAATAGACGTTTCAATTAATGAAATGCAACCATTGTGCTTTCCTACTGTACTCAGATGGTGAACACAGCCCTGGCACCACCAGTGAAAAAGCACTCTGAAATGAGCTGATGACTCAGCCAGACTTCCCAGGGTTGGGGGGGCGGGGGGGGGGGCGGGAAGCAGGGAAAATGGGATGCTTTGGAGGAATATTTTTAGGTTTAAAAAATGTGCAACTCTAAAGCAGCACTGCTCATGATCACTGAGGTTCTTGGGGTTTGTTTTTATCTTCTTTAGCCCAGTGTCTTGCCGGCTACTTGACCGGTTTTTGAAAATGTGCCCTTAAGGTTCAGATGACTCTAAATAATGACCAAAAAAAGAGCGTCAGCCACATTTTAGAAGCAGGGCCTTATACTCCCTTGAGGACGTAAGATCTTTGAGAATGGGCAAATGCAAAGGCCTGGGGTCGGAAACAGGCTTGGGACAGGGGACTGGTGGAAGGAAGTTCCCTGCTAAGCCACGCTCCCCTGAGGTGAGGGGGACGTGCCTGCTCTACCCGAGGCTGGAGGCTCCTGCTCTGGGGACAAAGAGCAGATAGGAAGACCGGCACCCAGTCCCCCCGGTGGCCACATGGAGCTTTGTTCAGCTCTCTTTGATTCCAGAATAACTCGTGCTTTCCCACCGTAAGAGGGAATCTTCGGAAATGAAATTCAGACACTCTCCCCCGCAAAACACACACACATCCCACGAACCACAAATATAGCTGCCATCTGGACAATGTTACTAACATTGTCACCAGCTATCATTAATGGGTAATTTTCTATTCTTCTTGAAAGTATTTTCATTGGGCAAGAAAAAAAGGAAGTGATCTACCAAAAACCTGCCCCAAACTGTGGAAGTTGTATAATCTCACTGGGGGTCCTGAACCCAAACAGAACTTTATATAGAGGAAAACATAAATAAATTAAACCTAACTTAAAAAAAGAGAGAAAGAAACAATGAAGACTTTAAACTTTAAAGGAAGGGGGAAAATGGAGAAGAGGGTTATTATATTATAATAATAATAATAATAAGAGACTCTTTTAAAAAGCATGATGTGTTAAATCTGACTTGGCTATCAAGAATTCTGTCTCCACAAATGGTGACATAATTATTCTCTGGGCACCAAATATAAATCAGGTCAACTTTAATTGAAATTCACTGGTTTTTGTATGGGGCACCTAGGTGGCTCAGTCACTGAAGCGTCCAACTTAGGCTCAGGTCATGATCTCGCGGTTCGCAAACTGGAGCCCTGCATCAGGCTCTCTGCTGTCAGCACAGAGACTGCTTCAGAGCTTCTGTCCACCTCTCTCTCTGCCTCTCCCCCACTTACGCTGGCGCTCTCTCTCTCTCTCTCTCTCTCTGAAAAATAAAATAAACATTTTTTAAAACAAAGAAATGCATTGGTTTTGGGAGCAGTATTCTAATGTTGGATCCATTTTTTCCTAAATAGAAAATCCAACCATATGAAAATAGGCATACATACCCACCTACAGGCACGCGCACACACACACACACACACACACACACACACACACACAGAGAACATCATGATCCAGGAAATTACTCATCTGCTTCCTCAACACTCCTATCTACAGAAAGGAGCAGGGCTTGAGGAAAAGTCGAGATGTGCTCTGTGATGTGTAGTGGTATAGCATCCTCAGAGAGCACAAATGGATATAAACGGATCCATGCCACTCTGCATCCAAAGTGAAATTGTTAAAAAAAAAAAAAAGAGAGAGAGAGAGAAACTAAAGAACATTTAAAAAATGCTCCAATCTTCCAACTGTGGAGCTAAACAAAACATGCAGTGTAATTTTAGAAATGGAGGAACT
This sequence comes from Panthera tigris, assembly GCF_018350195.1. Classification (NCBI taxonomy): domain Eukaryota; kingdom Metazoa; phylum Chordata; class Mammalia; order Carnivora; family Felidae; genus Panthera; species Panthera tigris. Next base: position 120,222,721 of record NC_056661.1, read on the forward strand.
CTGTTAAAGGATCCTGTTCTGTATTCTTTTATCCGTTGTCTCAAGCAAAGAGAATGTGACGGAGAGTAGATGGTGGCTGAGTACACTGATGGACAGACAGAAGGAAGGAGGACGGGTGCGTGAGTGGACAACTTGGACGGGAGGACCGCCTGGAAGGACAGGCCAGCTGGAAGGGTAGGTGGGTCAGTGGATGAGTAATCAGGATGACTTTTAGTGCACGGTTATTCTCAGAAAATGAATTCCTGGAACCTCAAAACTCAAGTATGAGGTTTCTAGGGAAACTGCAGAATATATACGTTGAAAATGTTGTGAAATGGCTAAGAAATAGATGGGAGTTTATAGGAAGTTCTCACTCTTCACAGTTTAGAGAAATAATTTCTGTATGCTAATGAGAGCTTTTATGAAAGTTACATGATAGTTGTTGGGCTCATACAACTTTATGAAAGTTACATGATATTTGGTGGGCTCACCTATGGAAGAGAGCCCACCATTCTGTACTTGGGAAAGTAACAAAAGGAATTAAAGGGGTAAGAGTAGGGGCACCTCAGTGGCTCAGTTGGTTAGGCGATCGACTCTTGATCTCAGCTTAGGTCTCGATCTCAGGGTCTTGAGTTCAAGCCCCATGTTGGGCTCCATGTTGGGCTTAGAGCTTACTTTAAAAAGGGGGCAGAGAGAAGGCAAGAGTCAAATTGAAAAGCAGATTCAGAACCAAATGCTAAAGATAGTCTGGGAACTGAGACCTGGAGTCACAGAAGCTCTCAACACTAGTCAATTCTTTAAAAAAAAAAATCTCTTTTTACAATGTTCTCCTTAGAGTCTATAAAGTACTTTCAAATATCAGCTCCCATGTGTTTCACCAAAAAATCTGTAAGGCAGACACAGTGGGTGTTATGATCTCCATCTGGCAAATGAGTAAACTGAGTCTCAAAGAGACTCAAAGACCCAAGATGCAGGAAATGAGGAAGACAAGCCTGGAAGCCAAGACCCTTGTACCTGAGGCCAGACTCATCCCACCGGTTTCAGGCAATTGTAAATTTCCATTGATTTATAATGGCAGAACAGGCACAAAGTACATGTTCACAGAAGGAGGGCAGGCCAGAGGGAGGTGAGGATATTGGTATGTGGGCCCTGAAGGATGCATCTACCAAGGAGAGGAGAGGACAGGAAGAGCATTCTTAACAAAAGCACAAAGAAATGCAAATGTGTTACTTGTTCAAGAAATGACGAGCAGCTCAATGTAGCTGGAGCCTATGGTGCAAGCTGGGAGAGGAAGACTAAGAAGGAGGGCAGAAAAGCAAGCAGGAAATTGTACAACCCTTCTGGAGGGCAATTAGTACAAAAACTTTACCCCACGACCCAGCGATCCTACATCTGCCAGGTGTATCTAGAGACTATACCCGCACATGTACAGAATGACTTACATACAAGGTTCTTCATGACTGACTTCTGGACTAGAAAACAGGCCCAGTGTCCACCAATAGAGGACTGATTGAAAAATTACGGAATATCTCCACAATGGACACTATGCATCCTTAACAAATAATAATAAGATGATCTCTGTGTACAAATGTAGAAGAATCTTTAGAAAATGTTACTAAATTTTAAAAAATGTAGACCTTTTTTGTGCATTTGAAATTTTCTATTTAGAAATCAAGTTTCAGGGGCGCCTGGGTGGCTCAGTCGGTTAAGCATCCGACTTCGGTTCAGGTCATGATCTCACAGTTTGTGAGTTCAAGCCCCGCATCGGGCTCTGTGCCGACAGCTCGGAGCCCGGAGCCTGCTTCGGATTCTGTGTCTGCCTCTCTGCTCTGCCCCCACTCACACTCTCTCTCTCTCAAAAATAAATAAACATTACAAAAATTTTTTTTAAATCAAGTTTCAGAAGAGTATATATAATGCGCTACTTTTGTGGCAAAAAGTAAGAAAATAAGGCTAAGTATTCACACTTGTTTGCATTTGCATGAAACAGTGGAAGGATGTGCAAGTAATTACTAAAAAGGGTGATGCGGGATGGGAATCAGACTGAGTAGCAATACGGGAGGGTAAACCTTTTTAATACCACACGGATACATTACCTATTCAAAATGTAAAATTACATTAAAAAGCATCTTTACTTGTTAAAAGTATCCCAAAGGAGTTAAAAGCCTTATGTCCGTATAAAAACCCGCACATAGGAGGGGAGCAGGGCTAAAAGGCAAAATAAAGCACAACGTGCATATAAATGTTTATAGCACCTTTGTTCATAACTGCCCAGTCTTGGAAGCAGCCAAAATGTCCTTCACCAGATGAGCGGAAGGCTAAGCTTTTGTGCATCCAGACAGGGGGATACTTTTCAGAACTAAACTTGCACTATCAAGCCTGGAAATGGTATGGATGAACCTTAAATGCGTACGACTAAGCAAAAGAATCTGCAAGGCCACAGACTGTAGGATTCCAAATATATGACATTCCAGGTAGGGCAAAGACTCTGGAGACAGTGAATACATCAGTGGTTGCCAGGGGTCAGGAAGAGAGGAATGAATCGGGGGAGCGCAGAGGATGTTTGGGGCTGAGAAAGTATTCTGTAGACAATATTTTCTATACCTTACGCCGGCTATAATGGTGGATACATGTCATTGTCTACATCTGTCAAAACCCATGGAAATACACAACACGAAAAGCCAACCCTAAGGCAAATGATAGACGTTGGTTAGTAATAATGTATCAGTCTTGGCTCATGGATTATAACACTGGACCACACTGATGCAACATTTAATAATAAGGAAAACTGGGAGGTGAAAGGGTGAAGGGTTATATGGGAACTCTCTGTCCTTTCTGTTCATTTTTCTGCGAACTGCAGTAAAAAAAAGAAAAAAAAATTAAGTCTACCAATTTAAAAGAAAAGAACACAAAGGGAAAGTGAGCCGGGTGCCAGTCAGGGAGAGTTCTGAAATGCATACAAATCAGCCTGGACTCTCATCCTGTAAACACAACCGTTTTTGAAACAAGGCAGTGACAGAGTTTTGCTCTGAAAAGAAAATTCTGGTGACCCTGCAGGCTGAAGAATCTAGGAAAAAGAGAGCCAGGGACGAAGAAGCAGATTATAGCAGCAGGGAGGTGGGGGTGGGTCCGAATGAGCTAGGGGCCGTGGGGAGGGGATGGGGACACAGCAGAGGAAGCCACAGGACTTGGCGACAGCCGTCCCCATGCATCCAGACGTGTGTGGGAAAATGAGGGTCAACGTTTCCCTCTGGTTTCTACATTAAACTATGGGGCAGACAGTGGTGGTGCTGACAGAGGAAGAAGAACAGAAGAGATGGGGAAGATGAGCTTGGTTTTTGACCGTGACGTTATTTTATTTCTCACAGGATACGGATGTGGAAACGCACAGAGGCAGCTCCAGACACAGGTAGGCAGCACAGAAAAGAGGTCAGGCTGCCTTCGAAACTGATTCTGATGTGTGTCGAACCACATCACGTAACCTCCAGCACATGGGAGTGACAATATACTCTGAGTCAACAAGGGAAAGAAATCTAGTCTATTTTCTAAACTTGATGGTGCCCGTGAAAGGAAAATATTGCGTTATTTAGCCTATCCCTCCCAAAAGAAAACAAATTTTTCTAAAACCTCTATTTCAGACATATTTATAAGTGGCTTTTGTGTGATGCTGTGGTTACTATGGCTACTGACAAGTGATCCCCAAATGCAGTGGTGTAAAACAAGCATTTATTATGCTCACGAACTCGATGGGTCAGGAGATCGGACAGGGCACGACAGAGACGACACTCTCCACTCCACACTGTCTGAGGCTGGACCCGTCTGAAGGGCCATTCACTCGCACATCTGGCAGCTGACGCTGGTCGCTGGCTGAAGGACTCCGGTTCCTCTCCATGTGGGCCCCTCCCTGTGCTCTCTGTGTGTGGGCTGGTTTTGGGTTCCTTCCAGTCTGGTGCCTGGATTCTCAGGGCCAGATCCCAAGAGACAGAGACACGTGTAGGCGCCAAATCCTTTCGTGACCCAGCCCTGGAGGTCACAAAGACTCACTTCCAGCACGCCACACAGGTCAGAGCAAACACAAGCCCTCACCCAGACTCATGGCAGGGGAGGGGGGCATCAGCCTCACCTCTCCACGGAGGAGTGTTCATGACACCGTAAGAAGTGCATGTAGGATGGGATTTGGTGCAGCTATCTCTGGGAAATTAAATCTGCCCACGTGAAAATCCAAGCATTGTTTCAGTCTGTATGACTCTTCGGAAAAAAAGAAACATTTAGGGAGGACAGGCAGGGAGGGTCACTGATAAGTCAAACCTGTCACAACTCAAACCTGCAAACTTCATCCACGCAGAGTCCACTCTGTTCCAGGAAGAGAGAAACATTCAAATCCAAATGACACGGACAGTCAAACATTCAGGAATCGAAACCTAGCATGGTCGCCAGAGAACCCAGTGTTTTTCTCCGCCTATATAAAAGAAATGTCCTACTGAAGCTTAGATGCTTGGACCCAGTTAGTGGCGCGAGAGGAGAGGCGAGTGGTTCTGGTGAATGTCCTGGGAACACAGTCTGCACCTCCCCCACGGCACACAACCCATGCCAAGTCATGCCCCATGCTGCCCGGCCGCTTCCTCGCCCCTCTTCCATTCACCCAACATAAGCAGCTCCTTGTAAAGTTCTGTTGCTCTCCGGTGCTGCTTAGCTGTTTTTAAAGGACTGAAACAGGGGCGCCTGGGTGGCGCAGTCGGTTAAGCGTCCGACTTCAGCTCAGGTCACGATCTCGTGGTCCGTGAGTTCAAGCCCCGCATCGGGCTCTGGGCTAATGGCTCAGAGCCTGGCGCCTGCTTCTGATTCTGTGTCTCCCTCTCTCTCTGCCCCTCCCCCGTTCATGCTCTGTCTCTCTCTGTCTCAAAAATAAATAAACGTTAAAAAAAAAATTAAAAAAAAAAATAAAGGACTGAAACAGACAAAAATTCAGGTAAGAAAATAAAATACGCATTGACGGATGCCCGTTTAAAACCCAGCACAGTTAGCAGAAAAATCAGCTTATTTTCCAAGACACAGAACATCAAAGAGCAGAAGTTGTGTGAGTGGAAACAGCTTATTAATTTACTCGCCCAAAGTTTTTTCTCTAAATTCTTCATCCTTGGGGGACCTGGGTGGCTCAGTCAGTTAAGCCTCTGACTCGTGATTTCGGCTCAAGTCATGATCTCTTGAGTTGTGAGATACAGCCCTGCACTGGGCTCCATGCTAAGCATGGAGCCTGATTAAGATTCTCTCTCTCTCTCTCTCTCTCTCTCTCTCTCTCTCTCTCTCTCTCCCTCTCTCCTCTCCCTCTCTCTCTCAAAAAAAAAATTTAAAAAAACCTAGCATTAAAACACACACACACACACGCAAATAAACATACCATAACCAAGAAGTTTATTCCGTGAACACAAGATGGTTCCATTTGTCATGTAAGTTGAAAGAAAAAAATCCATGTTACTGGAAAAAAACAAAAAACCTTTAACAAAATTCAACACCTGCTCCTGAGGGGTTCTTTCTAACCACTAAAAACAGAAACTGATGTATACTTTCTAAAATACTTAAAATAAAACTGTGTAAATCTCTGTCCTAAAGCCAGCCCCTTAGTGACTGGAGAGACGCTGCCTCACTCAGGTCACGAACAAAGACAAAGATACCCACTATCTCCACTAAATATTAACGTTGGATCCAAGCTCAGCCAATCCATCAGACAAGAAAGCAGAGATGTAAGAACACTCAGACTCTATTCGCAGGTGCTGATAACAATCAACCTGGAACACCCAAGAGAATGCACGATAAAAAGCTGAGACAACCAGTGAAAGAATGTAGTGAAACAGCAGACTAAAATAGCCATCACGAAAGTTTGACGATGCACCCTGAGCATATGGAGAAGGGCACTGTCACCCTCCTAGTAGAAATGCAAGTACTCCACCTAGGCAAGGCAACGTCATAATAACCAAACAACTACAGACTTATCTACTATGTGATCCAACAGTCCCATCTCTAGGCACATATCCCAAAGAAGGACTGACAAAAACTGATTTTTCAGCACTCAAGACAGGAACGGATAGATCATTTTTTTAACATGATACACATACACAAACCAAGACCAGATACTGTGACAGATACACCGGGCTATTATTCACTTCAAAATACAAGAAAATATTTGCAATAACAAAAGGCTGGAAAGCAACCCAAGTGTCCGGCAACATGGGACTGATTAAACTATGATACATCCATAGACTCCAACACTCCACAGCTCTAAGTGAGTAATAAATACTACCCCTAGTTACCGTATGGAGTGATCTCCAAGATATGATTGAAGTTAAAAAAAGCAAAGTGGGGAAAAGTGTACAGGGCATGCTACCCATTCAAGAAAGGAGAGGAACTGGGATAATTGTGTGTGTGTGTGTGTGTGTGTGTGTGTGTGTGTGCGCGCGCGCGCAGGCGCACGCACGCGTGCACAATTGTGTACATAGATAATTTCTTTTAAATTTTTAAAAATTTATTTACTTATTTCAAGAGAGAGAGCATGCACAAGTGAGGGAGGGGGAGAGAGGAAGGAGAGGGAGAGAATCCCAAGCAGGCTCTGTGCGGTCAACGCAGAGCCCGACATGGGCTCCACCCCACAAACCAGGAGATCATGACCTGAGCAGAAATCAAAGAGTGGGACTTGACTGAGCCACCAAGGTGCCCCCATATGTAGTTTTTTAGGTGCGCAGACAACTAAAATATTTTTCAAAACGTGGAACATCTATAGGAGAAAAAGGAAGTAGAGTAAATGAGACAAAGATAGATACTAGACTTCTACGAATATACCTTATTTTGTACATTCGACTTTGGAGCCATGTAAATATTTTACTGAACAAGGGTCACAGCAATGAACGTGGTATTCTCCACGCGATCCTGTTTCTAAGGCTATGAACAAAGCCACGTGGGAACAGGAATCAACAGAACTAACAGGACAGTCCTGACCGGTGAGCAGGCTTAAGGAAAGTGTGCTGGGCAAAGCCAGAGGCAAGAGTGAGTGGTAACGAGAGACTGTAGCACAGGACTTACCTCAACCTTGCTCTCGGGTTCATGATCAGCAGCCGAGAAATACACAACCTCCTGTACTTCATCCCTGGGCCGAGCTGAATTTTTCCCAAATACCACCAGACCGTCCTTAGCACGTGGTGGGAAGGCCACAAAACAGTAACTTGGAGGAGCGACAGCCATCCTGCAAAGAGAGAGAATGGAAACAGCCCTAAGGTGGAACATTCCAACAGTTTCACCAGTGAAAGCGGTGTTAGTGTCGAGCTGTGTGCGGCTAGTTCATTAAGAGATCCCAGCTGGCACAGGAAGGTAGGGCGCCTGGAGCAGAACTGCGGAGACCAGATAGTGGTTGGTACTCCGTGGGATTAAACTAGCTCAGTTTTGCAACAATCTGCAGTGGCAGCCAAAGGGCAATGATGTAAGAGAACGGAAAGGAGGCTATTGTTCCCGGCAGAAAATACACATGGCAATCTGTCCCAGTAATAGAAAAATCATTAAATGTACTCGTAACAGTGTCCTCCCCAACTGTCTTGGAGCTCGAGATGTGTGGCTTCTCGGGATGTAACGGATTTTGGGGTGGTGATGGGGAAATGGGTCTAGAGATAAAGTGAAAGATATTCCCCCTATTTTATATATTTTTACTCTACCTCCATGACATAACACTCCAGGATCTCTTGGTTTTCCTCCAACCTCTCCAGTGTTTCTGGGCTGGCTTGTGCACTTCTACCTGGCCACTGAGCGTCCTCACTGCTTGATTCTTCCTTCCTCATTTAATGCTCTTTTCTTCCTGGAAAAACTCACCCATGACCATTGGTCACTTAGGTGCCCATGACCTGCACATCTGATTCCAGCCAAGTTCTCTCCTTGAGCTCCCGACCCATAGGCCCAATGCCTCCCTGATACCCAAAGCTGACTTCATCCTCTTCTTCCCTAAACTGGGTCCCTTCCCACAGATCTCTATTTCATTGGCCATCCAATGAACTATCCATGTCACTGGAACATCTGGAGCTCAAGAACTATCCTTATCATCTGCTTCTCTGTTATCTAACATACCACTAAATTCCACCTGTAGATTCGATCTTGTAAATCTCTTTGGAAAGTATCCACTTCTCCCCATCTCCACTACCACCACTCTGCGCCAAGCCTCCAATACTAGCCTGGATCCCCACCAGTAGTAAGAAATTATTGCATAGCCACCATTATTCCCCCTCCAAAACACTGGCACATGCCAGCCAAAGTGATCTTTTTATTATTTTTTTTAATGTTTATTTTTGAGAGAGAGAGAGAGAGAGACAGAGTGGGAGTGGGGGAGGGTCAGAGACGGAGGGAGACACAGAATCTGAAACAGGCTCCAGGCTCCGAGCTGTCAGCACAGAGCCCGACACGGGGCTCGAACTCACAGACCGCGAGATCATGACCTGAGCCGAAGTCGGATGCTTAGCCGACCGAGCCACCCGGGCGCTCCCAAAGTGGTTTTTTAAAAGGAAGATTTGATCATGTCAGTTGTGTCACCCTGCTTAAAATCCTTCAGTGATTTCCCATGGTTCTTAGAATAAAGAACCAAAATCTGATCAAGCTCGTGCCTCCTCCCCAGCCCCGTCTCATGCCACTCGCCACTCTGTTCTCTCAACTCCAGCACACAGACCTTTTTCCAGCCCCTCCGATCCTCCCACGGCCTTTGCACATGCTTCACCCCTGTTCCTGAGCACTCCTCTCTCTGTTCCTTATACCAAAACCATTTGCCTAGTGAACTCCTACTCCTTCACGCACCAAACATCAGTCGAATTTACATCGCTGTATTGTATGCTCTCCCAGAATCCCCTCCTTTTCCTTTATAGCAAATCTCCACCTGAAATCTTTATGTAATGATTTTACTACCAACAATCAACACTTGGTCTTTCCACCCAAAGGCTAAGCAATATGAAGGCAGGGAAACCACGTCTCTCTTGCAGCGCCGTAAACCCAGCTGTGCGCAATGTCTTCTGCAGGGTAGGTTTTCAAAAAATAAGAAACAAGTGCTCTTTTCATCTTTCTTAAAACCGAAGCCAACTCTCTACAGCTCTTTCTCACCACCATGCCTCTGCACCTGGCTGGAATTCCCTGCCCGGGTCTGCGCCTTTCCTTCAGGATCTGATTCAAAATCCCTTCCTTTCAGGATGCCTTCCACAAAGGACTCTCATTTTCTCAGCATCCATAAGGCCTCCAGTCTGTTCTAAGATGATGTGCATTTGTCTGTAAATGTACTGCTTCAAATGTTTCAAATAAAGATGCCTGAGGGCAGGATGCAGGCCACCCAACCACAGCAGCCCCTTTCCCAAACCCCTACTATAGGCCCTCGACAAACATTATCTATTAAGCCAACTGTCATATGTGTGTCGTCAATGTGTTTTATTTAATGATTCCAAATGCAAGTGAGAAGTTAAGCAATGATCCCAGCAAAGCCACTGGGATTCAAAACTCAACCGCACCACCTACTACTGTGTGAGCTTGAGCAAGTCACTTTCCCTCTCTGGGCCTAGGTTTTCCCTTAGGCAACTGTTTTGCCCCAGGCCATAAGGTTATCGTGAGTATCAAATGACGTGATGCTTGAGAACATACTTCACAAGCTGTGAAAGCTAGGCGAGCATAAGCTATTTTCTTTGGGTTTTGACTGTTCAAACAGAGCGGCATCTCAAAATTTCTACAAGTCAAGCCAGTCAAATCCACCTCACTCATAACTGGGGCAGTTACCCAGTCGCAGAGTCGGCAACATCTCTGTGAGGGACCGTATTGCTATGTCTGCATCCAGGCTGCTTCAGATTCGTCTGTACGTGCACACCCTGGGCTGTCCAAAGTCCTTCCCTGCACTGGGCACCTGAGGGCACCGACAAGTGGAGGAGCCCAGAGCTCTAAAATAATCCCCTCCGAGCTCAGAACACTACCCCACTCACACTGTGAGAAAGAACCGGCAGGGAGATTAAAAAAAAAAAAAAATTCCAGTTCCTTCTCCAATTATCCTTTTCTATTTTCACAAGAACTGCATTATCTTCAGACTTGAGAAGCAGGGAGAAGTTAACCAAAACTCCGTATGTGTAAGAAAGACCTAGAATAATTAGAAGACAAAATGCTTTAATAGCGGGTTGCTAGAATTTGAGGGTGGGAAGAATTGCTGGCTGAGCCAGATAAAGTGAAACAAATCCGGAAGATAAGATGGAGAAGGGGTGCATTTACCTGTGTTTGTAATGCCTCTCCTATGTGACACGACTCCCCTTCCTCCCCTATCATTGGGTCATTTCAAAAGTGCTGGTGTCTCCCCTATGAGCAGGGGTCCTTAAAAATGGTAGCAATGCACTGGTCTTGCATTTATGAAGCTGTATCTGTAGAAAATAAATAAAACAGGGCTTTGACAAGCACCTATTCTATTCTTCTGTCAGGACATCTGCTTGGTCAGCGAGATGTATGGGTCACGTGACCATGACCTGGATGTAGGCAACACAAGCCCAGGGGTATGTGGGCCCAGAGAGGCTGGCTTTTCCACTGAATCTTGTGAAAGCCTGGGAATGCCAGAAGGGAGCAGAATTGCAATGCCTATTTTTTTTTTTTAATGCTAAATGAACCAGCAAACTGTGTAACACACCCAGTAGCAAACCAGCCAAGGGTAATTGTCCATTTATTTTTCCTGGATCACCATTCGAGACACTTACTAGCCCCAGAGATGACTTAGCTGGATCCTTTTCCACTCTCTAGATCAATGCTGTCCGGAAGAACGTTCTACATTGATGGAAATGTTCTACCTCCAGTGTCCAATATGGTGGCCATTAGCCTCACAGTTAGTGTGATTAAGGAAATGAATTTTTATTAACAACCTTAATTAGTTTAAATGTAATTAGCCACACATCTCATTACCAAGTAATAGGAATGCTATTGGACAGAGCGTCACCATAACCTCGCAATAAACCCAGAAATGAAGATTTTCATATTAAGCCTTCCAATAATCCCTTAAGTGCTTCCTTGGGAAGCGCTCCACATATTCTAATGACAAAATATGCTCTCATCCATATTAACTGAATTACCAAAGAGGAGATAGCACGCTTCGAGAAGACCCCAGAAAACAAACGTTAGGAAGTAGCTACCAAACTCACCTGGCGGACTGAGTTTAAGCAAACTTGTTCTCAAGAAGCTGAGGGTGATCAAAGCCCTGCGTACCAATTCATTTCCCTTGATGTGAGTCTCATATTCCTAACCCTGAAAACACCATGTGTGTGTTCCCAATCTTATGGATACTTCTCTGGTCAATTCCATTTTTTATCCGCCAAATGAACTAAATGAACAATTCCACTTTTTATCTCCTAAATGAACTTTTGAGACTTTCACTTCTTTTCAAACCTCCAACTACCTCCTCTGAGCAGACATCTCACCTCCTCCTCCACAAAGAAGAGATGGCTGGGGGAGGAAGACGGTGTCAGATATAGGATAAGCAGCTTTTAAGGTCCTATGGCTGGAGAAAGGGCAAGGAGCTAATCAGTCAAAAAGCCAGAGCTGAGGCCAGAGAGAATGGGGAAGAGGCTGGAGAAGCAGGGAGACAGGCCAGTCCATGTTAAGCCGTGAAGACCACGGCAAGGATTTCAGTGTCTATCCCATGATAGACACGGATGTCTAACCCACTGGAGGCTTTTTTTTTTTTTTTTTTTTTTTAATATATGAAGTTTATTGTCAAATTGGTTTCCATACAACACCCAGTGCTCATCCCAAAAGGTACCCTCCTCAGTACCCATCACCCACCCTCCCCTCCCTCCCACCCCCCATCAACCCTCAGTTTGTTCTCAGTTTTTAACAGTCTCTTATGCTTTGGCTTTCTCCCACTCTAACCTCTTTTCCCACTGGAGGCTTTTAAGCCGAGTTTTAGGTAGAAGGTGGAGCCAGTGCACATTGGCAATTTTTCAAAGAAGTTGGCTGTGACAGAAAGAGCTCCTTAGATGTAAATGAAGGGGTTGACAAGTAATTCTATTTCCATATATTCACCCTAAGGAATGATCAGGAACACGGACAAGGTTTATGCACAAAAATGTTCAACACAGCAGTACTTATACAGGTGTAAAACTGAAACTTAAGTGTCCAGCATCACAGTAGCTGAAAACTCATGCTACATCAATGCCATTACAAATGTTTGTGAAGTTTTTCAATGTTCATTGATTTTTAAGAGAGAGAGAGACAGAGAGAGCACAAGCAGGGCAGAGAGCGAGGGAGACACAGAATCCAAAGCAGGCTCCAGGCTTCGAGCTGTCAGCACAGAGCTTGACATGGGGCTTAAACTCACAGACGGCGGGATCATGACCTGAGCCAAAGTAGGACACTTAACCGACTGAGCCACCCAGGCGCCCCGAAGAATTTTTAACTGCATGGAGAAATGGCTGGGGAGGGAGATCCAAAATAAATTATTTTAATTATGTAAAACTATGCATAGGAAAGACTAAAAGGAAATGTGCCCAAAATATTAATAGTAGGAGCCTGACCACTGAATTCTTTCTAATTTTTTCATATTTTCCCTTAATTTCTAATTTTCCTACAAGTATTTACACTTATACACACACACAAAAATGAGTTTTTAAAAAATAAATCCAAGGGACAGTACCGATTTTAGAATTTTATTTTAAAGAAAACACTTTGTCTCTACTTCTGTGTCCTGACACATCTAAAATTTCAAAACCGGCAAATTCTTATCAGTTATGACATTCTTATCAGGATGACATTTTTAAGAAATGTTTATTATTTATTTTTGAGAGATAGAGAGCACAAGCAGGGGAGGGGAAGTGAGAGAGGAGGACAGAGGATCTGAAGCAGGCTCTGGGCTGACAGCAGTCAGTCCAGTGTGGGGCTCGAACTCACAAACCATGAGACCATGACCTGAGCCAAAGTCGAATGGTCAACCGACTAAGCCACCCAAGCACCCCAGGACGACATTTTTTTATTGAGGTGCAATTGACGTTCATTATATTAGCTTCAGGTATACGACAATGATTCAGTATGTGGACACATTATAAAACGATCACCACAATAAATCTCGGTGACATCTGTCACCATACATAGATTTTTTTTTGCTTGTGATGAGGACTTTTAAGATCTACTCTCTTAGCAAGTTTCAAATATGCAATACTGTATAATATATATTGTTAACTATAGTTGCTATGACGTATCTTATATTCCCAGGAGTTATCTATTTTATAACTGGAAGTTCATGCTTTTGACCCCCTTCACCCATTTTGCCCATCCCTCATTCCCTAAGAATGATACCTTTTATTCGGCATTATCATAATTATTCTCTGATACTTTCTTTTACTTTTTTCTACAGCCTGCCTAATTCAGAATTCCTCAAGGAGCACACAAATTTTCATTACTATTATTCACATAAATAGTGGGGAGGCCTCTCGCGGCGTTGCCCCTCTGTTGAGGCGAAAAGAAAAACGGGCTCTTCAGGAAGCCAATTCTCTGCCGACCTTGAGATGAAATGCTTCTGAACGTGATTCAAGGAAACTCCATTTTGTCCCTATTATCTGTCAAAAACACTAGTCAACATACCAGAGAGTTACACGACGAAAGAAAAAAATCGGACAAGTTAACTCATCTACATACCGTATAAAACATGCGTTTTGACATCTGTGTTTACAAGATTTTTTATAAACTATTCAATTTTTCATGCATGACACCAGAAACTAAAGGTTTTTTTTTTTGCCTTTTCCCTCAATAACCTTATATAGTATTATGATGTGATATTCCCCTCCACAAAGAAAAGTAAACTAAAATTCAATGAACTCCCAATCGCACATGCTAATATAGAAATTTACTGCATGAAAAAGTGTTCATTTGTTTATGTTTGGCTTTAGAAAACAGTATAACCATTTGAAAATGGGTTGTTTTTTTTTTTTTTTATCATAACTACTCTCTACTTAAACCGGCATTAAAATGAGTGGACAAAGGTTCCTCAGAAATAAAGCCTGATTGATGGCTTTAAAAAAAAATCTTGCTTGTTTTGAGATGCAATTCTTTTTATTATTATTATTATAAATGTTTTTTCACTTTTGGGAGAGAGAGCATGAGCGGGGAGGAGTGGGGAGGGGCGGGGGGGGGTGGGGGACAGAGGATCCTAAGTGGGCTCTGTGCTGACTGCAGTGAGCCCGACGCGGGGCTCGAACTCACGAGCCGTGGGATCATGACCTGAGCTGAAGCCGGATACCCAACAGGCTGAGCCACCCAGGCGCCCCTTGAGATGCAATTCTTAGCCACTTTCTGAGTCATCCCATGAGAGATGGGGAGCAGCATTCACCCCAGGCCTGAAATGGAACCTAGCTGTACCTAAAGCTGTGTTTTCCAAACGGCATGTTGTGGCCCTTTTGAGGGTTATGAAATCGACTCAGTGGATAGGATCAGTGGTTTTTTGTTGTTGTTTTTTTAATAGACAAACATTTTTTAATAAAACAATATATGCATCACACTTAATAAGGGTAAGTGTTGTTACAAGAAACTTTTAAGTTCAGGTATATACATGTAAACATGTAAGTGTGTGCATAAACTGGGAGGAGATACAATATTTCTCTTTCTTACTGCGGGTCTCAAGCAAAAATCTTTAAAAGCAACAGGCTTAAAGGGTAGGTCTACTGAATAAGGCTTCTTTGTGGTAAATACCAATTAGGATTCTTGCCAAGTAAGCGATAAACTAATAGTTCCGATTAATGAAACACTGCAATTTAACTCCCGTGGATAGTTAAACTGACAGGTGCTTCCTAAAACGTACTTGCTAAGAATGTTTTAAAGTACATTTATCTGTAGTCTGTATTGTGTATTTTCTCAAACTGGATTATTCTTCATGTCCTATGCTACAGGAAGACTGGAGGCCGGGCTAAGGATACAAATTGCAACTATTAAAACAGAAGGTAGCTGCTATTGTTTCTGTGGGGGAGAAAAGGAGTCGGATTATTCACCAGCTGGAATGGTAAAAAAAAAAAATAGCTGGTACTTTTCCTTCTCCCAGCCCCCGCCTCCAGCCACTTCTCTGTATAAGCCACTTGTCTTCCCTCAGACGAGCCCTGTCCAGTAAAAAATTTCTGCGATAATGGAAATGTTCTGTATTTGTGCTGTCCAATACACTAGTGTGTGCTAGTGGCCACTAGCCAGATGGGGCTACTGAGTACTTGAAATATGGCCAGTGCAAGTCAGGAGCTGAATTTTTAATTAACTTAAAATTAAGATAGCCCATATTACCCTAAGTGAAATAAGCCCGTCTCTCTCTCTCTCTCTCTCTCTCTCTCTCTCTCTCTCTCTCACACACACACACACACACACACACACACACACACACACTATATAATCTCACTTATATGAGGCCCTAGAGTAGTCACATTCATAGAGGAAGGTGGTTACCAGGGGTGGGGGGAGGGGAAATGGGTATAGGGTTTCAGGGTTTCAGCCCCGCAAGACAAAAAATTCTGGAGATTGGTTGCACGACAATGCGACTATCCTTAACACGACTGAACTGTGCGCTTAAACAGCATGGTTAAGATGATAACTTCATGCTCTGTGTATCTTACCACAATTCAAAAAATTTAATTAAACGGTCGTATGTGGCTAGAGGCCACAGTACTGCAGGTGCACAGCTTTAGAGATTGCTGCTGTCAGCTGTGGTGAGGTCCCCCAGAGCTCAATTTCTAACCACCATTGTCCTCCTTATCAAACTTTTCTTAGGAGTCCTGACTTCCTCGTGGGAACAAGATATTTGAGCTTCCTTGGAGTTCACTGCACAGGAAGGGGGTGGGGGCGGGGGCGGAATCTGCACCTTCGCCCTCTGGCTGGTGCCCACAGGCTGGGTACAGGCGTGCAGGGCTGGCGCACCGCACCCCTGTAACTAGGAGACCACTTGCAGAATGTCTAGACAAGGAGGGAGGAAGCCGCAAGCGAGAAGAGGTCTTTGTCCTCAAGTTCAGGGAGTTGTTACTGAAGGGCATGAATGCTCTGAGCCCGGGTAGGGGTTTTCTTCGCCTGACTGCCAGACTGCCCTGCCCTTTTGTCCCAATGAAGCTCCTGAGTGTCCCTCATCAGTCACCTTACCCAGTAATAAGAGAGGCTTAAACTGCCTGAGAGGAAGAAAATGACTACCTCTACAAGCTAGGAGCTTATTAACTGTCTCACAAGTAACTGTAACAAAGTGCCTTTACTTGCACATAGAAACAAAACCCAAATGTCCGGCCAGGCTTCCTTACTCCCCAAGCTCCCAGCTTTCCTGAACGGACCAGGTAGGCTTAAATCCGGTGTCTGTGAATTACCAGCTTCCAGAAAAGCCAAGAAGACCTTATTTTATGATGTTATTTTATTTCCTGATAAATTCATTTTTTAAATGATCGACATTCTGGCTGAACTGAAAACAGGACAAATGCTAATAATCGCTTACAAATTGGTTTTTCTGTCGGGTATCTACTGTGGGAATGGTAAAGAATAGATAAGGTGTTCGGGAAAGGAATTCTCTAGCTAGACATTGGATGTAAATGCTAACAGAAGCTGATGAAAGGCTCATCGAGCTCTGCCTGAAAGAAATACCCTACTAAGTGTTTTGTTGAAAGCTCAAGATAGTGGGGCATATGCTTTGGGAGTCCACAGCCAGGAAATCCCAGCTTCTAATACTCTGTGCTTTGAATGAGAGAAGAAAGACCATATAGGGTGTTAAGTAAGCAGGCTTCGGGGCCAACCTTGGTGTGAATCTCAGGCCCGTGTCACCTTTCTCTGACGGGGTAACGACAGGGTTATGGTGAGGGCTGAAATGAGCAGAGACTTGCAAATACTTACCAAGTGCCCAGAACACCATGTGGGTCATCGTAAGGGCTCGAGCCTCACGAGGATGAGAAAAGGTACACGGATGAGGAGGGCTGTTCCTTTGTTAATGTCTGATCTGTTCAGACTTCAGAAACTGGCTTTTTCCTTGAAGTATTAAATGCTCTTTCAACTTTTGAAGATTTGCCTCGTTGCCAGTGTATGCCTTTTAAGAGCTACTTAATATCCCCTTTCTTTAATTTCAGGGGCAACTCGTCCCTGCGACACTTGCCTGCTGCGGTCTGCAGAACCAATCTTCAACCGACATACTTAGGGCAGCATGAGGAGGGACAGGGGCGGCAGGCGGCACATTTGTCTGGTTTGGCCCAGGGTGTTGTCCTAGATAGTGTTTTGTTTTGTTTGTTTGTTTAATCTGAATTAGCAGCTAACATTTTTAATTCTAAGGGCGCCTGGGTGGCTCAATCGGCTAAGCATCCGACTTTGGCTTAGGTCATGATCTCGCGGTTTGTGAGCTTGAGCCCCACGTCGGGCTCTATGCTCACAGTCAGGAGCCTGCGTGGAAGTCTCTCTCTCTCTCTCTCTCTCTCTCTCTCTCTCTCTCTCTCTCTCTCTCTTCTCCTCACTCACTCGTGCCCTCTCTCTCTCAAAAAAAAAAAAAAAACAACTAAAAAATAGAACATTTTCAATTCTAGAGATTTTTCATAGAAATTCAGACACTTGACTTCTGAAATCTCAGAAAAGATCTGCCAACACTGGGCACACATTCCCGTGTGACATCAAGACTGGAGCTGAGGAGGGGGTCCTCTCCACTGTCCCCTCTACTCCCTGACACGGAGGCCAATGAAAATGCCACTTAGTATCACCCCATGGGATATTGCTTTTTTTGTTCTTTCTTTTTTCATTGTCAGGTCAGTTGTCCTCCTTTACAATGCCTGCTTGGCCCTGCAGCCCCATGTGTACACAGGCAAGAGAATGATACACTTTAAGATAAATAGGCCCTTGTTTATATCCTGAATCTACCCACTACCTGTAAGAGACAAGCAGGTCATGAGCTCTCTGAAACAGAGTTTCCACATGTGAAAATGGAACTAATACCCCACATACAACACAGCACTCCAATTTATGTGCAAGCATACAGAAGGCACCGGAGCTTACTTTTATTTACAAATAAACGTTTACTTTCCTCGCTCTTACTCACTGGTGATGGTCTGCCACCATTACGCCAATCCCTCAGTGGTTTGCACCCTGGCACATCAGATACACGTTCCATGGTGTGACTAAAATGTGCTTAACAAATCAGGCCGGGGGGGCTGGGGGGCTCAGTCGGACAGGCAGCCGACTCTAGCTTTCAGCTCAGATCACTATCTCACGGTTCATGAGTTCAAGCCCCGCATCAGGCTCAATGCTGGCAGTGTGGAACCTGCTTGGGATTCTCTCTCTTTCTCTCTGCCCCTCCCCAGCTCATTCTCTCTCTCTTTCTCTAAGTAAATAAGCTTATAAAAAAAAAATCAAATTAGGATGATAGAGCCTCCAGATCTAACCATCAGTTTACAGAGAATGCAGATAACATCTTAGGGATGCAATCAGGAAAGTCTAGACTATGAGAAATTACAGGACAAATCTGACTTCTATAACAACAACAAAAACTGCAAGGGAAAAAAAAAAGATTAAGAGACAAAGTTACTTAAGAGATGTATCAGCCAACTGCACTGACTGGAATTTATTTGGATCCTGATGTAAATAAATGATACAAAAACTTTATAAGACAATTGGGGAAATGTGAATACTGACTGGATATTTGATGTCATTAAGGAATTCTTGTTTTAGACAGTATAACACTGGTTATGTCTGAAAAAAAGAGCCCATATCTTTTAGAGATACAATCTGGGGTATTTCCCTGTGAAATGATAGGATGAAAGTAATCCAAGGTGGGAAGGAAGGGTGAACATTCAGATGTCACAAGTTTGGCTATATAACAAAAATGGCTGAAATGGGGTGATGGGTACACAGTGATTTACTATACTGTTCTCTTTACTTTTGTATCTGTTTGTAACTTTGTATAATAAGTAACTTTTTAAATGTTTATTTATCTTGAGAGAGCGCGCGCGCGCGCACACACACACACACACACACACACACACACACACACACACACACGTATGAGTGGGGGAGGGGCTGACAGGGAGGGAGACAGAGAATTTCAAGCCGGTTCCACACTGTCAGCGCAGAGCCCAACTTGGGGCTCAAACTCACGAACCATGAGATCATGACCTGAGCTGAAATCAAGAGTCAGACACGGGGTGCCTGGGTGGCTCAGTCAGTTGAGCGTCTAACTTTACCTCAGGTCGTGATCTCACGGTTCGTGAGTTTGAGCCCTGTGTTGAGCTCTGTGCTGACAGCTCAGAGCCTGGAGCCCGCTTCAGATTCTGTGTCCCCCTCTCTCTCCACCCCACCCCTGCTTGTGCTCTGTCTCTCTCTGTCTTTCAAAAATGAATAAACATTAAAAAAATTTTTTTAGGGGCGCCTGGGTGGCTCAGTCGGTTAAGCGGCCGACTTCGGCTCAGGTCATGATTTCGCGGTCCGTGAGTTCGAGCCCCACGTCGGGCTCTGTGCTGACAGCTCAGAGCCTGGAGCCTGTTTCAGATTCTGTGTCTCCCTCTCTCTGACCTTCCCCTGTTCATTCTCTGTCTCTCTCTGTCTCAAAAATAAATAAACGTTAAAAAAAAAATTTTTATTTTTAAAAAGAGTCAGACGCTTAATTGACTGAGCCACTCAGGCGCCCCATATAATAAATAACTTTTTAAAGTAAAGCACATGATAAGATGTTTAAAATTCTGTTAAGGTTAGAAATAGCACTGGACTGATCAAAGACAGGGAATATTTTCTTGGAGTTATTACTCGTAACTTGTTTGAGGCTCAAATACCTCTTTGAGGAAGGATTACTGGAGCAGGGGGTTGGGCAGGGAGCTTAGTTTGCCATGGTATATTAATTCGTGCAAGGTATATTAGTGGGGGGAGTGAGCCCCTGGATCCCACTACCTTGCTTTATTTCTCTCCCTCAAGTTTCAAAATACCTGCCAGACTGTAAGACCCATGAGGCAAGGACTCTTACATAAGCCCTCATTTCCCTGGCACTTTGGCACCTAATAAGACCTCAATAAATGTCTGTTGAATGAACGAAGGGGAAGGGACATAACTGTATTTTAATCTTCAGTGAGAGAAAAAGGGCAGGAAAACGTAATTTGGCCAAGGTGCTCCCATGCTGTGGTTCAATCCATGGTATCCATATTTAACCACGCATCCAAATCGTCTGGGGAGTTTGTTAAAATGGCAGATTCCTAGACACCCCCCTCCTTGTAGATTCTGTTCAGTGCATCTGTATGAGATCGCAGGAAGAGTATTTCTAACCAATGCCCCGGTGATTCTGGTGCAGCCAGTCCAGAACGGGTGTGCAATACACTGGTACAGGTTATTTCACCTCTGTGCTCCTCAAAAGGATTCTTCATTTCTTGTGCCTGGTTCTTTGACCATGTGTTTCAGCACACACAGAACAGTGCAGCAAAGCCCCTGAAGGCATCCACCAGCCTCAAAAGCCATCAGCCTGCTGCCTTCTTGCTTCTCAATTTTAGTCTTAAGGAAACCACTTAATTTTAATCGCATGTTGCTGAATGCAGCCACAGCAATGGCGGCCATACGCTCTGCCTTCGGGCAGAAGGCGGGTGAAACCGATCCCTGGTTAACTTGCGAGAGCAGGATTTCCTCTTCCCTAGTATGACAAACAGAGGTGTGGGAGGCTATGTTTCTTGGTCTCTAGCTTTAAAACGGAGAAATCAGGGGCACCTGGGTGGCTCGGTCAGTTAAGCGTCCAACTTCACCTCGGGTCATGATCTCTCGGTTCATGGGTTTGAGCCCCGCGTCGGGCTCTGTGCTGCCAGCTCAGAGCCTGGAGCCTGCTTTCAGATTCTGTGTCTCCCTCTCCGCCCCTCTCCCACTCATGCTTTGTCTCTCTGTCTCTCAAAAATAATAAAAAAAAACGTTAAAAAATAAAAAGTAAATAAATAAATAATAAAATGGAGAAATCAGAATACATGATCATCAGGAAGACCTGGATGGTTAACTGTTCTGTTTTGCAATTTTTACCACTTTAATTTTTTTAACATTCTTATTTTTTTTATTTTTGAGAGAGACAGAGCACGAGTGGGAAAGGGACAGAGAGCGAGAGGGAGACACAGAATCTGAAGCAGGCTCCAGGCTCGGAGCTGTCAGCACAGAGCTGGACGTGGGGCTCGAACTCACCAACTGTGAGATCATGACCTGAGCCCATGTTGGACACTCAACTAACTGAGCCACCCGGGCACCCCTGCAATTTTTACTACTTTCAAGAAGTAAAGTTTCATCCAATTCTTTAAAAAGGCCGTTAGGGGCGCCTGAGTGGCTCAGCCGGTTAGGCGTTTGACTCTTGATTTGCACTCAGGTCATGATCCCGGGGGTAGTGGAGCCTGTCAGTGGGGAACCTGCTGAGGATTCTCTCTCTCCCTCTCTCTCTGCTCCTCTCCACCTTCCCTCTCAAAATAAAATACTTAAAAAAATTTTTTAATTTAAAAAATGAAAATGCCTTTAAAAAAAAAAAGTGTTCTTCATTTAACATAGGTGCAAGATTGGAGACTATCAGGACTCCTCTGCCTTGGACAGAAAGTGAGAATCTGAGCCAGAAAAAAAAGAAGAATTAAATGTCATTTCAAGTAACGGAATATTTCTAAGTCGGTAAGATGGCTAAGAAATATCTTCTGGATGATTTTTTCCAAACACACTTACTTGTTATCCGTTCCAAAAATACTGCAATAAAGGCGACTAGCTAGAAAAAATGAAGAGTGTCTATTTAAAAACTGTAAAACCTGGGGCGCCTGGGTGGCTCAGTCAGTTAAGCGTCTGACTTCAGCTCAGGTCATGATCTCGAGGTTAGTGAGTTCGAGCCCCATGTCGGGATCTGTGCTGACAGCTGGGAGCCTGGAGCCTGCTTCGGATTCTGTGTCTCCCTCTCTCTCTCTGCCCCTCCTCCACTTGTGCTCTGTCTCTCAAAAATAAATAAATGTATTAAAAAAATTTTTTAAAACCTGTAAAACCAAATGTTCAGGTAATTAATGAATTTTCGACTTCATCCTAACCCCTAATAATTTAATGGACCGCCCCTGCTGCATTCCCCTCCCCCAAAATACAACCACTTAGATGACCGTAAGAATCAAAAAACAAAACAAAACAGATTCAGGACATGTAAATGGCTATCTATACATATCACAGAAAGCTGGAAAACATATAAGTACACACAATCAAGCTGGTGAAAGAGAAGAGGTCACACAAATTACATATGGTATCATTCAAGTTACGTATATTATCTAGACAGATGTTAAGGAAATGTAACAAAAATTTTAAGAGTAGCAGTATCTCTGGGTTGTAGAATCACAATTCGTTTTCTTTTAATGCTTATTTGTTTATTTATGGGAGAGACAGAGTGCAAGCTGGGGAGGGGTAGACAGAAAGGGGGACACATGATCCAAAACAGGCCCCTTGCTGACAGCAGTGAGCCCGATGCGGGACTCGAACTCACAAACTGTGAGATCATGAGCTGAGCTGAAGTCAGATGCTTAACTGACTGAGCCGCCCAGGTGCCCCAAGAATCACAGTTTCTTAACCTCTATATATTCAGGCATTTTCAATTTCAAATTTCAAATTTCTCTTATAAAAGTATAGAATTTTTAATGAAAATACTTTTTTTTTAAAAGAAAAGGAAGAGTGGCAATCAGAATAATCTATTATCCAACTCATTGCAGCTAATAAATACAATATTACAATAGGGCTGAGGCTTGGGAATTAGGGAGAACTCTATAGCTCAGTCATGGCCAATACACTCATTTTAACTTTGGGCCACATCTGATTCTGCTTCATTTGCGATATATGGTCACAATGAGAAATATGAATAAAGCAAAATGTCTAACGTAATGATTCACGTGACAGACTGATAACGAAGGAAATGTAGAGCTTTCTATCCATAGTCAATTAGAACGTTGTACATCAAAACCTGCATTTATCCATAAGGTAAGTTAGGTGGTAAAATGGTCACTTTACAAAATTTTTCTTCAAATCCTTCCAGAATTTTTCTATAATAGAAAATATTCTAATATGATGTTTTCCAACTTTTCAATGTCAAGAAATGTTCACGGAAACTCTCACCTAACAGTCATTGCAGTTGGCTGGGAAAGACATAATGAATATATGTTATGAATTCAATAACACTTCCAATGGATTTGTATGTGCTAAATGGCAACAGAATCCTTACATGTTTGAAAAACAGTGGTGCAGATATATATGGCTCATTATTTAGTCTGTGTACCTTCAAGGTTGGGACACACGTGAATTCAAGGACCATCTCAAAAACTGCACCACACCCAGTGGTCTGTCCATCACTCTGGTGCATTTAAAATATGGTACCACTTAAAAGAAAACTCAGGCTGCAAGATTGGCGGCTATCATGACCCCTCTACCTTGGATACTAAGTGAAAATCTGAGCTAGAAAAAAGAAGAACCCGTTTAGGGATTTTAGAGGGAAGGAAAGAGGAGAGATTAGTTGAATGGCATCTATTTCTCATGGATACAACAATTTTTTTTTTAATTGCAAGAAAGAGTAGATAAGCGGCACAAGAGAGATTAATTTTCCGCTCAAGCTAGCCAAGTTAGAAAAAAGATAGTCAGATCGAGTTCATGGTAAAGAAGATGTTTTCCAATACATGATAGGTTGGAAGAAGGTTTCCATCTTTCATAGTAACATAAAGAAAGAAAATGGCTTGCATCGCATGAACAATACAGGTGAGACTGTGCGGTTAGGATAAACTCTCTAAGAGGTTACATTATAGCTTTTTAAGAAAGAATCAGACAGACCCCCAATTCCAGGTACAGTTCTTCCATTTAAAAGTGGAGTTCTTGTCTATAAAAGTCTTCATCTATAAAATGTAGATGAGCTGGTATGAGATTAAATGAGATAATATACGCAGCCTATCTAGAAGAGAGAAACACTCAAGGTTTGGTCCTTTAACTTGTTCTTAAAGAACAGTGTTCTTGAAACATAATGATAAGGGAGATGAAGGAAGAAAAATGGGTGCGAGATAGGCAGGTATCCGGTCAGCTGCCAAAAGCACTCTCCGTGGGAAAGACCTAGAAGCTGCTAAGCAAGCCGCATCTAGGATCCTTTCATTTGCTTCTGTTCTCATTTCTAACATTGCTGCCATTGTGTCCACTAATTTGGCAAGGTTGCTTTGAATTATGACCTTCCTATTCCCACCATCTGTTTTCTTCTCCCATCTAAATAATGCATTGTCTCTTCTGATCTTTTCCCATTAATGTAATTTGATATGTACTTGTTAACTCTGCAAACTAGGATTTAAAAACTCTTCTCAGTCATTCTTAAAATGGTGATTTACACTCTGTCCCTGTAAAACAAATTAGCTAACTATTCCTTTTCTACAGAAGGCATAAAGTAACAAGAGTTAAATCTTGCTAGTAACCAGAGATTACATTTTTTTTAGGTCTAGCAAAATTTGATTTAAAAACTACTCTGTAGGGGCGCCTGGGTGGCTCAGTTGGTTAAGAGTCCAACTCTTGCTTTCGGCTCAAGTCATGATCTCATGGTTCATGAGTTCGAGCCCCACACCGGGCTCTGCGCTGACAGCACGGAGATTGCTTGGGATTTTCTGTCTCCCTCTCTCTTTGCCTCTCCCCTGCTCATGCTCTCTCTCTCTCAAAAATAAAATAAACATTAAAAAAAATTAAAACTACTTTGTAAATACCCATTAATGCTAGAGCCATTTGCTCTGTTTTACCATTAGGGAATGTATCCCATTTTATTACCAAAAGAAACTTATATTCATATATGTGAATATATGCATGGGTGTGTATATACATGTATATGTATACACATACATTTATATAAATATAAGCATATACAAAAGAGGGAGAGAGGAAGGAAGGGAGGGAGGGAAAAAAGAATGAAGGAAAGGACCAGGGTTAATGGATTAATATGTCACTAACAAGGGCTCCTGGGTGGCTCAGTCAGTTTAGCATCTGACTCTTGATTTCAACTCGGGTCATGGTCCCAGGGTCGTGGGATCAAGCCCCGCATCAGGCTCTATGCGCAGCATGCAGCCTGCTTAAGACTCTCTCTCTCCCTCTGCCTCTCTCCTGCTCTCCCTAAAAAAAAAATTTTTTAACCTAAGAATTGGCAGTGAAAATAGAGATGGGATACAGAGTAAGAAGCTTTAAATTTTACTGTATCTAGTTATGTCATTTTCAATTCATAGCAAGCTCATATTACTTTATTGGGTTTTTCATTATTTAAAAAATCTGATTCCTTTAGTGCTTAACAAAGACATTTCATTTAATTCTTTCAGGTCACTAGGGCGCTTCTGAGCGCAATTTAAAAATACACTAAGATTTTACTTTGAGAGGACAAAAATATTCAGAAGAGCCTCGGTCGCTACATTATTTTAATTAGAATTTTTAAGAAGTCGGATGAATTACCAATAGGCATCTTGAGCCCCTAACCACCCACAAACCTACAAGCACTAAGCTCAACCCAAGGGAAAACAGAACTAAAACGATGTTTTCAAGATCTTTATCACCTAGAAGAGGGGCTCATAAACACAACCGAGAGAGAAGGGCAGCAACCCAAATTAAAATAATGACTGCAGATGCTTATGGGAGTTTTCAAGCAGGTGTAGTTCACTTTAGCGGAGGATATCAAGCACTGATAGACTTAGGCTAAACATATAACTATTAAGAACAGAAGAAGGGAACATTGACCTTCTCAAGCTCCCTCTCTCTAGGTAAGGCTCGAGCCGGGAGGCTCTCAACCTCCCTCCCCTTCCAGCCACCCTGACTGAGTGATGTGACATTCCATCCAGTGGAATGGATGGCGCACCGCCATCCCAGACTGGGTTGGTGACTTCTGGTCACTTCCCCACTGGGTGGGGAGCTTCTGTGGGAGGGTGTGACTGATGGCTACATCACTCTTGCCGTCTTGGATGCCAGGTCGCTTCCCTGTCACAAAGGGAATGGGATCACTTGATCTTAGCCATCCTTCCACTGACAAGAGCTTTGTAACCATCCCTAAGAGTTGCAGAGAAGAGAGTTCCATATAAGGCCCCAACTGGGGGTAAGGATGACAGTGAGGGTAGAAGAGACACACAGAATGATGGAAAAGGACGTGTCTATCCTTGGCACAGGGCAGGTGCAAAGTGCTACAGGGTTGTGGCCAATCTACCTCAGAGGTAAAGCAAGTACAGATCCTATCTCATTCCCAATAACTCCTTTACATTTCTTGGCTCTTCCATCCATTTGTTTCCCAAGTTCAGTTGAACTTTTTAAAAATTGGGCAAAATGGTTCCAGAGTCCCTCTGGAATATACCTAAAATAGTATTTTAATGTACGATCAAGGAGCGCCTGGGTGGCTCAGCTGGTTAAGCGTCCAGCTTCAGCTCAGGTCATGATCTCTCAGTTCACGAGTTCGAGCCCCGTGTCCAGCTCTGTGCTGACGGCTCCGAGCCTGGGGCCTGTTCGGATTCTGCGTCTCCCCCACCCTCTCCCCCTCCCCTGCTTGCGCTCTATCTCTACCTCTCAAGAATAAACTTAAAAAAAAATTAATATATAATCAATATGCAAATTATTAATGAGGTATTTTAAATTCTTTTTTTCATATAAATTTTGAAATCTGGTGCATAGTTCACACATCTCAGTTTGGACTAGCCACATTTCAAGCGCTCAACAGCCACATGTGGGTAGTAGCTAGTGGTTAGTGGTTATTGAATTGGACAGCACAGACCTAGGCTCTCATTCCAGTGAAAATGGCCCCAAACTTTCCTAAGGACTGATTATTGCTGGATAAAGAGATCATGAGTGACTTTTTAAAAAATAACTTTGGCAGGGGTGCCTGTGTGGCTTAGTAGGTTAAGCGTCCGACTCTTGGTTTCGGCTCTGGTCACCATCTCACAGTTTATGGGTTCGAGCCCTGCATCTGGCTCCCCGCTGTTGGGGCAGACCCTCCTTGAGATGCTCTCTCTGCCTCTCTCCTGCCCCTCCCCCCCTCAGAATAAATACGTAAACTTAAAAAAATAAAATAAAATAACTTTGGCTTACTGTTCTCCAACAAACACAAACTGCACATGTTTACGTATTTCTGAAACGCTTGACTTTAAATATCTTTGACACACCAGGGGAATTTAAGTGAATGAATCTTGACAACCATGCTCTAATGCAAGTTATTCATTTTTAAACAGCATGCATGGCATCGTCATCAGTCTTCACTTCCACATATCTATCCATACCTAGCTCCTATCCACTTCACCATCCCAAACTATTCTCCCTGTTCCCAACACACGCACCCTCTCCTTCTGCAGATCTTTGGGTTAACGTTACGGAATGCCCAGAAGTATTTTTCATATCCTCACCACCTCTGCGCAAATACTTACCCATGCACACTTCCCAATGTGGTTACTGGTATATGACCAAGAGAATTCAAATTCAGATTCTAGAAAACCCTCTGTACCCAGTGCCGTTTCAACATTCTTTTAAAACAGGCTCGTTATTTCCCTTTTACTTAAAATGAGATGTATTCAAAAGCTATCACATATCCCACTTTGGTTTCTTTTAAAAAGAAATTCACCTAATCGTTCTCCACAAACAAAGCCACTCATTTTTTTTCATCCGAGAACGCATTTCTCCCCTTAAAAAATATGCCTAACTTATGTTTTTTGGTGCTTAAATACCACCTGGGCAGTTATGAGACCTGGAGTTCGATCCTCACTGCCAGTTGCCAACCAGCCATCTGACCTTGGGCACAGCCCAATCACCCTGCTGGAATCAGCCTCCCAGGCTGTAAAAAGGGGGTGGGGGGGTGACAGGAGAGTGCTCTCTTAGGTTGCTTCCAGCTCGCCATTCCTGACCTGAGCACTAATCTTCGTCTATTCCGTTACCCCTGAAAACACTTGCCTCCTCAGGCATCCCCTCCTTCCTAAATGAGAAGATGGCTGACGGCACAGCAGTGAAACCGGAAAGAAACGCTGTTTAAAAAAAAAAAAAAAAAAAAAAAATCTTAAAATGAGTCACCTTTCAAGAATGTATCATTCTCTGGTGCCTGGGTGCTCGCTCATGGAGCTGTATCAGTACTTCCAATGAAATTTGCTCTGAAGAACCTGGCATTTGTTATGTACTGTTCTTGGGTGATGTTTACACTAGACACTTATCTCGTTTTAGAGCCACTTGTAGGTACAAAACACACAGAAGTTATGCATCACACAGACATAAGCAGCCACATAAATCGTCCTTAGTGGAGCCTGGAGAAAATCAGATCAAAATCACGGAGTTTTAATTGGGTCTTTGCACCACATTTGGTATGTTAGAGAAGATACTTACAGCTCCCTAAACTTGCCACTTCACCTCCCCAGGACCCCGTCGCCCGCTAAAATTTAGCCTGCTGCAAGAATCAGTCCCTATCCCTTAGGACCAGCCACAGCGACACCCCGGAGAGCCTTCCCTGCTGCACATTTCCCCACCAAGGCATAAGTCAGGGGTAGCTGATGTTAGCTGTGGTCTGTCTGTACTGCTTCTGCCTGGCCTGATTTTTCATGCTGCCATTTTAAATTAACATAGGTCTCTTCTGCAACCCATGACATCTTCTGGTCAGGCTGGGAACACAGGAGGCCACCGGGAGGCTGGACACAAGTGTAATTCAAGACAACTGCAAGTCAGAATTAAACAGCAAATCCAGAAAGAACCCTTACCAAGTCGGTTTTGAGTCACAGCAAATAACAGCTTCCCTAGATGCACTTGGGTTTGATGGACATTTTAAACCCCTCAATCCGAGTTCTCATCAATTCTCTAAAGTTCAAGCGTCCCTCCTGCTCTACAAACCACCCTCGTCTCAGACCTCACCAGCGATGTCGCCAAGTAAACGGCTCCAGGACGGACAAGCGAAGCGAGGGCTGAAGTGTATAACCGTAGCAGAAATACAAGGATGCCTTCTACCAATAAGTGTCCCGGCGCCGCGGCGTACCTACCCTGACACCCCCCACCCCCAAGAACCTCCCCGAGGTGGCTTGGGGAGGGGGAGGGGAGTTGTGGCAAGTCCTGCAGCCCGCACACACAGCAACAGCCTGCGCGTTTGCCCTTAATGGGGGGGCAGTGCCCGGGACCTGATTCGTGATCACAAACCGGGTAGATGTGGGCGCAGAGCCAGGTCAAGGACAGCGGGCCCCACCAGGCAGCCATGTTCGCGCTACCCGGGTAGCAGGTGCCTTACCTCCCGGGAAGGTGCCAGGCCCATTCCACCACCGAGCGAGCTGCGAACCCCGGGAGCAACCCGAGGGGTGACAGGGGTATGTGTGTGGGGGGGGGGGGGGGTGCGGGCACAGACCCCAGCGGGGCAGCAACTTGGCTCTCAGGAAATGGAAACAGGAAAAGCGCCCGGAGGTCGGGGCAAAGGATGGGGTTGGGGTGTAGAGCGGGGGGACGGACTCAAACTAAGCGGCACTGCCCGCGCCCCGGGGTGGGGCGTCCCTCTCCGGCGCCCCCTCAACCTACTAGCCCGAGCCATCCACCACCCGGGCAGAGGCCATCTCTCCCCTGATTCCGTCCCCCACCCCCGAGCCTCCAGCCGGCCCTTGCCACCACCCGCCGGAATGCCGCCCGGAGTAGCGCTTCCCGCAGGTCCGGAGGGGCCGGGGCTGGCGACGAGGCACAGGGGACGGCGATGGCGGACGCGGCCGAAACGCTCCGGGAGAAGGGGCTGCGGACGCCCTGCGCTCGCAGCCGTGCCCGCCGCGGCTTACCTGCGGGGCGGCGGGCTCCGGGCTCTGCTCTGCGGCGCGGATGCTGCGGCCGCCGAGGGTACGCCTGCTGCCGCGGCCGCGATTACTGCGGAGACATCGGGGGCTGCAGCTGCAGTGGCGGAGGCGGCCGTCGGGCGCTTCCCCCTCCCCAGACTCCCGGCGCCTGGGCCCGCCGCCCCCCGCTAACAGCTGGCCCGGCTCACGTGACCGCGGGGCCCACCCCCGCCTCCCCCACCCGGGCCCCGGGGCCGCGCCGCACCCGCTGCGTCTGGGCCGCCGGGGCTGCAGCGCCGCGCTCGGCCCGAGAGGGGAGGGCGCCTGGGAGCAGGGGAGCGGCCGAGAGGGCGACTGTCGCCGCAGAAAGTGGCTCCTTCTTTGCTCGATTTTTATTTCTCGGTCACGTCCGGGGTTGCGGCTCTCTCGAAAGGGGGAACTCGGGCTTTACGGAGCCAGTCCCCCCACCCCCCCTCGCAGCGCACTCCCGGACTCGGCGGTTGGGTTGCTACGTGCGGGCCTCGGTGCCTAAGCAAAATTTCCCCGCGGAAAAACGTGCCCTGTACTTTGTTGACAAACATGTCCTAGCCAACTCCCCGGTTTTAAAGGTGCCGTCCCGCGTCATGTTGATAAACGAGACCCTACCCTGGGTCCTTGGACATGGAAACCCAAAGAGGTTAAGGAACTCGCCCAAGGTCACAAGGCAGTAGTAAAGCCCAGATTCCATCCCAGGGTTAATAGATCCACAGACAGGTGACAGGTGTGTTGATGGTCAGGACCTGACCATCGTCTGTTACCAGAATAGAGACTCTACCTTCTATAAATTGACGAGAAAAGCCCAACTCAAAGGCTACGAAGAGAGAATTCACGAGAAGAAAACAAACGCACACTCAGCACATGAAAAGATATTCAAGTTCACTTAACTGCAAATCAAATACACAAGGCAGAATTTTCCATCCATCAGATTCGAAAAAAATAGAGTTTTATAACCTCAACGGGGGACAATTTTGCAATATCTTCTCAAATAAAAAAAATATATATAGTCTTGAAGGATTCCACTTCTGTAATTTATCCTATAGATACACTGATGCAGGTGTGAAATGATAGGAGTACAAGGTTATCCATTGCTACATTATTTGTGCTAGCAAAGACTGGAAGCAAATGTCCATCAATAAACGACTGTTAAATATATTACAGCACATCAGTAAATGGAATGCAAACCAGCTATAAAAATTTTTTAAATGGGGAGGATCTGGGACGCCTGGGTGACTCAGTCAGTCGAGCAACAGACTCTTGATTTCGGCTCAGGTTATGATCCCAGGGTCATGAGATCCAGCCCCCGAATAGGGCTCCATGCCTAGCATGGAGCCTGCTTGAGATTCTGTCTCTCTCACTCTCTCTCCTTCTGCCCCTCTCCCCTGCTTGCTCATCACCCCCCCCCCAAATAATTTTTTCTTTTTTTAGTGGGGAAGGTCTATCTCTATGTACTGATATGAAAGATTTGCAACCTATACCAAGGGAGGTGGGGGGTCAGGACCATGTGCAGAATATCATGTGTTATTATCTGTGGGGAAGAAATATGCTTGTACTCATATTTGAAATTTGCATGGAATATCTTTGGAAGAAATCATAAACTGTAATAATAGATGCCATCAGGAAAGAGAACTGAGTGACAGAATGCAGGGAAGGGAGGGAGATTTTTTTTTCATGTCTTTTGAATGTTATTCCTATGCTTGTGGTTTGCCCCAAGAGTGAATGGAGTGTAGGAGAAGGCTGAGGGAATCCGTGGAGGCACTGCAGGATAGACCAGTGGTCATATACTCTTGGAGCACAAAAGGACCTTATTGCACATTTAGGCCAACCAAGGAAACTGTCCTTTTACTGTTAACCTATTTCTGTCTTTAGATTAGAGTAGGTGTTTTTGGTTTTGTTTTTTTTCAAAGACATAATATAGTTGGATCTTGTTTTTCATTCAGACACCCTTTGCCTTTGAATTGGAGTGTTTCCATCAGCGGCTGTTAACATTTGGCAATGTCTGGAGATATTTTTGGTTGTCAAAATGGCAGAGGTGGAGGAGGTCTCTACTGGTATCTAGTGCATGGAGGTCAAGGATGCTATTAAACACCCTAGGATGCAGAGCGCGATCTCCCAAAACTAAGAATTATCTGGCCCTAAATGTCAATAGTACTGAGGTTGAGAAACTGATTCAGACCATCGATATTTAATGTAATTATCAGTATGGTGAGTTATAAATGTAACATCTTGATACTTCCATTTGTCCCATCTGTTTTTTGTTTGTTTGTTTAAGTTTATTTATTTATCTGAGAGAGACAGAGACAGTGTGAGTAGGGGAGGGGCAGAGAGAGAGGGAGAGAGAGAGAATCCCAAGCAAGCTCCATGCTGCCAGCGCAGAGCCCGATGCAGGGCTCAAACTCATGAAACCATGAGCTCATGGGCTGAAACCAGGAGTCAGTCACTCAACTGAGCCAGCCAGCTGCTTTTTACTTGCCTTCTTTTGAAGAACTGAGATTCTTTTTAGTATTCCATTTTAAATCCATTATTGGTTTCCTAATCATACTGTGTGTTTTACTTTTTTTTTTTCAATTTTTTTAATGTTTATTTTTGAGAGAGAGCAAGAGAGAGAGAGAGAGAGAGAGAGAGAGAGTGGGGGAGAGGGAGGGGCAGAAAGAGAGGGAGAGAGAGAGAGAGACAATCTGAAGCAGGCTGCAGGCTCTGAGCTGTCAGCACGGAGACTGAAGTGGGGCTCGAACTCACAAACCGTGAGATCATGACCTGAGCCGAAGTCGGACGCTCAACCGACTGAACCACCCAGGCTAACTCTATGGCTACTTTAGCCCTTCTACTAAGGTATGACTCACATAGGGTCTCTAATAAATGTTCCACGCAATCAATAAGGTGATCCTGGCTGGTAGAAACGTGAACAATTCCCAGTTTTGTGTGAGCTCTGCAAAGTTTTTGGTGCACAGCTCCCAGTAGTTGTTTCTTCCTCAGCCTTGTGGAGATTCATCATTTGCATGCATAAACTGGTATTCAGTCGATGACTAAAATGCAAATTTCTAAATTTCCTTTCCATTTAGTTTTCTGCAGAACTCTGCCCCACATATTCCAACTGCTTTGGCCTTCCTGAACTCTGATCACTCTTTCCTCACCCGCGCAAAACAACTGGGCTCTGTTTTTGTTTCCCCTTGTCTTTGCCATGTATGGTTCAGGAATTGCCTCCACACAGAAGGCTAAGGCGATTGTAGGTCTCTTCTCATTTGTTTCCTTTCTCTGGAGAATCACAATCCCGCTCTGCCTGCTGACCAATGTCTGACCCACGTTGTCTCGTCTATTTTGCCCAGTTTTCTAGATGCTTACAACCGGATAGCAAGTGCCATAGCACATTTTCCTTCCTAGGAAGATGTGGAAGGCCAGGAACACTAATCTTCATACCTCTGAGGAACCAAATGGACTGATACAGAATCAGCTAGGCCCATTATTTAATGAACTATAAATGCATAGTTTATTTATACTTCTAGAAGTTCTTCAACACGTCTAGTTTAACAAGAAACATTTATGGAACGCTTGTAGCAGGAATTGTACTTCTGCTACTAAGGCGTAAAAGGCATCGTAGCCCCTCCTCCCAGGAAGTCAGAGGCAGGCAAGGAAATTAAGTAGAAATTAAGTAGAAAGGTAATATATGCATATATTCCACGTTCCCGTCAGGGTAACCTAAGAATTAGGCACAGATAAATATGTGGATCTAGCATATTGGGAAATGTAAACAAGTATGAAAGATGATCATAAATGAGGGTTATCCGAACACAGACCATCTAAAAAAATTATCGATGACAACGTTGCCTTTTCTTCTAAGCAGTGTTACTGTCTGAAGAACCCCCGTACAATGATTTCAAGGAGCTGAAGTACGTGTGTAATTGAGAAATGCCTTTAACACATTACTTACAGAGGTGTTTTCCACTTAGTGCTTTTTCTGGTGTATAATTGTAGCAGGAAGAAAAAGATCTGTCACTGGGCAGATCTCATGGGGATGAACAACAGACAGTATTACGTGAACGAGACACTCACATAAGGGTAAGAAAGCCCGTGTAATTGCTTTGTATGTAATCTTATGAGAATCAAAAGAGGTGCTGAGAGCAAAGCCATCAGAAAATGAGAAAGAAAGCTAGTGAAGATTAGTCAGCCACCTGTCTTAATTCTATGACAACCATGTTTAGGAGGTTAGTTTTCTGAATTTGGTTACCATAGAAACAAACCTTTAGAATGCCCTTAAATCAATTTACAGAATTACTGCCCATATCGAGTATAAGCAACACTGAGAGATTTTAAGTACTGAAATCTATTTTTAAATTATCTTTAGAATTTAAATGATCCATCGAGCCCTTTGAATATGTAATTTGGACGGCCATAAATTATCTTTTGGCAAAAGGTATACAATTGTATTTATTGTAACTAGGTGATGGGCTTATAAATTCAATTACTCAAGTGTGTCATTTCAATGAATGTCTTCTATTTAATTTGAAATAACAGCTCCTAAATGTTCTGGATCTGGTTTTAAAAACAAATTATGCATGCTTCACACGCTCTGTGCCTCTAGGAGTCATTCATGGGTTTAGCCACTGTACAGATGATTTAAAGGAGAATCGCTAAGACCTTGTCTTGTCATCATCAAAGAACAGACTAAAAGATTCTATGACCAGACTGGGAGCTTCAACCTAATCCTGTCCTCCTGATGTTTTCCTAGTTTACGTGTGTGGAAAAGGTCCACCCCATGCTACCCACAGTTTTAAAACAGAACTTGTTTTTAATATCCTGGTGATACCTGAGGCCACCTTTTAATGGATGAAAGCTTATCCAGAATTGTAGACGTTGAGCCTCTTAGATCTGCAATGTTAACACCACTGCTCCCTCGAGATAATACAGGACTTTCAACAGAAGCTATTATTAGTGGGGCGCCTGGGTGGCTCAGTTGGCTAAGCGACCGACTCTTGGTTTCGGCTCAGGTCACGATCTTGCGGTTTGTGGGGTCCAGCTCCAAACTGGACTCGCGCTGACAGCACAGAGCCTGCTTGGGATTCTGTCTCCCTCTGCCCCTCCCCTGCTTTAGTGCGCCCTCTCCCTCTCTTTCTCAAAATAAATAAATAAGCTTAAAAAAAAAAAAGTTATTATTATTTTCCAATCTTCCCGAGAACTAAACAAAGTCTTGTCTAAATTGCTGTAGGAATTTGGGGTTCAGTTAAAGGAAGATTTATTTCATGCTATCAGTGATTAAGCAATCATCCTACCTATTGAGAGAATGTATAAAATTTCTGACTCCAGAGGAAGAGTATGTTGTTTTGGACACGCATCTAACTTTCATGAAAGAGCAGAAGATTGGTATCATTTTGTTTCCTATTGGACTAATTACCTGGCTCTCAGATAATTGGAAATAATCTAAGATATGGAGAGACTTGAGTGTTTAAATTCCTAATTATTCTTCACTCTCCTTTCCATTGACTTTCTACTTTTCAGTCAAAATCCAGGCCCTAGGTTTTTACTATTACATCCCTTATACCAACTCTTACACGTGCAAAGGATTTAACTTTTTGTGTAGAAAGAGTGATTTATTCCTTGGAGTTGGAATCTGTGTCTGGTTCATTTTGATTTTCAAAAAGCATCTTATCATATTTTTTTGAAACAAAAATTGAGCAGGAATTGTTTTACTGTCATATGAATTTCTCAGATAGTCAATCTTTCTTGACTGTGAATATAAAGAAAGGACTGAGCTTTAAGAATTATCAGTGAATTTCTAGGACAGGCAAAGAAAGCAGATTGGTGGTTGCTTAGGGAGTTGGGGAAAAGAGGGGATTGACTACTTGGGTGTGGGAGTTTCTTTTGGATAAGAAAAACATTCTAAAATGGATTGTGGTGATGGCTGCACAACTCTGTATGCTACAATTTATTGAATTGTAAAAAAAAAAAAAAAAATCACTGTATTACATGGTTTTATTTTTTAAAAATACCCTACCTCAAAAAAAAAAAAAAAAAGACAACCATTGAACATTGCCCAGCTCAGAGGAAATATAGGTCAATGGTAAAGAGTGAATAGTTTTGAAGAATTATTGCCATAGTAGGAAAATGTTAGGAAAAAAGAATTCAAGGAGCAGAGTTGGTTTACCGTTCAGTCTTAATGTAAGCAAGAATCAATTAACTTTAGTAGGCTGCTTAATTTTCTTAAAAATGTTTCTTACTTTAAGGCAAATCTCCTGTATTAATATCAGTCCTCTTCTTGGTTATTCTACACAAGTACCTTACCCATTCAATTTAATTTAATTTAGCTTCTAACTTAAGAGCTACTTTAAAAAAAAATCTAGGAGTACCTGGGTAGCTCAGTTGGTAAAGCAACTGACTCTAGATTTCAGCTCAGGTCTTGACCTCACGGTTTGTGCGTTTGAGCCCCGCATTGGACTCTGTGCTGACACTACACAGTCTGCTTAGGATTCTCTCTCTCTTCCCCTCCCCTGCTCTCTCTCTCTCAAAATAAATACATAAACTTTAAAAAATATATAAAATAAACAAACTTAGACTGTTTCAAAATGTTTTCTGCACAAAATAGCTACACAACAATACAAGATACGATTATAATGGGAAAAGAAAAAAAAAACACCTGTATATGGTTGAATGTTATAATATCCTAGTCTCCTGCCCAGAGGCAAAATTATTATCAGTTATATTAACATAAAATACATTCCAGCAGAACAAGGCCAACGAATGAGAAAATGTTCTGAGAAACTGGAATTAAAGTCCAAAGGGTCTCCCTACCTTTACTTCATTCTTTATAATAACGAGAACTGTCCCCCAATACCTCAATTCACATTGCGTGTGAAATGT
Organism: Panthera tigris; assembly: GCF_018350195.1. Taxonomy (NCBI): domain Eukaryota; kingdom Metazoa; phylum Chordata; class Mammalia; order Carnivora; family Felidae; genus Panthera; species Panthera tigris. The sequence goes on from NC_056661.1 coordinate 120,259,299, forward strand.
TTTTACTGCAACTGTTCACCAGAAAAGAAATTACCTCTATCCCTACAGCAGTGTGGAATTTTAAATTAAAGAAATGACTTGTAAATTCCCAGAAATTCCCAAGTGAGATATAATTTAGCTGTTACTAAAGACCAAGGGGACAGCATTCACTTTACTCTAGATTTTTAGAGTAAAAAACCTCAGCAAACATCTCATGTAATTTGTTTTTAGATCATAAAATAAAATTAATGTTAGTCTAGGTCCTAGGCACTTAGATTGGCTTTGTAAATTATTGGCTGACTCATACTCACTACAGTCATCCATTTTATGCCAGAGGCTTTATTAGCAGTACAGGAACACAAAGAAATGGTAAACGAAAGAATCCTCGATTAGTGCGCTAGGTGTTTTCAGATCTCCAGAATCTCCCAACTGTTTGTATGCTTTTCTTTTCCTTAACAATAACCTATGTATATCAAAATGAGCCACTTAATCCCTTGGGTAAACCAAAGCTGAAGGAATGAAAAAAAGATTATTGTTGGTTTTACATGGAGAACTACTAGGAAATTTTACCTAAATTATAAGTGAAACATAGAAATATAGGCAAAGTACAGAAAGACAGATTCCAAATCAACCAAAAGGAAATTTAACTGCATGGTATAGACAAGTTTTCAGAGAAGGGAAATCATGTACTAGAGAGAACATTTCAATAACTATCTTTGATATGAAACTATATATATACATATTCATATGTATGTATAATCTATTCATAATATATGTATATATTATACGTGGCACATAGTTTATACACTATATACAACACATACATATATATATTTATTTTTTAAAGGCAATCTCTTGACTGCATATTCTTCTAAACATGTGGGCTATAGATAATTCTGAAAAAATAATAAAGAACAATAATTTTGGGAAAGTTTGGGTCTCTTTTCTCTCTTCCGGTAGGGAAGATGTTCACAAAAACATACTTACTGATGATCTAACTTTTTGCTGTAAGAATTTAGAGTCCTAAAAAATTCCTAACCCTGGGGAAAATAGTATCTCCACACAACTTACCCTTTTGACTGTACATTCAGTTTTAGGCACAATTAGTTTCCCCAATGACCAATGCTTTACAGAAAACAAGAAAGAATATTCAAAGAAAAATACAGAAGATCGTATATTCAAGGGCAGGGAATTGGTGACGTTAATCATCTCTCAAATTAAGAATCTTAGACCAGGGGCGCCTGGGTGGCTCAGTCGGTTGAGCATCCGGCTTCGGCTCAGGTCATGATCTCATGGTTTGTGAGTTCGAGCCCCGCGTCGGGCTCTGTGCTGACAGCTCGGAGCCTGGAGCCTGTTTCAGATTCTGTGTCTCCTCTCTCTGCTCCTCCCCTGCTCGTGCTCTGTCTCTCTCTCTCTCTCAAAAATAAATAAACATTAAAAAAAAATTTAAAAAAAAAAAAAAAAAAAAAAAAGAATCTTAGACCACCTGCATCAGTATCATCTAGCAAGTGGGCTAAAATGCAGAACCATGGGCCCAACCCAAGAATGAATCAGCATTGCTGGGGAAAGGGGTCAGGAATCTGCATATTTCACACGAATACCATGCATTTCTGGTGTATGCTAATTTTGAGTCACTGCTACATTTCTGCAACATTTAGGAAGCAAAGCAAGCCTCTCATTGTATTTGAGGATGGCACTAGGAAACCAGTGTTTATAAGGTCTTTGTCTTCTGTCAACCTGGAGCAAGGAGCTGAAGGCAGCAGAGGCAAGGCTGAAAGCAAAGGCAAAGCAATGTTTTAAACAGAGAAAAGAATTTACCTTCAAATAGACTCCAAACCCTTATGTAAGAATGTATGGATTTCATCGTACTGAAGAGAATATGCAAATCTTCCTAAATAGAATGCTACAGATATTAAGAGAGAAAAGTACTATAATTTTCATGTTTCCAAATGGGCATAGGAATGTATAACCACGCTTGACATTTTAGGTTTCATTTCAAACAGAAGTGGGTAAGCAACAAAAATAAAATAAATCAAAACACCCTTATGACCAAGTGCTCTGCAACTCTGGAAAATAAGTTGCTTGTTATTTTTTTCCCAGGGTTATTATTATGATGATAAGTCCCTTTTTTAATAAAAGGGTGAGAGATGTATTTTTTTCCATAACATTCCACCAAGTCCCTTTTTCTCCTCTTGCAGTTTCCAAACAACGCTGAGAAATCATCCATACACTCAATTCAGTAGGGACAGACAGCATGCTCATATCTAACAGCGCTGTAGATGTAAAGAATTTCCTATATATTGGGGCACCTGGGTGGCTCAGTCGGTTAAGCGTCCGACTTCAGCCCAGGTCATGATCTCACAGTCCGTGAGTTCGAGCCCCGCGTCGGGCTCTGTGCTGACGGCTCAGAGCCTGGAGCCTGCTTCCGATTCTGTGTCTCCCTCTCTCTCTGACCCTCCCCTGTCCATGCTCTGTCTCTCTCTATCTCAAAAACAAATAAAATTAAAAAAAAAAAAAAAAGAATTTCCTATATATCATGAAGGGGTACAAATTCATTTCCACAAGCAAAGATTCAAATGGCTGATTCCCCTTCTGAATCAGAAATCATTGTTTCTTGTTATTTTTATGACAACCCAGCATTTCATTTAATTACATTTTACAGTGCTCACTCACTCACTAGGCATTAATCATCATAATGTCCACCTGTGACAAAATAAAATCCCAAACGAAAACAATAGTGAGAACTACCACCCAAACCACACTGAATAAAACCCAACACATACACTTTCTCTGGTACCAAAATTCACTAGCAGCTGTTGCCCGCGATTCTCAATGTTTAATGCTTATTTCAAAACAATTGAAACCAAAGCACAGTTTTTCTTACACATATCTCTAAACAGAGCAGACAAGGGCGCCTGGGTGGCTCAGTCAGTCGAGCGTCTGACTCTTGATATGGACTCAGGTCGTGATCCCAGGATCGTGCAACGGACAGAGCCCCACGTCAGGCTCCCCACTGAACATGGAGCCTGCCTGGGATTCTCTCCCTCTCCCTCTGCCCCTCTCCCGCACTCACACACTCTCTCTAAAAATTGAAAAAAAAAAATTAATGTCAAAAAACAGATAAATAAAATAAACAGAGCAGATAATCACGTTCCATGCGTCACTACACCCCTCTCCTACCATGGCCTATCCATCTTCCCTATCCAGTTTCAACATAAAACCTAGAATAACAGGTAAGAAAATCAATAAAGCTGCTAAGGAAACTGGTACTTGAAGAATGTTTCACAAAACCAATCATTCCCCAAATAAAGTTTATTTTGAAAAGAATACAACATGGTCATATAAACTTAAGTAGGACATATCTAGCAATATTAATGAGTCAAATTATATTACAAGTGAGGTCACAGTTCATGTCTGATTATTCCCACGAATGGAAAGGGGTAGAGGTGTAGCTAAACCAAAGGCAGATGCTTAAAAACGACCATAACCCATTTATATGCTTTCATTTCATGTTTGTGTCTAAAGATTTAGATGAGAATTTATGTAAACTCACATATAAAGAAATATGCTGCCCAAACAATCACAATTCTTTTTGCTTTGCCTGCTTTACCGGAGATAGCATCGCCAATAACGTCTATACAAGGTGCTACCACGTGACAAGCTCTCTCCTTCCCGACGAACACAGCATAAGGCTTTCTGTATTGCGGTTCATAACTCCTCCGGATTGAGGAAAATAGCAGTGACAATTTAAGGGTTTTTGACATATAGCTGATTTCATCAGAAAAAAGGTGTTATATATGTTCTTCTCAAGAACTTTATGTTCTGGTGAGGAAAATGTCAACAGATAAGTGGCAAAAGTAGCCTGTATATGATGCAATAATTGTTCATGATTCTCTAAAACAAAACAAAACAAAACAAAATAAAAAAACCTAGAGGTAAACAAGCATGAAAGGACTAAGAAACATGCCTGGATCTTCTCACAGGACAGGGTTTTTGAGGCAATTCAGTGCTAACCCCAAGACTATTCAATGAAACCAGAGCCTTTCCTAGATCAGGGGAAGAATTCAAAAGTACCTACAACAGCCAGTTCACCATCTTCAAAGGATAAGGAGCCAAAGATTAAAAAAAAAAAAAAACAGAGCTGACTGCTTTGAGAGCAAAGTGAAGAGAGAATTAGGTCCAGTGAGTTCAAAGGGAAGTTTTGCCTTTTCACTAGTAGAGGGCAAAACAAACATACTGAACTTGGGGACTGTGATCTGTTTGCACAAGTTAGCTGTTGACCTCGGACAAAACAATCAATCTCTTTGAAGGATAGTGTCCTCATCTATAAAACAGTTACATTAAGATCCACCAGTTGTTTTTTTTTCCCCCCCCCCACAGGGCTCAGAGCAATGAAAATCAAAGACGATGATGCACTTGAGATCACTTTGTAAATGATAAAGAACTATTCTTAGTAAATGGAGATTTGGGAGCTTTTTTAAAGGAAAAGGACAAAAGCCAATTTCAGGTAAAATTATAAAATCATCCATTTTTTTGACGCAGGACAGATTTCTATGCAACAGTAGCAGCTGTGGATGCATGTCATTTTTTGATGAGCAGAAATGGGAAATTGTCGATTGGCTTACTAATTTCTCTCATGATACAGTGTTATTGTAGTATAATACATTAGTAATAGATTTTATTCATTAATGAACCAGGAAGGGTAATCTGCTAGACTTAAACATTGACTAGATACAACTCTCTACCTCAGCAACAATGTTTTGACCCGTTATTACAAAGAGCCAGACACATAAATAATTTGTCCTATTTCTCATTATAGATTATTAGTCACTAGGAACCAAACTTTATAAAACTTTTAAGTCCTGGGCAGAATGTTTCAATGTATACATATTTATAAGTTATTAACTTTGTTACTCACTTCAGCCTTACACATCTCAGTAGAGCAGTAACTGTTACAAGCCCAAATCAACAACCAGTTTCCTCTTTTCCTTAAGCAGAGACTCAAAGGCAGTTACAGACCCACTGTTTCATTATAACATGAAAATAGTAAGCCTTGGGCTATTGCAAAAGGTTTCTCAAATGTCAGTATCTAACTTGGAGAAAATAGAGGGAAGGAGAAATAGAGGGTGCCGATTTGTTGGGCATGCTTCTGGCTGCAATATTTTAAAATTACAAGCAAGCAAGTAAAACATAAGGCTTCATATGTGAAAGTGGAAAATAGTTCAGCAGTCTTCCGTTCAAAGACAAATTAATTTTTTTTCTTTCCAATAACTCACCAGAAAGAAATGGGCACTTAGGGATCTTAAGGGGTTTTTCAAATAATATTCAGGAAAAAAAAAAAAAAAAAAATATATATATATATATGTATGTGTATATATATGTATGTGTGTATGTGTGTGTGTGTGTGTATATATATATATATATATATATATATATATATATATATATATATATATAAAACCAGAACAGGAACAGCACATTATTTAAAAATAAGACCTTCTTTTAAAATGGTTGCCCTGTCTTTAAGGATGGATGCCATATAAAATGGGCAGATGTATCTTTATAACTCATCATGCTTATATGTAAATTCTCTGGCAGATATAAATCCATCTTTGTCTTCATCTTCTTTATCAAAAATATCCTCCACCAAAACATCATGATGACTTTCATTCACCACTGCACCATGCTTTTCAAACTCCTTCTTTAAATACACTTTAACCTACAAAATAATGGGTCTCATTAATAATTCTAATTCATAAGACACCCACACCAAGCCTGTTAATATCACAGAGTGGACTGGTAGTTACTGGATTATATACAACAATGACTAACCAACTGCTTTACAATATATCATCGGATATATTTCCAATGACAGTAAATTTTTTTTTCTCCTTAAAAACTGTTGCTATACTGCTCCAATATAGACACAGAATATTGCTCAGAGGCAAAGATAAGGTTTATATCATCCAGTAGGGCACCTGGGTGGCTCACTTGGTTACACGGCCCAGTCTTATTTTGGCTCAGGTCATGGGATTGAGCCCAGAGTCGGGCTCTATACTGACAGCTCGGAGACCGGAGACCGCTTGGGATTCTTTCTCTCCCTCGCTCTCTGCCCCTCCCCCACTCACACTCTCTCTTTCAAAATAAATAAATAAACTTAAAAAAAAAAAGAAAAAGAAAAAGAAAAGCACCCAGTGAAAGGATACTACCTGCTCTTAATCTGAGTCTAAATAAAGCCAAGCATTTGAAAAACTGTAGTCTTTCATTCCATTGAATTATCCAGATCTCTAACTAGGGTCAGAATTCCAGGTACTTCTCTCTTAAAATCAGATTAAAGAATGGCATTTAAAAAATTTATTTAGGGGCACCTGGGTGGCGCAGTCGGTTAGGCGTCCGACTTCAGCCGGGTCACGATCTCACGGTCCGTGAGTTCGAGCCCCGCGTCGGGCTCTGGGCTGATGGCTCGGAGCCTGGAGCCTGTTTCCGATTCTGTGTCTCCCTCTCTCTCTGTCCCTCCCCCGTTCATGCTCTGTCTCTCTCTGTCCCAAAAATAAAATAAACGTTGAAAAAAAAAATTTTAAAAATAAATAAAAAATTTATTTAAAAATTTTTCAATTTTTTAAATTCCAGTATAATGTACAGTGTTATACTAATTTCAGATGTACAATATAGTGAGTGATTCAACAAGTCTATACATTACTCAGTGCTCATAATGATAAGTGTGCTCTTAATCCCCTTCACCTATTTCACCCATTGCTCCCACCTGCCTCCCCTCTCCTAATGGCATTTTTTAATTTAAGTAAGTGTCTGGTAATAGTCCATGCTGTGGATCTGGCTATGAGCATGCCTCATGACCTCCCAATCTCAGAAATTAAAGCAAAATCCAGCCTGATGAGTGCTTACACTAAAAATTTTCACTCTCATTCAGATATTTAAAGACATAAACAAAATCCTGTTCCCAATTACCCACTAGATTGACCATAATGCAGTTTAACCTGTATTTTCATTTTTAATCAGAGCTCTATTACTCCTTCTGTTAGATCAGTAATTTCAAGTCCTCCTTCCTGCCCCTATCACCAATATACAAACATATGACATATTTATTTTTAAGATTAAGGAGATTGAATGAAGTTGTTAAAAAAAAAAAAAGATGATAAGGCCAGATGGATTAATGTAGAATATATCCCAAGGATATACTGTGAGAATAAAGCAAGATGTCAAATATTACGTATATCATGCTATTTTTTATGTAAGAAAAGAGGAAACAGGAATATGTATTCATGTTTGCTTGTATTTGCATAAAGAAACACTGGAAAGATACATTAGAAGCTAATAAAACTGGATGCGGAAAGGGACAGATCCCATAGAAGAGGATGTGGGTGGGAGAAAAACTTTTTAATAAACACCTTTTTTAATTGGATTGATTTTTTTTTAACGTTTATTTATTTTTAATTTTTTTTTTAACGTTTATTTATTTTTCAGACAGAGAGAGACACAGCATGAACGGGGGAGGGGCAGAGAGAGAGGGAAACACAGAATTGGAAGCAGGCTCCAGGCTCTGAGCCATCGGCCCAGAGCCCGACGCGGGACTCGAACTCACGGACCGTGAGATTGTGACCTGAGCTGAAGTCGGACGCTTAATCGACTGAGCCACCCAGGCGTCCCTGGATTGATTTTTTTTTTAATGTGCTGTATATTTAAGGTTTTTTAAATGAAAGGTTACTGAAATTTACCTTGGATAGAAAAAAGTCCTATGACTGGTAATAGTACAAGGTGTTATAAATTTAGTAGCTGTAGATCATGACCCTATGAGTTCATAATAACTTCGCTTATTTAAGACTTAATCATTTCCTGGCCATTAGAATGAAATTGATCGAAACATAAAAAGGGACTTGATTTCTGACCAGCCAGGCCACAATGGAGAATATGGGCAGACAAAAAAAACTGAGTAGCTCTCTACCTCCAATCCTTTCCTCACAACAGCCAGACTAAGACAGGTGTGTGTAAAAATGGCTGCGAAAGCCTAAATGAATTACAGGGAGAAGACTTCTTCCTTTATCCTTACGCAAACACCAGAACTAAGAGGGGGCTGGGAAAGGTCTTCTGCTCTAGAAAATCCAGACCAGAGTCTCCTTTCTCCAGGTGCTACCCAGAACAAAAGAACCCAGCAGGTGGGCCGTTTGCTGCTAAATGCCAGGAAATTACAACAAAGGGCATTTAACAGCCAGTTGAGTTTTAAACAGAAACTGTCAACAGGAGATATTTCTCCAGACATCCACATTTCTTATATAGCAACTTCAAAATGGGAATTGTCTTAGCAAAATGGACCTTTCAAAAACTCAGAAAGAGGGAAGGATACAGTAAACCTTAAACATGGTGGGGTAGGGGTGGGGGGAGAGGGAAGCAAAAGAATGAATGGTGTTGAGTCTCAATATATTTCTCTCCAAAACAATGATTTCCTATTTTTAAAAAAGCCAATATTCAAAGCATCAGTATTATAAGAAAACTTATAAACAATATTTTATCCAAACAAAGATAAATTTTCTTTAGAAGTATATTTTTTAATAAGTGAGAAGAAACAAGCAAACAAAGGAGTAAGAAGAAGGAAAGATCACCTCATCTTTAGAGAGTTTCCAGTCATCATTAAGATCCATTTCTTGGAATGACTCATGGGATCTTGGTCCATTTCGAATCTCCAAGAGATCAATGTTGAATATCAGTGTACTCTCTGGGGGAATTTTACCTGACATGAAGAGAGACGGAGGTTAACTTTTACTTAAACAATCCCAAAGTTTTGATGACAGGAAACTTATGACACTGAACAAAATATTCTTTTGATTGAATTAAATGAAGAGTCTTCCTAAGGCTATCACATATGATGTGAATTACTTGTAACTATATGTTACTCAAACAAATAGAATAGCAAAGGAATAATCCAAACTGGTAGATCAAAAGCAGTCTGTGTTTGGCTTTGCAATTACAAACTGTTTCGTGCACACAAACACACACATACATACAGATGTGCCTAATGGCCTGGTATTAAATTTCAAATATGATTAAGATATTATATATTACATGTCAAGAATGACTTAAAGGGCTGTAGATAATTCAGAGTTAATTATAGTACAAGTGATTTAACTAACTTTGGCGGGGGGGGGGGGGGGGGGGGGGGGGGGGGGCCGGTGTCACAAAAGTCCTGACCTAGATATACATAGAGTAGTAGCATTTCTACCACTAGGAGGCAGTATCTGAGAGAGATCTGGTGTCCCAGGAGCCGGTATTAAAGCTTAAACTTGCCCCTCTTTAAGCCTATTTCCTCATTTATAGAATGCATTTATAAAATGCAGAATCTGTTGGGAAGATGAAGGAAAATAAAGCTATGCAAAATATTTAGCATTCTGCTTCATAAATAGTAAGCTCTCAATGTATTACTAAAACATAATTCTCTTATAAGCTTTAAAAACAATACAGAAAGGTTCAACAATTTCAGACTTGGGAAACACCTCCTCTGATATAGAACATATATATAATTATATACATATTCTGAAGACATTTCATGAGAGAGAAGAAATTAAAACAAATTTCTGAGAAGGGAGATAAAAATCTTTTAAAACATGAAAAGAGCTCTATTAAAAGTCCCAGGGGCCTTTTCAAAAAAAATACTTTCTGGACAGTATGAACAATTTTTTTTTTTTTTTTCAATTTGTTTCCTTTTAACTGTATTTAACATAAAGGTCTGGGTAAACATTGCAAATATTTCTTAGTCTCCCCCCCCCCCCCCCATCCAAATCCCACATATTTCTGTCAAGGAGCATTTGTTAAGTATTAAAGAGAACAAAACTTACACTCTGTGCCCAAGCTTACCATTCCAGATCTAGACAGAGAAGGGGCATGCACTAGGTCGTTGATAAAACTGGTGTCTTTCCAAAGGAGACATGCAAACGTGGTACCAAATGACTACAAAATTAGTGTTAAATACACATTAGCAGAATTAGTTTCATGACTCTCAGTTTGGACAAAATGACTCAAATTTAGAACTCTGCTTGTCCTACAGTAAAATTGAGTTAAATACAGTATGGAGTAAGAGTAATGGATTAATTCTACATATACATTAAAGGTGAGGCAATAAAGATACAGCAGAAAGGTGAAAGAATACGTTTGAACATCAGAGAAACATTTTCTAGACACCTGATTTTCTTCTCTAAAGAGATGATTATCATAATAATTGAATTTGGTTAGTAAATTCCATTCTATGCATAAGATTTATATAGCAAGTTCCATTTTAGAATATAATGTTACAAGGGCACCTGGGTGGCTCAGTTGGTTAAGCATCTGACTTCGGCTCAGGTCAGGATCTCACAGCTCATGAGTTCGAGCCCTTCCTTGGGCTCTGTGCTGACAGCTCAGAGCCTAGAGCCTGCTTCCTGTTCTATGTCTCCCTCTCTCTCTCTGCCCCTCCCCCGCTCATACTGTCTCTGTCTCTCAAAAATAAATAAACATTAAAAAATATATATATAAGGTTACACATATGGCATTTACTTTCTTCTCTGGAAACTGGGGTTAGGATTCTCACTTTGTAACTGGTTAAGTTTAGACCTAAGGATACTGTGAAGTCTGTTATTGCTACAGTATCAGAGTGGTTCCCTGTCTGGTTCTGGTGACTACTTAACAAATTTTTTTCTTCATTATGAAATACATGCCCATTGTAGAGAATTTGGAAGAGACAGAACCAGAAATAAAAATAATTCCGACCCATCCATTGTTATCATTCTTAATTATTTCCTTGTGATTCACTCTGTGTGTGTATATACTTTTTTCTAATACTTACTCTTGGATATAGTATAGCTTTATTTTCCACTTTTGAATATAACATTATATCTTACCCATTTGGATATAATTTTTTTAATCCTTGAAATGCCATTTTTTAATAACTGGGCCATATTTTAGTTAACCCTTCTCATTACACATTGAAGTTGATTTCAATATTTTTGCTGTTAGAAACAATGTAGTGGGGCACCTGAGTAGCTCAGTCCGTTAAGCTTCAGACTCTGGCTCAGGTCATGAACTTGCCCCATGAGTTTGAACCCCGCATGGGGCTTGCTGCTGTCCGCACAGAGCCAACTTCACCAACTTCAGATCCTCTGTCCCTCTCTCTCTCTGCCCCTCCCCTGCTTGTACGCTCTCTCTCTCTCTCTCTCAAAAATAAACATTTTAAAACAATGTAGCAATGGACATGCCTGTCCACAAATATTTCTCCTGATACCTGATTATTCCCTTAGGTTAAATTAGAAAGGAAATATATCTTGTGCAGGAAACATCACCTGGCCTCTTGTAAATAGCCCTTTGGAAAGCTGCGTGGCTCCCCACTCACACAGCAGGTGTACATCCTGGAACAAACTAGCACAAAGTCTCCCGGAATCAGCTAGCCTATTTGCTTCTATTTTATAACACTCATTTCATGTCACTCCATCAGGTTTTATAAGTGAATTATAACAACAGTTATAAAACAACTTTAACACAAGAATGAAAACAACCCCCCAAAAAAAGCTTTGTTAAAGAAAACTTCAGTTGTGAGCCCCCTGCAGCCCACATCTAAACCCCATTTAATACCTGAATAATCTACATTTCACATGTTCAACTCATCGAAACACTTATGTGGAATAATCTTTCTTTTTGGTGTTAAAATAAATTGATGAGTTTCAGCTGGGGAGGATGAAAACGTTCTGAAACTGGATAGTGGTGATGCTTGTACAACAGTGTGAATGTTCATAATGCCATTGAATCGTACAGTTAAAAGTGGTTAAAATAGGAACCATTATTTTGTAAGTATTGTGCCATAATTTTTTAAAAACCACTCTTGGGGCGCCTGGGTGGCTCAGTCGGTTAAGCGTCCGACTTCGGCTCAGGTCACGATCTCAAAGGTATGTGAGTTCGAGCCCCGCGTCGGGCTCTGTGCTGACTGCTCAGAGCCTGGAGCCTGTTTCAGATTCTGTGTCTCCCTCTCTCTCTGATCCTCCCCGTTCATGCTCTGTCTCTCTCTGTCTCAAAAATAAATAAACGTTAAAAAAAAAATTTTTTTTTAAAACCATTCTTTTGGTTAATATGGTGGTAAATTGTTAATGATAGAGTTAAAGGTTCCAGAACTTTGTATCAGTAGTTCAGTTGACCATTAAGACAGAATGGCTTTAATTTGGCCATCTCAAATGATAATCAAGATGCAATCATACTTAAAAAAAAAAATAATACACATCTTCTACTTCTGGGGGAAAAATACATACTAGTTATGCTGACTTCTGTCTCCTAATCCAGAGAAGAACCCCAATGCTGTAGTAAAAATGTGAAATTGTTATTACCTTTTCCTTCTTTTCCATAGCCCAGGGCAGGAGGAATGGTGAGCTTTCTCTTCTCTCCTACACACATTCCCTTCAAGCCCTGGTCCCAACCTTTGAGAGCCTCCAGGATGCCCAAGGTAAACCAAATGGGCTGACCATTGTTATGTTTGTGACTACAATAGAAAGAAAACATATTAGAACTCTTTGGTAACTTTATTTTTTTATTGATGTGGGAGCATTTTATTCTACCAATAAGTGATTCAGTTTGGGAATTAACAAAAACAGCTATACACATACACACAAAACCAGGTTAATTTTGTAATAATTTAATCCACTGCCCCTATTTCTTGATGCAAATTTCATACAATTGAATCAAGTAGAGAAGGGCAGAGGGAATAATAATAAAAACAGTTAATAATTATTTGAGATTTACTGTGTACCAGGTGTTACCCCAAATTCTTTGCCTCTTTTAACTCTGTGAGAATGATCATATGAGGTAAGTACCATCATTTCCCCATTGTACAGAGGAGGAAACTGAGGTTAAATGTGCTGGTATTTGATCTAACTCCAAACTTCAAGGTCTTAACCACAGCAATGCTGTCCCAGGAACGTCATCCCGGGCAGAAGAGGAAGAAAATCATGGAAAATGGGTGAATTTGGGAAGAAAGAGAAGTTAAGGAGAAGTTACTGCCAAGACAAGTGGGTCCACACCCACATGGACACTGGAGAGTCAGGAGCACAGAATCTTCTAGTCTGCCTATAAACCCTGCTGATGTACAGTCTCGTGATGGCTCTGACAGGTGGAAACGGCTGCTCTTCAACCTGAACCCCACCTAGATGCTGCCTGCAGGCATTTTCTGTGGGGCTGTGCAGGGAAACCTGGGGGAGTTGTCCCTCAAGGACTGAGGAAGAAGGAAATGATCAAAATATCCTGGCTTAGGACCTGGAGAGAGGCCAGCCTAAGAAACCCAGCCTGCCAAGCTACTGGGGGGCCTGAGGGCTGAATAGCACCTGAGCCCCAGTTCGCTCCTTTTTGGTACATACGGAAAGTATTCTCAAGGATATCGTATAGGTGAGAATGAGAAATCACTCTACTAGGTTTCATGGACACCATGGTTAATTACTAAATCTAGGTAAAAGCCATTACTTCCTCTTTTCTTAATTTCCCCCTGTGACTAAAGAAACAAATTGCCAACTGTAGAACACTTGGGAAGGCTGGAAAAGAATAAAGAAGGAAGAAAACAATCTGCCACCCAGTGCTGACTACAGTTTTGGTACATTTCTTGTCACAGCTAAAGGATTTAAGCTATTTACCACACAGGCTATTATTCTAGACATGGCAAACATGCTTTACCACAGATCACTTGATGGTACTGCTTCATAAAACTCAGGGTAAGCAGTTCCTGACCATTTACACTGAGGCCACATGACAACCGTCCCCTCATCAGGTACCAGAACTTTATTTATTTATCTTTTTAATGTTTATTTCTTTTGAGAGAGAGAGGGAGAGACAGAGTATGAGTGGGGGGAGGGGCAGAGAGCAGAGGGAGACAGAATCCGAAGCAGGCTCCAGGCTTTGAGCTGTCCGCACAGAATCCAATGTGGGGCCAAAACCCACAAACCCGCAAGATCATGACCTGAGCCGAAGTCAGACGTTTAACCGACTGAGCCACCCAGGCGCCCCCCTGCTTTTTTTTAATGGGTACTAGAACTTTAGTAGCAAACTGCTAAATAATGTTGTATGGCTACCACCAAAGGCCAATAGGTTTTTCATTCTGAGACCTGAAAGACATCAGGCTGTATCTAAAAGAGATCAGACTAAAAATAAAGATGCAGTTGAAAATTTTAAATGCAAACCTTAATCTTGTTTAACATCTACTGTGGCACTGGCCTTGTTGCTAAGAAGATGGAGCTGTTGAGAATTCTATGGCAAGCCACTGTTTCAGAAATGTTTGCAAAGGCTAACAGAGTTCAGAGAAGAACGCCATTCATTTCTCCAAAACCTGACAGACCAGGTCTGAATGCTCAATAAAGGCAGTTCATCCGAAAATGAGGTCTAGGATGGGCCACAAAGCTTCACTACTTTAGTTCATGCCATTTTCTCTACCTGGAATGTCCTCCTTGCCCCCATTCTCCACCTGGAAGGAACCCTCCACCCATCTTTCAAGACCCAACTCAGTTATGATCTCTGGGAAGTCTTTCTCTTACCCCACCCCCCCAAAGCATCATTAATGCCAGACTCCATTATGCTTTGCAAACACTTTGAACACTCTGTACCACATAGCATGAGCTATTTACTTGTCGTCCTCCTTCCTGTAGATGATGTACTGCTGGAGGACAGGAGCCCACTCTTAAAAGTCACCTTTGCATCCTCAAGGCCTGACTTGTGATCACTCAATAAGGGTTTGTTAGATGGACAGATAAATGAATGGACAAGGATGGAGAAGCCAAAAAGTTTTAATCTCCCTAGTCTCAAACACAGGGCCTAACATAAAAGAAATGCTCAATAAATAATCTTGGAATGGAATGAAGAGAATCAATGCCTAATTAGAAATCATTACACTTGTAAAACATCCATGTTGCAATTTCTTTGTTCGTATAGAACAGAAATAACGATAGTGTAACCACCTGAAAATCATTCACTATAGTTATTGGATTCATCTTTCATGGCCATAACCATACCCATCAATGAAATCTTTGAATTTTCTAGAAAGAAAAAAATAATGAAACAAATCATGGGACTATACCTTGACCAAAATGTCATTTGTACGAACAAAAATTAAACAGATCAATAGGCTAGCATTAGCATATCCTACAACAAGCAAATAAATGATTGTGTATTCTGCTCATGAAGTCCCTGCGAAAAGTTTTAAGTAAATTTCACCTACACCAAATTCAAAATGGAATTGAGTCATTTTCCCTTGGGAATGGAGTTTGAGAAATGAAATTCCTTTACAGTTTTTTTCTACTTATTGCCTAATTACACACCTAGATACTTGTGCAATATGTCAAAGATTCTAGTTCTAATTTTTATACTAAAAATTAACCTTTATCCTTACCACACGTTTCCAAGTTCCAAGGAACTTCAAAGGCACCGTTATTGTGTTTATTGTTTTTAACCAAATTGTTTGTCTTGATTGTCTTTAAACAATTTCCTTTCCCAAAGAAGGAAATAACAGATTTCAATTTTTCAAAAGAGAAGTAAAACCTGATACAGGCTACCTTTCCTGCCAGAGAGCTCGCATAGGTCGATAGGTTCTTCACTATTTTACCTGCGAGGTGTAATTACTTACGTGGAGTGAAATAAGGAGCCATCCTTTTCTAAGTACCCTTCATAGTGGACCAACATCAAATCTCCCCCTTTGGTCTTGCGATGGCAGATGAACGGCTTCTGGAGCACCTCAATCTTCACTTCTGGTTCAGGGATCAGAGCCCCACTCAAAGAAGTGACCAACAACGTCAGCACCGCGTTCCACAAAAAAAGCCTCATGCTGCTGGCGCAGGAAAGTTCCTACAAAAACAGAGAAAGGGCCCCCGACCTCATAGAACTAAGAAAGTATTTGAAGGCTTCAAGACAACGGCCTTTGGCAAGTTCATGACTACCGCTTCCCAGCAGACGTGGCACACTTACTACGACAACTTTCCCACGTAATGCGAACCCACCTCTAAAGCGTTAAACCCCAAACCCGGGCCTGACTGGCTCTCACAGGTTGGCTCTAGGGAACGATGGCTCCCCATTGGCTAGCAGTGCAGTCCGCCGGAGCCTCTCAAGCCAATGATGCTGCAATAATTACAGCTGGGCGGAGCCAGGACTTGGTCAGGCCGCGAAGCACAGGGAGGGGTCCTAGAGAAAGGCGGATTAAAGAATTCCACAACCTTGGACTTTGGGAGATCCCTGGGGAACGCAGCTAACCGGAAACTCCTCCGGCAGGTTTACAGCTGTGAAGTTCCCCCGCTGAGCGTGCTGAGCCCCCAGGCTAAGTGAAAAGGTAGCGGTATCCGGCAAGTTCTGTTTACTCTTGCGCACGCTGAGAGGTTACTCCCCGCCCCTAGGAGTCCACAATCCTGTATTGTTACTTAATTTACAGTATAAACGATAAAGGCTTAAATATTTCTGTAGGGTTCGCAAAGCGCATTCCCGTTGCGTAAACCTCACTACACTGCCAGTAAGGCAGGTTCTTTAATCCCATTTAAATGATAAATGTATCTGGGCAAGGAGAGGTTAAGGGTCCTGCTTAAAATTGTTCAGCCCCAAAGCATTTGAGCTCCGCCTTCAAACCCGGTCTTCTGATTCATTCTACAACACCGCATAATGTTATGGCTGCTAACAGTTTATCTCTTAGTGACTTTAATGTAGAAGGTAAATAATAGCTTCTATCGAGGAGACGGACGTGCAGACCTCCACTTTATAGAAGAAACAGTAATCACAGTTACGAGTTACACTGGCTCATCTTAGCTTAAAATTATTAGCTTTACATTTTTCGCCTAATTTCAAAAGCAACACATGTTCATTACAGTCGATTTGGAAGAAACTGGAAAGCACGAAAGTAGGTTTTCCAGTTAAAATAAAAGAGCCGAATTAAACATGAATTTCAGATAAACAACGAATCCGTTGTTCTGTATTTTTGCTAAATCTGGCAATCTAATGCCAAAGAAAAAGAGAAAAAGAGATCGCCTATAGCGCCACCATCTACAAATAATCATCTTAACATTTTGGTTCATGCTTCTGTGACATAGGCTTAAAAGAAATTAGATCAGATTGTACACTTTCTTTCATAACATGCTCTTTCCACTTAATCTATCGCTAACATTTTCCCTGGTCAAACATCCTTGGCACAGTACTTTCTCACATTTTAATATGCTTAGGAATCCTCTAGAGTATCTGTTAAAATGCAGATTTCAACTCAGGAGGCCTGGGCTCGCCGTGAGTTCCTGCAATTTTGACTAGCTCCTAGGTGATGCTAATTCTGCTGTCCATGGACCGCACTTCCAATAGCTAGGCCTTAGAGTTTAAACATGTTTACTAGCCACACTGTATTCTATCGTGAAATTCCCGTCCACTCCGTACGTTCTATTGCTAGCTGCCTCGATTTTCTGGCATCAATTAGCCTTGAAACAAGATTTGGACCCTGGGGGCTATAACACAGGAGGCACCCTAAGGGGCCACACTGACCCTCAAACATCCAGAGGTGGGTCCGGCCCCACCTACGGTACCATTAACAGTCTGGACTGTGTCCCGCATCGTCTCATAGGTCGCCCTTCTCCACTCTGACGCATCACCTACTCTCAAGCCCACTTCCCAGGACTCAATTTCCCTGCCTGCAATTCCCGCTACGTCACCCCGCCGCCGCCGCAGTCGCAGCCAAACCCCGGAATGGACCTTGGGAACGTGCGCGCGAGCGGCGCACTAGGCATGCGCGAGCGGGCCCCGGGGCCCGGCGCGTCGAGGATTCAGGTAGCGCGCTGTGGTACCGCCAGCCACCGGTTCCCTCGCTACAGTGGCCCCTTGGAGGCTGCAGCCACCACTCGGGCCCACCCAGTGCCTTCGCCTCCCTGTGAACAGCGCGCCGCTCCACCGCACGGGGGCCCTGGCCGGCCGCGTCCTCACGTGCCCAGGCCGCCGCAGTGACCCCGCCCCCGGGCCGAGGATGTGAGGCTGGCAGGGTGTCCCCGCACCGGGCCCGGGCGCCGGGAGTCGGCGGCTCGGCAGCTCTGGGCGATGGCCCTGCTGCCGGTGCTCCTCGCCTCCTGGGGCCTGGGGCAGTGAGGGGGCCGGCGGGCGAAGGGAAACGGCCCCGGCGCGGCGGGGGCCAAGGGGCCGCGGGCGACATGGAGGGGGTGCTGTACAAGTGGACCAACTATCTGAGCGGTGAGTGGGGGGCGCGCCAGGCGCCGGGTCCTTTGTTTGAGCGGCGGGAGGGCGGCGTCGGACGCGCGTCCCCGGGGGTCGGGGTCACGGCCCCTAGTGAAACCGGAGAGGCCTGCACGGGTCGGGGATACTTGCCCAAAGCCGTTCTCACGGGGCCGTGTCACCCATGCTGTAAGGACACAGTCCTCTGCTGGGGCTGGGTGAGGCCCATAACTGCCCTTTCGCTTCAAGGAAAGCTACAAAATACAGAGGTTTGGGGTGACTGGAAAGGCTCGATGCCCTCGGCGTCAGCGGGAAGGAGGCGCTGACTCCCGCAGTGGGGGTCTTCTAGGAGCCTATCGAATTCTGGCGAAGGAGCTGGTCTCGCCCGCCCAGCAGAGAGGTTGGAAGGTTTCCTATGAATGCTAGAGGTGACTTGGAATTCCAGAGGTGAAAGGTCCTTTTTCAAACAAAGTCCCCAGTGCAAACACTTTCCCTTTGTCACTTTCGGAGTCATCTGCGTGCGGACCAAGATACCAGAATTCCATCTCAATAGTTCAAAGCTCCCAAGTATGTACACGGTTTTTGCTTTTCTCACTTGAGCGTTCTTTTTGTTTTACAGACCCAGAAATTCCCACAAAATGAAACGGTAGCAACTGTTTTGTTGCACTGCTGAGCAGAATGGCTTAAAAATATACTCTGCCCCCTTTCCAATGTGTGGAAGTACCTTCCTTCATATCTTGTAAGGTCGTAACTATTCTCCAACTGTGAATATGATTCAGAACAAGCATATTTTCGTTTTTGCAACCAGTATTTAGTAAAAGCCTTCTGCATGCTAGCAACTGTGTTAGGCACCATTTTGGAATTAAACTTTATTATGGAAAAAGAGCTGGGCACTTTTAATAGCAGTGTATTTGAAACCAGAGGTATTCCCAGTATCTCTTATAGTGGGAGAGATATATTTTCCCATCCTTTGATAGAACAGGACAGTTAAAAAAAATTTCATTAATGTTTATTTATTTTTGAGAGAGAGAGAGAGAGCTCAAGCAGGGGAGGGGCAGAGAGAGAGACAGAGACACAGAATCTGAAACAGGCTCTAGGCTAAGAGCTGTCAGCACAGAGCCGGATGCAGTCTCCAACTAATGAACTGTGAGATCATGACCTGAACCGAAGTTGGCCGCTCAACCGACTGAGCCACCCAGGCGCCCCAGGACTGGACAGTTTTTTAAATGTTTTAGTGTGGTGATGCTTTAGGGTAGTTTAAGGACTCATGTGTCTGTGAGGATCAGTTGGCATATTGACTTTGATGAGGTTACACAGCACAGCCAAAAGTGCACCTGTTGGCTGTACCCAGAATCTCTTCCTTTTGCAGACTGTGGTTAGAGGTGAGTTGTTTATTTTTCTGATATTCATTAGTAAAGACTGAGTGAAGAAAGGTGTTTTAGAAGACCTGGCCTAGTGCTCGCTTCGGCAGCACATATACTAGAAGACCTGGCCTTGGCTTTTGAGGACTTTCTTTGATGTCAGATGGTTCAGTTAGATGTGGGTAACTCGTGGCTGGGCTTTGGTGAATGTCCAAGGCTCATTAACACTACTAATCTAAAGGGAGCATGCTTGATCAGGTAATTTGTCTTTCAGGTATCTCCAAGTTCTGAGATATATGGATCTTAACCCCTTGAGTAAAATTTAGTGCCTGGTCTTTCACCCCTTTCCATTACACATGCTTTTTAACTTTTTTCTTTCATCCTGAACACTCTTCCTTCTTTTCTTCCATCCCCCTCCCCTGCCTTTTTTTTTTTTCTCACTTTTCTTACTCTCATCCTCCTTTATATAGAAAGTTTAATCTGTGTGTATAGTACCTGCTTCCTGGTTGGTTTTTTTCCCCCTGACTGTTGTTATGTATTCTTCAATACAGCAAAATTTCTCTAGAAGGATCTTTTGGAATCTTTATCATGTGATGCCTGTACCATCTGTCTAGTTGGAAAAGAGTCTCCTTTTTTCTGCCCCAAGTAAGAGAAGTTAATTCTGTGATTGGTGCCAGGGTGGAAGCCCTAAAAACGGGAGCCTGGAGCCATTGCCAGAGGCAGCTGTCCTCATATCATGCTGCTTGTTCCCTTGACCCACATGCCACCTCACTGTGGGCATAGTGTTCATAGAAGCCCATCACACCACCGGGTACTTTTACTGGATATACTTAGAATTATTTTTTAGCACACTGTCTTTCATCAGGAGATAAATTTACTTTGGAACGAAATGGTATAGCCTAGGAGGAACAAATGCATTCTCATTTCTTCCACCCTCCTATGTGAGATAGTCTCCCAAAAGAACATAGTGTGACTGTTAATGACAGGCTTTGATGAAGACATTACTACTTTTTCTTCTTCTGATGCTTGTTTTTAAAAGTTACATTAAAAAAAAATTTTTTTTATGTTTATTTTTGAGAGACAGAAACAGAGCATAAGCAAGGGAGGGGCAGAGAGAGAGAGAGATACAGAATCCAAAGCAGGCTCAGGCTGTGAGCTGTCAGCACAGAGCCCAACGTGGGGCTTGAACTCATGTACCATGAGATTGTGACCTGAACTGAAATCAGACGCTTAACCGACTGAGCCACCAAGCGCCCCTAAAAGTAACATGTTTTCGGGTTGCCTGGGTGGCTCAGTCGGTTAAGCGTCCAACTCTTTTATTTTATTTTTTTTAACATTTTGTTTTTTGAGAGACAGAGGACAGGCGGGAGAGGGGCAGAGAGAGAGGAAGACACAGAATCCAAAGCAGGCTCCAGGCTCTAAGCGGTCAGCAGAGGGCCCGATATGGGGCTTGAACCCACGAACCTGAGATCATGACCTGAGCTGAAGTTGGATGCTCAACCAACTGAGCCACCCAGGCACCCCAACATCCGACTCTTGCTTTCAGCTCAGGTCATGATCTCACGTTTGTGGGTTCAAGCCCCACATCAGGCTCTCACTAACAACATGGAGCCTGCTTGGGATTCTCTCCTCCCTCTCTGCCCCTCCCCCGTGCTCTTTCTCTCTTTCTCTCTCAAAATAAATAAACTTTTTAAAAAAAGTAATGTTTTTCCTTAGGGTTTTGCACACAGTAATTTTAAAATAGATATCCCAGGGGCACCTGGATGGTCAGTCGGTTGAGCCTCCGACTTTGGCTCAGGTCATGATCTCACGGTCGTGAGTTCGAGCCCCCGTCAGGCTCTGTGCTGACAGCCCAGAGCCTGGAGCCTGCTTCAGATTCTGTGTCCCCCTCTCTCTTTGCCCCTCCCTCGCTCGCACGCTGTCTCTCTCTGTCTCTCTCAAAAATAGATAAACATTAAAATAGATATCCCAGCCACAGTTTTTCTTCGTTGTGAATTTTTCTCTAAATGGTCGTATCTGTTTGTGTAATTTTGTCATGCCCACAGCTTGATATGGGAAGCCTTTTGTCAAATCTGAGTAGAGAAGTTAGGAAATCAGTTTGTTAGCTGATCCTTTTAATGCTTGGAGGACATTGTTAATTTCATTTGCCACCTACTGTGTGCTGGGCACTATTATGTTAGGCACAGGGCAAGCAACACCGAACAAGACATACACAGTCCCTGCCTTTCTTGAGCTTACAGTCTGATGGGGGAGAAAGACATTTATTGGAAGTACTTAGAAGCGTGTTCCAAGTGTGTGTGAGTTGGGGAGAAGGGAAGAAGAGAAGCTAGTTTGGGTCACTGGGGGAGGCTTCTCTGAAGAAAAGATTTAAGCAGAACCTGAAGGATAAATAGAAGCTAGCTAGTTGGCGAGGCCAAGGCAGAGGTGCATTTGGAGGCTGTGAGGAAGAACTTTTTAGCTATGGGGAATGTCGGTATGAAGGCCGCAAGTGAGTGAGGAAAGGAAAGAAGACCTGAAAGGCTGCAGAGCTTAGTGTGAGGCTCCAACAAGGCTGCAGGGGTGGATAAGAAGCTTGAAAGGCCCCTGCCTATCTCTTATGCTGGTGTAAACACCATGGGGAGGTACGAGTATACGAAAGAGAGAGAAATGATGAGAGTGTTTAAACACTTACTTTGTTGTACTTTGCCAAATACTGTAGTTATTTTGTGAGTTTCTCTTGCCTCTTTAATCAACCAGTAGGTATCATTTACTGAAAGTTGGAAACATCATCAAACCCAGAGAATAGCATTTAAATTGCTTGCATGAGTACTAAATAGTACTAAATTTAGTACTAAAGTAGAGTACTAAAGCCATAGTACTAAAATAGAGAAATAGAAACAGTCTCTTTTCCTAACACACTAGGCATATGCAGGTACCCTGTGCTCCTTAAAAGGAAAATGAAAAAAGAGAGAGAGAAAACTTACGTGTATTTTCTTTAACAGCCCTGAGCCATCCCACTTTTTAAACATCAGAACACTAGACATTCTGGAATTTAGCGTCACACCTTCTCTTTAGACATTAGAGGATTAAACCTGGAATGAAAAGGAAATATGGATCAAACATTTCACAAATCCCTATATTGTGTGAAATGTAGAGCTAGGCATTGTATGTTTGTTATTCATATCTTTCAAGCCCTAAAAGTTGGTCAAGGAATATTATACCTGCTCGGTTGTAAATTAATAGTAGAACCATAGTTGAGGCATTAAAGAGACCTAAAATCTGATACCAGCTCTGCCGCTGCAAGCTTCAGACTCACTTTACCATTCTGAGCTTAACGTCTTCCTCCATAAAAATGATGAGATTTACCAGTCAATAATTATAAAAATAGTAAAAGATTTTGTGACGTTCTAGGCACTATTCTAAACATTTTACAAGTATTAACTCATTTAATCTTCACATCCATTTTCCAGATGAAGATATTGAGACACAGAAAGGTCAAGGAACTGGCCCAAGGTCACACAGTTAGTAAGTGGCTCCGGAGTCATTGCTCCATTACATAATACCTTGAAAGGTCCTTCCTGCTTGATCATTATATAATTCTAGCTGATTCATAATGCACCTATATTTAAAATATGTTGACCTAGAATAGCAGACTCCATTTGGGGGTAGGAGGAAGGGAGGAGTTCAGGAGTGAGGAAGACTTTGCTCAGTGTTGTGCCTATGTTTTGTCATAAGGAAGTTTTCTGAACTGTGCTGTGAGCTTTCTACTTTGCCATTTTAGGTCCCTTTCCTGCCCGTTCAGCAAGCGGGAGGGCTGCTGCCCTGAGCTCTATCCAGCTGCAGGCTTCGTGGGCCTGGCCAGCAGGTTAGGGCACAACACATTGCAGTGCTGCATTCCAGAAATAACAAAAGCTTGCATCATGCTGACCAGATGGTTGTCTGGGAAGGTGCGATAATTTTGCTTACTGCCCCCCAACGCAGGTTTAGGAAGGTGACTCTTGCCCGTATACGTTTGTGCTGTGTAAAAAGGACATCTGGAATGTGAGTGATCCAGAGCAAGATTCTCATGGTCTCATAACCACTGATCAGCATTTTTTGTTGTTGTTTTAACATCTTTATTGAGATAATAATTCACCCATCATAAATTTCACCATTTAAAGTATACTGGTTTAGTAGTTTTTAGTGTGCAGTCATCGCCACAATTTAAAAATATTTGCATTATCCCCAAACGAAACCCAGTTAGCATTCACTCCCACCCCACCCCACCCCACCCCACCCTACCCTTGACAACCACTAATCTTCTGTCTGTGTAAACTTGCCTATTCTAGACATTTCATATAAAGGGGATCATACATTATGTGTTCTTTTGTGACTGGCTTCTTATACCTAGCATAATATTTTTGGGGGTTCATGAATGTATAGCATCTATCAGTACTTCATTTATTTTTATTGCAAATAATACTCCGTTGTATGGATATACCATATTTTGTGTATCCATTCATCAATTGGAAATTTGAGTTGCTCCATTTTTTTGGTTATTATGAGTAATGGTGCTGTGAATATTTGTGTCGGGTTTTTGTGTGGACATGTTTTCATTTCTCTTGAATATAAACCTAGGAGGGGAATTATTGGGTTGTATGGTAACTCTTTTTGTTTAACAGTTTGGGGGGAATTGGGGCACCTGGGTGGCTTGGTCAGTTAAGTATCCGGCTCTTGATCTCAGCTCAGATCTTGACCTCAGGGTTGTGAGTTCAAGCCCCATGTTGGGTGTAGAGATTACTTAAATAAACTTAAACAACGACAACAACAACAAAAACACCACACAACCAAACTTGTCCAAACTGGCTGCACCATGTTACAATCTTATCAGTAATGAAAGAATTTCTTCACATTCTCACCAACACTCATTATTATCTGTCTTTTTTCTTATATCCATTCCAGTGAGTGTGAAGTGTTATCTCCTTGTGGTTTTGATTTATATTTCTCTAATGACTAATGATATTGGTCATCTTTTCATGTGCTTATGAACCATTCGTGTATGTTAGGAGAAATGTCCATTTACAGCCTTTGCCCACTTGTTGTTTGAGCTCTTTTTTCATTATGGAATTATAATTCTTTATTCTGCATACAGGTTCCTTATCTAATACATGATTTGCAAATATTGTTCCTGTTCTGTAGATTACCTTTTACTTTTTTGATGGTCTCATTTGTAGCACAGAAGTTTTTAATTTTGGTGTCCAGTTTATTGATTTTTTTTTTCTTTTATCGCTTGTGCTTTTAGTTTCATTCTTAGGAAACTATTGTCTAACTTAACACAAAGTCATAAAGATTTACTCCTGTTTTTTTCCTGAGTTTTTAGTTTGAGCTCCTACATTTAGGTCTGTGGTCCATTTTAAACTAATTTTTGTGGGGCGCCTGGGTGGCTCAGTCAGTTAAACGTCTGACTTCAGCTCAGGTCATGATCTCACTGCTCGTGAGTTCGATCCCTGCATCGGGCTCTGTGCTGACAGCTCGGAGCCTGGAGCCTGCTTCAGATTCTGTGTCTCCCTCTCTGTGCCCTTCCCCTGCTCGTGCTCTTTCTCTCTCTCTCTCTCTCTCTCTCTCTCTCTCTCAAATATAAAATAAAACATAATAATAAATAAATAAACTAATTTTTGTGTATGATGTGAGTTAAGGGTCACCCTTCATTGTTTACATTCTTTGCCATATCCAATGTTCAACTCTTTATTCATGATTTCAGTGACAGGGCCATGGGCCAGTATATTCAAATGCTGTAAATGAAAATGGTTGAAGTCTGTAAGCCCTGAGTTGAAAGTTCTGCTCTGCTACTTACTAATGCTGACACCTTGAGCAAGTTACTTAATCTCCCTGAGCCTCAGTTTTAAGATGACAGCAAGAATAATAGCCATACTAGGTTTTTTACAAAGATGAAATGGATAACATATATGAACCTGTCTAGTACATAGTTCACTTACTGTTAGATTAATTGGACAACTGTTTTGATTAATGATGCCAGAAAAATTCAGTTGTTGGTTTTGTCTGTATGCAAATTGAGTCTCCTCATTGGTTCTGAAAGTGTATGTATCCTGAATTCTTTTTTTTGTTGTTGTTTATTTATTTTGAGAGTGAGAATAAGCATGAGCGGGGGAGGAGCAGAGAGAGAAGGGGAGAGAGAATCCCAAGCAGGCTCTGTGCTGATAGGCCTGTGCTCGAACCCACAAACCGTGAGTGAGATCATGACCTGAGTGGCTATCAAGAGTCAGACGCTTAACCAACTGAGCCACCTAGGTGCCCCTAACCTGAATTTTTGAAATCCTCCTTTTGGAAGTTGGAGTGATATAATCTATAAAGGAAAATACTCCAATGAGCCATCAGAATCTTGGAATTGACTCTGTAGTCCTATGACAGTCATTGTTTTGAATGAATGCTGATTACAGATCACATAATTCTGTGTACCACTATAATGTTGCCTCTAGCAAAAATTAATAATTTGTTAAGGAACATAAGAGATATTAGACCATTGCCTTATTGGCACTCCCTCAAAAGCAGCACCAGTCTTTCCATTAATTCTGATGTGTGATGTGGTTGGAGATGTTAGGAGTGACCATGGTCTCAGGTCATTGATGTGGTCTGTGGACAGGAGGCCTGAGGACCATTGTTCTCAGACTGTGCTCTCAGTGTTCAATCTTTACCATTTCCTGTTACTATTACTTTCATATTGTTTAGAATTGAGCAAAAGCCCAGTTAAACTCCATTAGGAATAGATTTGGAACAGGTAAGAAAGTAGGCAACGGAGCTTTGCTGGACAGAAAACAAATGAATAGACAACAGGGAGGTCCAAAAACTACTGTGATGCTTGGGCATTTCTCTCCCTGGGTCCATTTTCAAGTTGGCTGGTGGAGGGTGTGACAGTAGCAGAAGAGATGGAAAAGTGAGTAACTTAGAGTTAGCCAGAGAGAGGGCTGACCTTTCTCAGTATTCGTGTTACATCAAAGGAAGCAAAATATCATTTGCTTGAGAATCTACTCCTTTAGGTAGAATTGTTCCTGTATAGTCCAAGACAAGGATGGCTCTGTCTTGATTTTTAAATACCAGAGGAAAGGTTTCAACAGTCTACTTTTAACACAGTCTAATAGCTCCCCGTCAGTCATTCATTCACTGAGAATGGATGGAACACTAGCATCAACTCTTACTATACCCTGTGTGGATATTAGGGATACTGTTTTGAGTAAGACATGATCCCTGTTCTCAAGGAGATAATAGGCTTGTGGCTGTCCTTCTTAACTATGAAAAGTGCCTTGCTAAATTCAGCTAAATTCATGATTTTGTCCCTTAAGCCTTTACATGGTTGCTTCAAGGCTATGGCTTGACAAAGCTCAGAAGAGCTACACTGCATGTAGCTGGTCCCTAGGTGTAGGGGGTTAGCTCTTACCTATCATCCTCTGGAGTCTTGGAATTTTAAAGGCAAATTTGGGGCATCCCTGACAGGCTGGAATGTTAAAGTCTTTGGTCATCCAGGTTGACATCACAAATATCTTTTTGCTTTTTTTAATGTTTATTTGTTTTTTTGAGAGAGAGAGCGAGAAACACAGTGTGAGCAGGGGAGGGGCAGAGAGAGGGAGACACAGAATATGAAGCAGGCTCCAGGCTCTGAGCCGTCAGCACCAAGCCTGATGTGGGGCTCAAACTCACAAACTGTAAGATCATGACCTGAGCCAAAGTTGGATGCTTAACTGAGTGAGCCACCCAGACGCCCCATGGGATAGGATTAGATTACCAAGCCAAGCCTGAGAGTTTTGAATTGGTGAGGAGTCACTTGGGATTTCTGAATAGGAAGAAAGAACAGGTAAAAACAGTACATAAGGAAGATTCAGCTGGCTAAAACATGATAAGGGAGGAGAAAACACTGAAATAACAGGAACACAATGATGATGGAAGGGGAGGAGGGAGGCAGTATCCTCCATTTCACAGATGAATAAACCAAGGCTCGTAAGATAAATAATTGACTTCGAATCACACAACAAATAAACCTTGAGCCAGGTCTGCCTGGCTTTTGTCCTTCCCATGATTTTACACCATCCGCCTCAACATGGGCATGGTGTAACACTGAAGGCAAGAGTGGAGAAGAGTGTGATTGGGCAAGACTTAGTGACTGACCTGGAGGGATGGGGCAGAAAGTGACCCTCAGGTTTGGAGCTGGGGTAGTGAGAGGTTGCTGGGTTTGTTAAGAGTGACATTATAATCAGAAGGAAGAGGATGTGTTAAACCTTAGATACTCAGTTTCATCCGTCTGTCTGTTTGTAAATTGGAAAGTAATGCCCAGAGGAATTAAGTGACATGCTCAGGATGACACATCTAGATGTTATGAGTCTGAACTTGAACAACCAACATTTCCTATTTTCTTGAGGAAGGTGATGGTGGAACATATGAGAAGCATTGCCCAGAACAAATAAATATAACAAATGTCCAGTTTGATAGCCCAAAGCACAGACAGAGGTAACTTACAGCAGGCTCCAACAGAAGGTTCTAAAGAGAATTTGATTTAATATATTGTAATTATAGTCTCCTCACCATCTGCATGCCTTACTCCCCAGTAGGCTGTCACTCTTTGAAGCCTGGGATCATCTTTTCTCTTAATCTCCAAGCCTGGCAAATTATAACTGCTCAAAAAATGCTTTGTGAATTAATTAATGGTAAATTAAGAAGCCTGTAATTTAGCTAGTGCTTGGTTATTATCTGTTACTATTAGGGATGTCTCCTCCTTCCTCCTTCCCAGCTGCAGCAAAAGTCTTATGACTGACCTGGCAGAAGAACCACAGTCTTGTTATCCACTGTCCTGTCTGGAGCTCATCTGGGGAGGCTGAGCTATGGGCAGGGGTTTTGATGAGGTAGAATATGGCTGAGCACCCATAGCTGGACACGGAAAACACCAAGACTGTGGCGGTCAGGACTGAGTAACTGCTTTGCTTCAATTTAGAAATGGTAGATTTTTACACCATTAATGTATCTGTAAAATATCTATAACATGATATATTATGACCATCATGTAATATATATGAGTTATGAACACAGCAACCATTAATTTATGGTGAACAAATTAAGTCTTGACTCACCACTTCAGAAAGGTTGTTAATTCTGTGAAGAAATTTAATCTTTCTTGACACTAGTTAATTTCTCTTGAAATAGATGCTGCGAAAGAATTAAGTTTTCCTGTTACTTTGAATCAAGATAGAGGTTTACAGGTTTTGAAAACTGGAAGAGACTATTAAACTCATGCTATAATTCTGTAGAAAAGGAAATGAAAGTCAAAAGAAGTTAGAGACGAATTCAGCCCTTTTGCTTCTTCTCTCTGTTCCCACTTGATTATGGTCACTAGTTTTTCCTCTTATGTTTGATGAAGAAGCACCTTTTCTTTATTTTTTTCTTTACTTTTGGCTTAATTTTCTATAAGAGATTTAAATAGCCCCTTCTTGTGTTTTTCTGCATTTCTAAACAGCAGTATTTCATTATGGATTTTTAAAAATTTACAGTGTGTTAATGTGGGTTTTTTTTAATCTTGTTTTTATTTTCTGTTAAACAATAAGATTGTAAACTTCTGGTTTCCCATAATATTTAATTGGCCAAAGTTCTGAAGAAACTACGATGGGTTTATAGGCAGAGTGATGTACCCTAGCATGAGGTTAACATTTCACTTAGTGGGTGTCTTACTAGTTCTATTTAAGAGTATTGTTATTGGGCCAAGATGGAGTAAGTTCACTGTAGTCTCTCTCCCACTGAGACTAAAACCTGAACAAACTACTCAAGTGCCTGAGAACTCTGAAAAGTAAATTATAGCAAGCCGACTGGGGAGAGAAGACAAAACGTTAACAACCACCATGGTAAAGATGAACACTCTTGAAACAAATGGAAAGATATAGATTCTTAGCAGAGAAATAGAAACTACTAAAAAGGACTAAATGGAGATTTTAGAACTAAAAAAGTATGATATCAATATTAAAAAAAAAATCACTCAGTAGATGGGCTCAGTAAAATATAGATGACACAGGAAAGAATCAGTGAACTTGAACATCAGTCAATAGAAATTATCCAGTCTAAAGAACAAAGGAAAAAAATGAAGGGAAATAAATGAATAAAACCTTAGGTATACAAACTTCTACTTACAAATAAGTCCTGGGGATATAACATACAGCACAGTGACTATGGTTAATAATACTATGTTGTATATTTGAAAGTTGCTAAGAGAGTAAATCTTAAGAGTTCTCATTAGAAGAGAAAAAATTTGTAACTCAACGTGGCAATAGATGTTAACTAAACTTATTGTGGTGATCATTTTGTGATATATACATAAATCCTGTTGTTGATGTTAAATGTCAATTGTACCTCAAAAAAAAAAAAAAAAAGCACATAGAGTCAGGGACCTCGGAGACAAGAACAAAAGGTCTAATAACATTTAGACTTTGGAGAAAGGAGAAGGGTAAGGAGTAAGACATTGGTGAAGAAAACAGTCTTGAAAAAATAATAACTGAAAACTTCTCAAATTGGGCAAAAGCTACTAATTTACAAATTCAAGATACTCACCAAACTCCAAGCCGTGTCAGCTCAAAGATATACCATACATATGATGAAACTGCTGAAAACTAAAACAGACAAAAAAACAAAACAAAACAAAAAAACCTCAAAAGCAGCAAGAATAGAAAGACACAGTACGATAGGGAAACAGTTTCAGTATCTGGGGTTTCTTACCAGCAAATGTGGAGGCTAGAAGGCAGAGTTTAAGAGTTAAGGCAAAATAAAAACACCCTTAGATGAAGGAAAATTAAAATGTCAAAAACGGTTCTTGAAGCTGAAGGGAAATGATACCACAGGAAACTTAGAACATCAGGATTAAAAAAAAGCAACAAAAATGGTAAATATCCAGATAAACATAATAGACTCTTTCTTGTCTTTAAGTTCTTTAATATGTGTATGACTGTTGGAAGCAAAAATTATAACCTCATGGGGGGATGGTTGTTATATGTAGATGTAATACATATGGTAACTATAATAGAAAAGGAGAAGGGCTAAAAGGACTTCTTTGGGTTTAGGTTTGCATATTTTACTTGAAATAGCAAAATATTATTTCTAAGTAGGCTGAAAAGTTAGATGTCTATTTGTTAAGCCCTAGAGCAACTAATGAACAAATACTAAGAGATACAGCAGAAGATGTGGATAAAACGGAGTCGTATAATCCAAAGGTCAGGAAAGGGAGGAACAAAGTAACCAAAAACAAAACAGGAAACAGAAAATTAATAAAGCAGTGTCCCTAGTTCCAACTATATTGATAATCTATTAACTGTAAGTGATCTAAACAGATAAAAGACACAGATTGTCAGATAGAATGAAAAACAAGACCCAACTATATGCTGCCTTTGAGATCTTTAAATATAAAGATACAGATTAAAAATGAAAGGATATACAAACATAGATGCAAAAAATCCTCAAAAAAATATCAGCAAATTGAATCCTAAAGTGTATAAAAAGAATTGTATACCATGACCAATTAGAATTTATCCCAAATGTGCAAGGCTGGTTCAACATTTGAAAATTCATCAATGTAATCCATTCTATCAATGGACTAAAAAAGAAAAATCGCATGGTCTTATCAGTAGACAGAAAAGCCATTAAGCAAATCACCATTCACGATAAAAACTCAGTAAACTAGGAATGGAAGAGAAGTTTTAAAGAGTATTTTTAAAAAATCCACAGCTAAGGGGCACCTGGGTGACTCAGTTGAGTGTCCGACTTGGCTCAAGTCATGATCTTGCAGTTCGTGAGTTCGAACCCCACAACAGTCTCACTGCTGTCAGCCTGCCAGTGCAGAGTCTGCTTCTGATTGATCTTCTGTCTCCCTCTCTCTCTAGCCCTCCCCTTCTTGAGCTGTCCCCAAAATAAATAAATATTAAAACAAAAACAAAAACCAACAGCTAACATCATACTTTATTGTGAGAAACTAGAAACTTTCCCACTAGAATCAGGTATAAAGCAAGGATGTCTCCTCTTACCACTCCTTTTTAACATCATACTGGAAGCCCTTGCTTATCCTGTAAGGCAAGAAAAAGAAATTAGAAGCATACAGATTTGGAAAGAAGACATAAAACTGTCTTTGTTCACAGGTAACATCACTTATGTAGACAATCTGAAACAACTAACCAAAAAAGTGGTTATAAAGTGCTAATAACAAATATTAGCAAGGTTGCAGGATACAAAGTTCATGCGCAAAAGCCCATATTCATTGCCTTCCTATATACCAACAATAAACAAGTGGAACTTGAAATTTCAAACACAGTACCATTTACATTTATACCCCCCCAAAATGAAATACTTAGGTATAAACCTAACAAAATATGTATAACACCTGTATAAGGAAAACTACAAAACTGGTGAATGAAATCTAAGAAAAACTAAATAAATGAAGAGATAGTCCATGTTCATGGGTAGGAAAACTCAATATTGTCAAGTTGTGAGTTTTTCCCAACTTGATCTATAAATTCAATGCAATCCCAGTCTAAAATCCCAAGAAGTTATTTTATGGATGTCAGCAAATTGATTCCAGAAGTCATTTGGAGAAGCAAAAGACCCAGAATAGCCAACACTATCTTGAAGCAGAAGAACAAAGTTGAAGGACTGATGCTACCTGACTTCAAGACTTACTGTAAAGCTATAATCAACAATGTGTGGTATTGGTGAAAGAAAAGACAGATCATTGGGGGAAAAAGGCCCAGAAGCAGACCCACATAAATACAATCAGCTGATTTTTGACCAAGAAAGAGAGACAATATAATGAAGCAGAGATAATCTCTTCAACAAATTGTGCTGGACCAACTGGACATCCACGTGCAGAAAAAGTTAATCTAGATACAGACCTTACAGCCTTCACCAAAATTAACTCAAAATGGATCATAGACCTAAATGTAGAACACAAAACTGAAACTCCTGGAAGATAACATAGGAGAAAACCTCGATGACCTTGGCATTTTTATGCCTTTTTAGATATAATCCCCAAAATACAATCCATGAAAGAAATAATAAGAAAAAATAATTAATAAAAAATAATTTAATAAGACTTCATTAAAATTAAAAAACTTTTGCTCTGTGAAAGACAGTATCAAGAAAATTAGAAGAAACATCACACGGGGCGCCTGGGTGGCTCAGTCGGTTGGGCGTCCGACTTCAGCCCAGGTCATGATCTCACGGTTCGTGGGTTCGAGCCCCGCGTCAGGCTCTGTGCTGACAGCTCAGAGCCTGGAGCCTGCTTTGAATTCTGTGTCTCCCTCTCTCTCTCTGCCCCTTCCCTACTCACACTGTCTCTCTCTGCCTCTCAAAAATAAATAAACATTGAAAAAAAAATTTAGAAGAAACATCACAGACTGAGAGAAAATACCTGTGAAAGACATCTGATAAATGGACTATTATCCAAAATATACAAAAACTCTTAAGACTCAGCAATAAGAAAACCAACATAAAAATGAGCCAAAGACCTTACAGACACCCTACCAAAGAAGAGATATGGATGGCAAACGAGCTTGTGAAAAGTAGCTTCATGTCATATGTCATCATGGAAATGGCAAATTAAAGCACCAGTGAGGTACCACTACACACCTATTAGAGTGGCCAAAATCTGGAACACTGACACCACCAAATGCTAGCAAGGACATGAAATAACAGGAGCTCTCATAAATTGCTTTAGAATACAAAATGGTACAAAAAGAAAAAAAAACAAAAAACAAAAAAATACAAAATGGTACAGCCAGCGACTCTAGAAGACAGTTTGGTGGTTTCTTACAAAACTAAACCTGCACCTACCATATGATTCAGCCATCGCTAAATTTTACCCAAAGCAGTCAAAACCTCATTCCGCACAAAAACCTGCACAAGGATCTTTATAGCAGCTTTATTCGCAGTAGCAAAATTTGGAAGCAACAGGATGCCTTTCAGTAGGTGAATGGATAAACTGGTACATCCAGACAAGGGAATCTTGTTCAGTACTTAAAAGAAGTGAGTTGTCAAGCCATGAAAAGACATGGAAGAATCTCAAATGCATATTACTAAGTGAAAGAACCCAATTTGAAAAGGCTACATACTGAATGATTACAATTATATGACATTCTAGAAAAGACAAAACTATGGAGACAATAAAAAGATGAGTGGTGCTGCAGGGGCAGGGGTTGTAGTGGGAGATGAATAATGATGGGATACATATACGTTTGTCTGAATCCATAAAGTGTACAGCAGGAAGAGTGAACATTGAGATAAACTGGACTTTGGATGATTATAATGTGTCAATATAAATGATAAAAAAATGAGCCATTCTGGTGAGTGATGTTGATAAGGGGAAAGGTTATGCAAGTATGAGTGAGGGGCATATAGGTAATCTCTGTATCTTCTTCTCAGTTTTGTTTTAAACCTAAAACTGCTCTAAAAAATTAAAGTCTTTTAAAACATTAAAAAAAAAAAGATAGGAAAAGGTACCATGCAAACACTAATCAAAAGCTGAATTGGCTGTATGAATATTAGACTAGGTAGATTTCAGAACAGAAAATCTCAAGGGAGAAGGAAGACACTGTGTAATTATAAAAGGGTTAATTCATCAAAAAGATATAGGAATCCTAAATGTATATATATCTAGAAACAGAACGTCAAAATCTATGAAGCAAAAACTGATAGAACTGAAAGGAGAAATTCACAATTATCCTTGGAAACTTCAACATTCTTCCTGTCAGTACTCCATCGAACAAGTAGACAGTAAATCATCCAAAGATAACGGAAGATCTGAATACTATCAACTAACTGGACCTAATTGACATTTACAGAGTGATCCCTCAAACACCAGCTGAATACTGTATGTTTTTCAAATGCACCTGGAACATTCACTAAGATCGACCATATTCTGGGCTATAGGAGAAACCCTGCCCAATTGAAAGAATGCTCCTGTCTTTAACAGAAGTAAACTAGAAATCAATGACAGAAAGATGTGAGAAATCCCCAAATATTAGGAAATTAAACAATATGTTTCTGAGTAATCCGTGGGTCAAAGAGGAAGTCTTCAAAAAAATTGCAAAATATTTTCAACTAAAATGAAAACACAACAGTGGTTGGCCAGGGGTACAGTGTAGGGAGAGGGTTTGACTACAGAGGGGGAGCACAAGGGAATTTTGAGGGGAGGATAATGGAATTTTTCTGTATTTGTTATGGTGGTTGTTAGAGGATTATGCATTTATCAAAACTCAGAACTGGTAACCAAAGGAATTTCACTACATGTAAATTTTAAAATATTGTTAAGAATTTAAGTGTCGAGTCAGCAGAGCATGTGCCTCTTGATCTCGGGCTCGTGAGTTCATGCTCCATGTTGGGGGTAGAGATTACTTAAAAATAAGATCTTTGAAAAGAAAAAAAGAATTTATGTTTCTTTTTAATGGAGTGCAGTTATTTTTAGTGATATGTTTGGATGAGTTACATGTCCCAAGGCTGCTGAGTATGGGAAGCTACAGTGTTTTTTAGACATAGGTGTGACTCACAAGTAGTCACTTTTTGGTTTGGATCTTTAAGGTATAAGAACATGTCTAGAAACTTGATTTTAAAGTGGTTGTTGTGAAATTAAAAAGGAAGAAACTATAGTATAAAGTTAACATGAGCTATGCTGTTTTAGATCCAAATATATGTACATTTTTTCAAGAAAACTATGCTCATTGGAAAAAATCCATATTGCTTGACATTAGTTGAGCTGAAAAAATTGAATTTTGCAAACAGTTGCTGTCAATTAAGTATAGATGAAGTATAGAAAGACATTGCACTATATGAGAAAACAACAGGCTGGTAACAGTTTTGGAATAATGATCTTCCAGTCTTTAATTTCTTTGAGTAATGTTATATTGGTTTTGAGTATAAATTTTATACTTCTTCTATTGAGTGTATTCCTAACTATCATTCTTTTCGATCTTACTGTAAAAGGAACTGTTTCCTTAATTTCACTTTCAGTTCATTGCAAATGTATAGAAATACAATTGATATCTGCATATGGTCTTCTATCCTGCAACGTTACTGAAGTTATTTATTCTAATTTTAATTGAATTCCTTAGGTTTTTGCTTTGATTTGTTTTGAAATATGTAAGAGCATGTCTGCAGATGAAGGTAGATTTGCTTCTTCTTTTCCAATCTGGATACCTTTTATTTCATTTTTTACCCTAATTGCCCTTGCTAGAACCTCCAATAAAATATTGAATAGAAACAGCGAGAGGAAGCATCCTTATGTTGTCTCAGGGGAAAAACCTCCAGTCTTTTGTCATTAAGTATGTTAATTGTGGGTTGTTGTTGTTGTTGTTGTTTTACATGCTTTATCAGGGTGAAGAAGTTCCCTTCTATTCCGAGTTTGTTGAGAATTTTTATTGTGAAAGGATGTTATTACATTTTGTCAAATGCTTTTGCTTTTTCTACATTTAGTGAAGTTGATCATGTGATAGTTTGTAAATCTTTTATTTAGGAATAAATCCAATTTAGGCTTGAAGTTAAAAAAAAAAATGGATATTGGCTCACTTTTTGACTCTGAAAAAGTTCTTATCTATGGGTATAATATGGTCTTATTGCGGTGTTCAAAACTGTCGTCTGGATTTGCTTCCTTTCCCTGCCTCCCTCAAGTCCTCCCACCCCCGTTCGCTTAGTGGGTGAATCACGTGTAGGTCCCGTGTGGTGGCAGAATGACTGCTGACAGCTCCAGGCAAACATCTTCAAGACCAGAGCAAAAAGAGGCAGTCTCCATTTCTTTCCATCTGTCTCCAGACCCAGCAGAAGTCCCAGGTTTATTTATCTCTGGTTGGGTCACTTGCCTGTCGCGGAGTGTATCATTGAGGACAGGGAACGTGAAGCTCCATTTAAGCCTGAATCACATGCCCCACATAGAGCCAGTCCGCCCCACCCAAACTACATGGATAGGGTGTGGAGGAGGAGAATTTCAGTAACAGAGGTGTTGAGGGTGGATGCCAGGTTGCCAAAAATAAATGTCCACCATACCTTTTATAGTGAAATAATCCAGGATAATGCAAAGTATGTGAAATTGGCATTTAAATACTTCTATTTCCCGACCCCATCCCTGGCAGAGGTAACTTATATAAGCTAAAACTTTTCTTTGCTCATTGAAATCTCTTGTCTAATCCCTGCAAGCAGAGAGTTTTGCTGACACCACATTCCATCTCCAACAGAGAATGGCCAAAAAAAGGGGGGGATGGGAAAGTGGGGTTGGACCGGAAGATTAATCCAATGGTAATCTAAGGGAGCGGGGACTGGTTACACCCACAGTTTTCATCTGCTGTTTTGTTACCTTGAATATTTGATCATTTCCAAGTGTATTAGCAAGGGTTCTTTAGAAAAACAGGTCCAATAGTATATATAATTGTATATGTATTATATACATATATGTATGTACTTGTAATATATGAAGGGATTTATTGTAAGAATTGGCTCATGCAGTTATGGAGATCGGTCCCATGATCTGCTGTCAGTAGGCTGGAGAACCAAGAAAGCTGGTGATGCAATTCGATCTGAGTTCAAGGGCCTGAGAGTTAGGGAGATGGATGGTATTAAGTCCTGATCTGAGTCCACAGTCCCCAGGGCACCAGTGTCCCAGGGCAGGAGAAGGTGGATGTCTCATCAAGAAGAGAAAGCAAATTCTCCATTCCTCTGCCTTGTTGTTCTACTCAGGCCCTCAGTGGATTGGATGATACTCACCTGCATTGGTGAGGGGAGTCTTTACTCAGTCTACTGACTCAAATGCTAATCTCTGCCAGAGACACCCTCACAGACAAACTTAGAAATAGTGTTTTACCAGCTATCTGGGCATCCCTTAGACTATCAAGCTGAAACATCAATCAGAGTAACTGCAGATTAATTTAAAACAGGAAGTGGATTAATGGCCTCTTCATTCTTGCCGCTTTTCTCAACAGTTATTTCTCAGCTGTAACTGAGCTTTCTGGGAAAGGGACATCGTGAAAGAGCAGTGCATCCCAGTCCTTCTCTGGACTGTCCATCGCTCTGCCGGTAAATTTCATATAATAGGACTGAGACTTCTGTGGTCTCTTAATGTGCCTTCTGAGATTCCAGTAACTTTATGATTTAAAGAAAAGGTTTTTTTGGTCATGGTTTTTATAGTTACAGACTACAGGATAAAATAACGATATATAGAACTTCCCCTAGTACAATTATAACTTCTAGGTAAATAGAGAACATGTTACAGGGAAGGTGCTGTTTCAGTTGCTATTACAGTTCACCAGCAACTTTCAAAACCTAACTGCAGCTGTGCCGTGTGTGTGTGTGTGTGTGTGTGTGTGTGTGTGTGTGTGTGTGTGTGTCTGTGTGTGTTGAGGGAGAGGAGGAGCTCTTTAACTTTTTTCAGATTACTATAAGCTAAACCTAGTTTAGTGCCACAGTTTTTCAATTTGTAGACATTATTCCACATTTTAGTAGCTGAAATCAGGAAGCAGAAGCAGCGCCGTGTCATTGATTAATGGCCAGGTATTTTTTTTTCTTGTGTTAAACAAAATAATGGTATGTCTTAAAATTAATGGTGTGTGATGATTAATTTTTTTTATTTGTTATTTTTTTTTGATTTAAATCCAAGTTAGTTAACATATGATGTGATGACTCATTTTATGTGTCAGTGTGCCTGGGCCATGAGGTGCCTGGCCATGTGGCCAAACATCTTTCTGGGTGTGTCTGTGAGCATGTTTCTAGATGAGATTGACGTTTGAATTGGTGGACTGAGTATATTGCCTTCCCCAATATGAGTGGGTCTCATGTAATCAATCAATGACCTAAATAGAATAAAAAGGCCAAGAAAGAGGGAATTCCTCCTGCCTGAGCTGCAACATTGGTCTTTTCCTGCTTTCTGACCTGGATGGAACCACAGCTCTTCTTGGGTCTCAGGCCTCTTGGTTTGTGTGAATCAGTCATCGGACATCTGTACCTAAGCAGCCTCTAGGGCTCTGCTCAAAGCTTTTCCTGGTCTTCTCTCTGTCTGCCTCAGCCCCAGAAGAGTGTCATGAGAAAAATGTATCCCTAAAGGGCTATAACATTTCAGAGAAAAAAATATGTGTATATCTGACTGAGGAGACTGACAAGGCTTATGCAGAAATAGTCAGAGATGACATTTTAGAAAAAAGATCCAACTCAGGCAAAAGCCCAGAAGCAGGAAGATAGCAAATAATTTTGGTTGCCTAGAATATAAATTTGTAAGAGGACTAGATAAGATGTATATTTCAACCAAATATGGTTTGTCCCCTGAAATTCTCCAAAGTAAAAGTTGTTAAGCCCTTGAATGTTTTAAGATTATTTCATTACAGTGGATCAATGCTAAGTAATAAGTCAAAGTTACCTTCTCCTAGGGCTCATACGCCCCCACACAGGCTTGTTTGCACTCTGTAACTCTCTATGATGTTGAAAGGGCTGCAGGACACGGGTATGAGAGCACCTGGCCCTGGGGGCCCAAACAGACCAGGATCTGCCATTCCCTGCTGACAAAATCCAAAGACAGAGAGATGAGTAGTGGTGACACAAGAAAGGAATTTATTTCAGTGAGGCCCACACCGGGAAGACAGTGGACTGGTATCTCAAAGACTGTTTCTTTGTGCTGAAAATACTTGTGGGTTTATTATGTAAGGAAAATGTGGGGGAAGGGTCAGTGGGTACCAGTGCTGGGCAGTAAAGGTCAGGTTAGTCACTATCTTGGGGTCAATCGTGCAGGGTCTTGCTGGAGTCAGGGCAGTAGTTAATTGCTTGAGGGAGTAGTTTCAGTTCCCATCACTGGAGGCTTTGCCTGTGGGGTCTTTTGCCTGAGTTAAGAGAGATAAGCTGACACGAACTTAATCAGAAAGTACAGACTGAGCTCAAAATGGAGGTGGTTGAAGTCGTCTTTCAGAGCAATGTAATCTTTTGCCTTATTTCTAAGTTCGGGATAATTGTTCTTAACCAAAGGAGAGAAGAGCAAGTATATGAAAACGATAACGTTCATGGGGCGCCTGGGTGTTCAGTGGATTAGGCATCCGACTTCGGCTCAGGTCATGATCTCGTGGTCCATGGATTCAAGCCCCCGCATTGGGCTGTGTGCTAACAGCTCAGAGCCTGAAGCCTGCTTGTGCTCTGCCTATATCTCTCTCAAAAATAAACACTAAAACAAACAAATAAAAAGAAAACGATAATGTTCAGGAAACAATAGTCTTTTACCTTAAAAAAATTAAAAATCAGGGGCACCTGGTTGGTTCAGTCGGTTGAGTGTCTGACTTTGACTTCGGCTCAGGTCATGATCTCACAGTTCGTGGGTTCGAGCCCCATATCAGGCTCTGTGCTGACACCTCAGAGCCTGGAGCCTGCTTCGGATTCTGTGTCTCCCTCTCTCTCTGCCCTCCCCCACTCCCACTCTGTCTCTCTCTCTCTCTCTCTCTCTTTCAAAAATAAATATTAAAAGAAAATTAAAAATCAAAGATTACTAGTACTATATTAATGGAAAAAGGAATAAAAATCATCGGTAATCCTATTAACTATCATCAGAATCATCACTATATTCCTGGCCCTTGCAGACTTCTATACATTATGTGACTAAAAATATATGCCCCTATGGGTGTTTGTTTCTAATTTTAAAAATGAGATCACGCATACTGGTATTTTCTAACCTACTTCTTTCCCTTAGAATTTCCCCTGGAATTTAAGCTCCTCGGAGCTGGGACCCAGCTTCCTTTATCAGGTCCCGCTCCTGTGTTCTGAGAGGCACCTCACATGGAGGCCATAATTGAGACCTGCTCTTGCTTCTGTTTTCAGGTTGGCAGCCTCGATGGTTCCTTCTCTGTGGGGGGATATTATCCTATTATGATTCTCCTGAAGATGCCTGGAAAGGTTGCAAAGGGAGCATCCAGATGGCGGTCTGTGAAATTCAAGGTGAGAAACCAAGGCATTTCTAAGTTTTCTTTTTCTTTCTGTCTCCCCCACAAAATAAAAAAAGGACTGGCCTCTGCGTGCCTTTCTCTGCTATTCCTGTAGTACAGAGATACATAGTGTTATGTCCCAAAAGAAAGCCTTACAAATAAGACCTAAAACTGCAGACAATTTTTACAGGGAGGTTGTTTAAAAGGTATCAAAATAAATGAGAGCAACGTGCTTCACCACACATCTAGTGCTCATTCTTGATTCACTTGCTCACCTGAAGCCAGGGACTCTTTGCAAAGTTTATGTAAGTCTTTTTACTGCAGCATCAAACACTTCTGTGTATAAATCAGGACACACACACACACCTTCTCACCACCACCACATTACTTAAAACAAGCAAACGCATAAAGACCTGCAAATAGCCTTTACTTCTTGGTTTGGAGACATCTTGAGACATGCTGAGAAGATGAAGCTTCAAAACAGATTAGAAGGATATTTTGGGGTGAGGTAGGGGGTGAAGGAGAGTGTGGTTTGCTTATTTCTTCTGAAGGTCTCCGAGGCAATTCTCGCACTTTTGCTCTAACTTGTGAAGGACAGTAGAAAAGGAAGAATAGTGTGTTCTTGATTGCTTTCCAATAAACCCAAGAAGGTACAGAGGCACACCCTTACTTACGGGTGTGCAAGCCTTTTTGGCCTCAGAGCAGCATACTTTACGCACACAAGCCAAAAGAGAGATTCTATCTCTATTCTGATAAGGAGAATTGAGTAGTACTTTTTTAGTCTTGGTGATACTTTGGAGCCAGCCAAGGTTTTTCCTTTTCATCAGCAGAGGCACCTAGAAAGAGATAAATAAACAGGGGAGGTGGTAAGGGCTGGCATCCCCCCTTGGAAGAAGCCTTTAATGACTGGTACCAGTTGAGCTCTTGAATTTGGGTAGGGTAGGGCACCAGATAGAGCTCTTCTAAGTTTCTTTTATCTTCAGTTTGTTTTTCATGTTTGTTTATTCTTGAGAGAGAGAGAGGCAGAGCACGAGCAGGGTAGGGACAGAGCAAGAGAGGAACACAGAATCCGAAGCAGACTGTAGACTCTGAGCTGTCAGCACAGAGCCCGACGTGGGGTCAGATCATGACCTGAGCCAAAGTCGGACGCCTAACGGACTGAGCCACCCAGGCACCCTAGCTCTTCTAAGCTTCTGACCTCCCTCTGCCTGCTGTCAGTTCATTCTGTAGATAACACGCGCATGGACCTGATAATCCCTGGGGAGCAGTATTTCTACCTGAAGGCCAGAAGCGTGGCTGAGAGACAGCGGTGGCTGGTAGCCCTGGGGTCAGCCAAGGCTTGCCTAACAGACAGTAGGACCCAGAAGGAAAAAGGCAAGTATCGATTGTTCTGTGGTCTGGGAAGCTTGGGAATCACCCACTGGCATCTCTGGGTTCCCATATTTGTATCTTGCCTCTGACCACCTAGCCAGCTTTTTATATCCTGCAAATGCCATATACATCTGGAATTTAAACCACAGTCTGTATCTAACTCCTCTCTCTTGGCATCTCATAGTAGAAAGAGTACAGGCGTTGGAGCCAGATACAGCTGGATTCAAATCATGGCTTTGTAGGTACTGGCCTTCGGCCTTGGCATAGGTCACTTAATCTCTCTGACTCTCAGCTTCCTCTTATTTTAAAAAGATGTAAAAGTGTACATTAGAAGGATTGCCGTAGGATTCATCATTATACTAAACTGTCTAGGACCCAGTCTGGCACAGAGTTGACCTTTGGTAAAGAATAGCTGAGCCTTGGATCAGGGCACTTTCTGCAGTAGGACCCCACTTTCCCCTCCCTTTCCCTGGGGTGGGATGGATACTCATTGCCGGGTTGCTGCTGCTTAATGCTCATTAACTTGACATCGTTGTCTCCTGAGAACCATGGCACAGCTTTCTATGTGGACTATGGGAAGAGTGCCTGAGCCCTAACCACCACCTTCCCAGCCCCCCACCCATATATATATGCACCTAGAGAGAGAGGCAGGAGATGAGGCCTCTTTCTCATGACAGGTGTGGCAGATGTGCTTGACTCTTCAAGTAGACACAGTAAAATGGCCTCTTCCTTGGTTGTTTTTTAATGCTAACTCAGGAGCAAATTCTAGACACTGTCAGCTTTGACTCAGATCAGGTTGTAACATGCAGCTTTTTCATGGGACAAAAAACAGAAGTGATAATGACTAGCTGAGCCCTCAGTGAGGGAGCAGCTGGAGCACTGTGCTAATGAGGTCTCAGCAGGTGCACAGAGGGTGTCATTAGCTTTGACAGGTGCCATGCTGAACCAGTTCTGTGAATTAACAAGCCATCTTATTAGTGGTAATTGCACGTTACAGAACAGTTTCCCAGTTTTGAGCACTGTTAGCAGGTAGATAGCTATGACCCCATTTTACAGATAGGGAAAACTGTAGCAAATACCAAAATTCTGAACCACTGACTCTTTGCTCCCAGTTCTGACATTAAGGGATAAAAAGTATGCTGTGTCCTTCTTCCTATACTGGTGATCATTCAGTACCTTGGCCCCAAAAATAATATAGATTACAAAAGACCAGAAATCTCTTTATTCTGTTTTTCTTGCCCTCATATCTTCACTCACATCTTATCTATAACCCATACCATAAACATCTGACTTTAGATACAGGTTATATATTCCGCTCCATGGTATGCTAACTAGTAAATTGTTTATTTATCCTGATAATTACATCATTATCATTTTATTATTTAGAGTTTGCTGAAAACACTGAAAACTTGAAAACCAAAATGTCGGAACTGAGACTCTACTGTGACCTCCTCGTTCAGCAAGTAGATAAAACAAAAGAAGTGACCGCAATCGGTGTGTCCAATTCTGAGGTAAAATATTACTTGTCTTAGCCATGTGAAAAATAGTGCCAGATGTTGCTTACAGGTAATGCTTACTCTCACACAATCCCTGACCGTTTTGGAATTTACTATTTTTCTGGAGGAAAAAGTAACAAAATTCAAGAGAGAAGAAAGGTGCATTTTTGGGATACCAAAAAATGCATTTCAGCATATGGAGGCATATAGTTTTCCTTCACAGAATGAATTCAGGATTAATTGGTACCCTTTGGAACCTTTAACATTGCTGCTGGTGTACTAAAATATGCTTCTCCCCATTTGCATCACTTTTTAAATTACAGCCTTCCCTGTCTAGCACAGCTCCTTCTGTAGGTGTGGCTGCTAACATGCCAGCATCATGTTTTTCAGTAATGTGTATCTGTCACCTTTGATAAGACTAACAAGATTTTATTTT
Organism: Panthera tigris; assembly: GCF_018350195.1. Lineage (NCBI taxonomy): Eukaryota > Metazoa > Chordata > Mammalia > Carnivora > Felidae > Panthera > Panthera tigris. Next base: position 120,303,046 of record NC_056661.1, read on the forward strand.
ATTTTATTTTATTTTATTTTATTTTATTTTATTTTATTTTATTATTTTATTTTATTTTATTATTTTATTTTATTTTACATAAGCTCTATACACAACATGGGGCTTGAACTCACGACCCGGAGATCAAGAGTTGCATGCTCTACTGACTAAGCTAGCCAGGCACCCCTGTAACAGGATTTTATTGGTGAAATAGCAATTGTTGCTTTAGTGTAGACTAGTGCTTTCAGAGATGGAGACACAGCTTTCTTTTCCATCCATTGTCAGTAAGGATTGTGATTTTTAATGTTTATTAATAAAGTCATTCATTCATCCTAAAAAATATATTAAAAGACCTGTCTGGTGTTGGGTATTGAATGGCTCACACTACCCCCAGAGGGTCTCTGTTCTACTCTCAGAGTAATTATAATCTAAACAGCAGTGCCTACAAAATGAAGAACCTGCGGATTCTAATTAATGGTTTTAGTAGAAGAATATTATGTTACTAGTGGTATGTGTGCTTTCAGTGTTTCTAAAGAAGGGTGATTTAACTCATTTTCATTCACTTCCTTTTGGGTTCTCCTATCCATTCAGCAACTGCCTGTTGTGTACCAGATGCTGTGCTGGGGGAGGGGAGGAGAGGGATACCAAAAGAACATTTCAGTCCTGCTCTTGGGGTGTTTATAGGTCAGAGCAGTGATTCTCAGCCCAGAGCAATTTTGCCCCGCGGGAGACATTTCTGGTTGTCACAGCTGAAAGAGTGCCATTGGCATCCACCGTATAGAGGCTAGGGTGCTGCTTAACATCCTGCCGTGAGCAGGAGAGCTCTCCCCCTTCTCCCCCCACTACAAAAATGAGCCAGCCCCTCACGTCAGTCGCGCCAAGGTGGGGAAGCCCTCCTGATCTAATGGGAAGGGAAAATGTGAACATAACAATTTTTAATTCAAGGGTGCCTTGGGAACTTGCTTATGAAACTATGGTTGTGATATTGTGATTTATAATACAAAATATATATTTGGTCTTCATAATATATTTGCCTAATATTATATAGGCAATTATATATTAATATTAATATTAATATTAATAAAAATATATAATAAAAATATATTATATATATATTATTATATATTTGCATAATATATATATCTGCCATATATTTGGCAGAGATCCTAAAACCCTTGAAATTTCCTGTGATGAGAATGATTAAGTTGCCTTTTGTTGTGTTGAGGAGACTTCTCTTAAAGTGCCTAAGCCAGAGGCCTGGTTGACCTAGGACCCAACCGTGTGATTAGAGGGTTAGAACATTCAGACTCACTCACCCACCCCCACCCTCATCTCCTGGGAAGGAGGAGGGGCTGAAGATTGAGTTTAATCCCAAGTGGCCAAGGATTTCATCAATATTCTATGAAATGAAGTTTCCATAACCCCAAGAACAGGGTCCAGACAGCCCCTGAGTTGGTGAACACATGAAGGTTCAGTGAAAGTGATCAGAGAGCGTGGAAGTTCTGAGCCTGTTCCCAGGTGCCTTGCCCTATGCATCTGTTTCTGCGTTGTATCCTTTTCTAATAAACTGGCAATCTAGTGAGTAAAATGTTTCTCTGAGATCTGTAAGCAGCTCTAGCAAATTAATCAACTGAAAGGAGGGGGGTGGAACTTCCAGTCTGTAGCAGGTCAGTCAGAAGCACAGGGGACAAGCTGGACTTGACATTGGTGTCTGAAGTGAGGGTTGTAGAGCAGCCCTGCCGGACTGAGCCCTTACCCTGTGAAATCTGACACTTATCTTCAGGTAGATAGTGTCACTATTTAGTTGAATTGTAGACACCCAGCTGCTGTCAGAGGTTTGCTTGGTGGTATGAGAAAACCCATGCATTCATAATCAGTGTCAGAACCATAGTGGTCCACAACCAGTAAAATCACCTGCTAGCTTGTTAGAAATACAAAATTGAAGAAAATACAGAGGCTACTCTTAAAAGAGAAAAATTCAACTGAGTAAATTTTAAAAATCTTACTGACTTTATTTAGCAGCTCATGAATTGGGCAGCATCCCATCTAGCAGATAGAAAGGAGCTCTGAAAAGCTGTACAGGGCTAGAGATTTTTATAGACCAAAGTGAGCAGGAACAAGGAAGTTCTACTGGGCATTTGCTGATTAGTTAAAGCAGGGTTACTTTCCTCATGTAGAGCAAAGGGAAATCTTGGAGCTGGGTCAGGTACCTTGTGCTGATCGCTTGACCCTAGGCCTGCCTTGTCTAGGATAACCAAGCATAGAAACTTGGAGATTTTGAGTCGCTAATGTGAGGCTTAGCATGAGCGACTCCATCTTGGGCCCAATCTAGTTTTTTTTATACCACTAAGATGTGTCTACTGTACTCTCTAGTTGGGGTATGACCTCAATTTCCTGAACAACTTACTAATACCAATATTCAGAGGAAAAACACCCTGAGCAAGTAAAATAACTGGAAGAAAAATGATGTTCAAAAGAATTACAGTTGCTAAAACCTCTCAAACTCATCTGTACTGAAATCCAAAAACCTCATTTGACTGAGGGTTGATGGGGGGTGGGAGGGAGGGGGGGTGGGTATTAAAGAGGGCACCTTTTGGGATGAGCACTGGGTGTTGTATGGAAACCAATTTGACAGTAAACTTTATATATTGGAAAAAAACTGAGAACAAACTGAAGGTTGATGGGGGTGGGAGGGAGGGGAGGGTGGGTGATGGGTATTGAGGAGGGCACCTTTTGGGATGAGCACTGGGTGTTGTATGGAAACCAATTTGACAGTAAACTTTATATATTGGAAAAAAACTGAGAACAAACTGAAGGTTGATGGGGGTGGGAGGGAGGGGAGGGTGGGTGATGGGTATTGAGGAGGGCACCTTTTGGGATGAGCACTGAGTGTTGTATGGAAACCAATTTGACAATAAATTTCATATATTGAAAAAACAAAAACAAAAACCTCATTTGAAAGTAAACAATGAATTTATGGTTTCTAATGCTTCTCTTCTAGAACCTCATTTTTACTCAATGGGAGACATTTCTCCATTGATTCCACAGTTCTTTAGTCTGTGTGATTCCATTTCATGCCTGCCACCCCCTTACATAAGACCTGAGGGCTCTGTGCCCAGCACCTGGCACAGTTCCAGCATCTAATACTGTTGAACTGAAGAAATGTGTTGCCTTCATCTGGAGTAGGGGGTGTGAGTGTTGAAGGGTCAGATTGAGGGTAAGGCTTGTCTATGGTTAGTAGATAAAGTGGACACACTCGTTATTTTTCTTTTGTAATTGATGTACATATTCGTCCAGCAAAATAGGTGGGTACATTATTACTGCACTGTGGATAAAAACCTCTAAGGACATTCCACAATTGGGCTCTTTCTTTTTTGGCAAGGTAAAGGAGTCTTCCACTCTCGTTGTTTCATAGGAGGGAATTGATGTGGGAACTTTGCTGAAATCAACCTGCAATACTTTTCTGAAGACTTTGGAAGAATGCATGCAGATCGCAAATGCAGCCTTCACCTCTGAACTGCTCTATCGCACTCCCCCAGGTTCACCGCAGCTGGCCATGCTGAAGTCCAACAAGGTAAAGGCCAGCTCAGGTTGGCCGCAGGAGGGCATGAGGAAAAGTTAAAAAATGATATAGTGAACAATGTTATCCATCCCCCTTTAATGACTGAGAAAGACATTTTTTTAGTAGACTTTCCTTTATGTCCACTCACATATTTCGGTCCTCAGTCCCCCCTGTCCATTTGTTTTGGCAATTTTACCACCTAAACCTGTCTCTGATGTAGCTAGCCTCTTATCAGCCTCCTTATCCAGTGAATCTTGCCAAGATTGGTGGTTGCCTTCTAACTAGTTGCTTTCACCCTGACCTTCCAGGCAGCCGATGGTATTTCCATTCATGCAGTATAAACTGGACCACTTTACCCTAAGCCACGCCATGCCTTCCTCATCGCCAAAGGTTAAAGTCAGAACTTCTTAACCCCTTCTCACACCACCAGCCTCTTTGTCATTACCTGGCTGAACGTACTAACAACATATATCCCCCCCCCGACATCTTTGCACCATTTCCCAGTGCCAAGAATGCTGTTCTTTCTCACTTACCTTTCCCTGGTTAGCACTTCCTCATCCTTCAAGATTGAATCTCTCCTTTCCTGAATCCGTAAGTTGGTCTAGGAGCTTCTCCTCTATGCATGCCCCTATTTTAGCATTACTCTGTATTGAAATTACCTTAAGGGTAGGAGCCTCCATACTGTTTATACTTCTAGTATTTGAAACGGTGCTGCATCAGAATCTTAATTACAAGAAATCCAACCACCAAAAGTTTGGCTATGGTAATTAGATCCTTCAAAAGACCCATCTTCCTTTTCCTTAGAAATTTGGGTACACTTGTTTGAAAAAATACAGAGGACTGGTTGAGATCAATGACTCCCTTTGGGGAACAATCTAAAATTGTTCCTTTGAGTGGAGCAGTTATGTTATGGTCATATTTACCACTTTTATATGTGATAAGACTCTGAATATGCTCTGTTGGAAATTTAACACGAAGCTTTCATTTTTTTGCTTCTTTTAAAGATGAAACATCCTATTATACCGATTCATAATTCATTGGAAAGGTACAGTAACTCTTTTGTTTTTCCTTCTTTCTAAAAATAAAAAAGTAATTTTTTATTGTTGGTTTAAAAGAAATAAAAATATGCTGATCATGATTTGAGGTGGTGCCAGAAAGAAACAGTATCTCATCTTCCACTTTGGGGTGAGCTTGAAGCCATGCAGATCTTACACTCAGCTCTGACTGCCCAGGGAGATGTCTGCATTCTCCCTCATCTGTGGATGAATCTGCCCTCCACATGTAGTAACTTTTCATCACTCTAGTGTGCCGAGGGTTGGAACCGCCTCTCATGGAGGAGCCAGGCATTGACTTCAGTGTGCTTTTATCCAGAAAAGACAGTACGATTTTATGTTATTTAAAAATAAAAAGCTTAGGTAGCTTTACAAGTTGAATAAAAAACTTAATATCAAAATCTAAACTATTCCTCTAAATGATCCTTTGATTTTAGAAAAAAAGTACACATTTTCATAGTTGTGTTCTTATTATTTGGGGTCTTTATTCAGTTATTATTTTATATAAACATTCCTGTATTTTGACTTACTCCCTATATTTGTCCTTTCAAATTATTACTTAACATTTCATCTCTTTGTATACTATTGTTTGCTTTAGTACAAGGATTGTTCCAATTTGGTTACCATTTTTTTCTTGTTCTAGATATTTCTACTGGGAACATCTTTGTAGATTTTTTGTGTCTGACATTTCCTTAATATACTCCTACATTTTTAATTGCTAAGTTGAAATATGGCATTTCTTTAAAACATAAATACTTTTCCTGGAGTCACTAAATAGCTTAGCCCCTTTGTCTTTGTTTTTATTAGAAGGAAATATTTTTGTTCTTATTTGGCTAGATATAATCACTTACGATAAGGCATCATGGTTGTCCCTTTAACAAAACAGCTCTTCTACTTGCCTGTTAAACACTTTTCCTGTCACCCCAAAGAGCAGCCTATTCTCAGGATGTATCCTGTGTTCTCCTGCTTCTTTTCTGTCACACGTAACTTTTTAGGGAGTATTCTCCCCTGACCACAGCATGTAGCTTCTGGACAGTTAGCTGGTAGGCAAACAGGTAGGAGTGGCCAGTGATTCTGAGAGCTGAAGAGAGAGAAACAACTTCCCAGGAAGAAGCTGAGAAAAGCTAGAAAACTGTTAAATGTGTCCATGTAGAAAACTGATTGAAAACCAAAGAGCTGTCAATGACTGTTTCCTGTTGCTGGTGGGGAGCAGGAAGTTTGAATCCACTGAGGGTCCATGAAAAGCCAGGAACGGCTCTTTGATTTCAGACCTCCAGTTGGCAGACAGGCCTGCTTCCGTCACAGGCACATACCTGCCTTGGAGGCAGGAGGCTGAGACATTTGGCCGATTTAACAACAATGGTTTCTTTCTTTTTTTTTTTTTTTAACGTTTATTTTATTTTTGAGACAGGGAGAGACAGCATGAACGGGGGAGGGCAGAGAGAGAGGGAGACACAGAGTCTGAAACAGGCTCCAGGCTCTGAGCTGTCAGCACAAAGCCTGACGCGGGGCTCAAACTCACAGACCTCGAGATCATGACCTGAGCCGAAGTCGGATGCTTAACCGACTGAGCCACCTGGGCACCCCAACAATAGTGGTTTCTAATCACTGTTAAAAGTAGTTGGTGCTTGTGAACCCTTCCTCTCTTTCAAGATCTACCTGTGCAGTCTATTTAAGACCAAATAATTGGACTTTTTGCCTTTTTTTCCTTATAAAAAATTTCAGGCAAATGGAGTTAAACAATTGTGAAAATGGATCTTTACATATGGAAATCAATGATGATGAAGAAATCCTAATGAAAAATAAGAGCTTATATTTGAAACCTGCAGAGATAGATTGCAGCATATCAAGTGAAGAAAATACAGACGATAATATAACAGGTAAAAATGAAAGTAAAGTCTGAAGCAAACCATTGAACAGTAGGATCTTGGGAGTTTGATTCTTTATCCATGATGTGACACTTGAGGCGTTGGCCTCAAGACAATGTGCTAGGAGTGCCTAAGGCAGACATTAGCTGGATAACATAGGTCACTCCACAGCGTTGTGCCAGCCCATCTGACCCAGTGTTGAGAAGGCAGAATGAAGAGAATTTACCTATTCACTGTTCTGTGATGTTCGTGGGCTGCAGCGAGCAGCAGTGGGCAGCAGCTGTCTGTGCTGACTTTTTAGAGAATATGAGGATTTCACTGGCCCTCTACTCTAAGTCTCAAGATCCTTTGAACTTAAACTATGATGTCAGACTTAACAGAGTATAAAGTTATGGCAGTTCAGGTTGCTGTCCTCCTGGTTTCTGGTAAGGCCTGCGGATATCACCATTCACCAGCCACCAGCAGGTTTTCACCCAGCCTTCTCTGTGTCCCTCGAGCCAGAGTCCTACACTTCAGGTCAGAGCTTGTAGTGATGCCACCCTTTCAAATTTGCTAATTCCCTTGGCTCTAACCACTAAAACCAACTTCAGATCAGTCCCAGACAACTGTATTAGAGCTTTTAATTGTGTTGTAAGTGTTTAATAATTATTTTGAAAATAAAATTTTAAATAAGTTTCTTGCTCATCTCCCCTGAAATAACAAAGACCCTGTTTTTTTCCAGATGAGCTGGGGACAAAGAAGGAGGGTTTTCATAGCTAATAATCTGAGGCAAGCAATCCACACAGTGCTGATGTCTTATCCCTTGAGTAAATAATAAAGACAGGGGAATTTCTGTGGAAACAGTACTGTAATTTATTTGACCCAATAATTTTACTTCTAGGAATTTGTCTTCAGGGATAGTCAAGTTTAAGGACAAATGTCTGTGGACGGGGATGTTCTTTATGACATTACAGTGATTTTCATTATTCATGGTAGTTATAAAGTCACTGCAGACACTGAGTTAGTAAATACTGAACCATTGCTCTTAGGGGAAATACAAAGTTAGGTTCTGCAAACCTCTATTCACATTTTGGTCGTCGACTGATCAGTGTGTATAACCTTGTTTTATGTGTGTTTCTGGTTAAAGACATCTTACTGAATATGTATTGTTAATTCATTAACATTGAACCCATGGTCAGCAGTACTATAATGGCAGTGCTTCATTCGTGCCTGAATGGAGCTCACCTGACACATGTATTTTCTCCATAAGGCCCGTCACAGCCTTCTTACGCTTCAGAGCACGAGACAGCACTGCATTTGGTGGCACTTGCAAACAGCAAAATCAGTAACAGAACGCACAAAGCGTGACCCTGTATAAACACACGCGTATGGTGTGAGAACTGAAGCAAGAAGGCAGTTTGTCACCTTGGTTGACCTCAGCTGGGAACGTGTATATCAGGCAACTCAAATGTTTCACCACTGTACACATGTCTACAAATGACTGCAAAAGTGCCACAAGCATTGGTTTTAGGATCACAGATAAACTTTGTCAAGAATACAAATTTGCAAATACAGAATACACTAATAGTGAGGATCGACAGTATTTATAAACACTGAAATTTTAAAAACCATGTAAGTGCCCTCCACGTGAGCTTGATGCAATATTATATGGTCATTAAAATGGTATTTTAAAAAGTATTGAATGATAGGGGCGCCTGGGTGGCGCAGTCGGTTAAGCGTCCGACTTCAGCCAGGTCACGATCTCGCGGTCCGTGAGTTCGAGCCCCGCGTCAGGCTCTGGGCTGATGGCTCAGAGCCTGGAGCCTGTTTCCGATTCTGTGTCTCCCTCTCTCTCTGCCCGTCCCCCGTTCATGCTCTGTCTCTCTCTGTCCCAAAAATAAATAAAAAAAAACGTTGAAAAAAAAAAAAGTATTGAATGATAATGAAAATATTCATGATAAACTGTTGAGTGAAAGCAGTTTACAAATCTACATGTATTTAAACCCAAATTCATGCATGTGTGTTGTGTGTCTGTGTAGTATTTCACTGATTTTTATTTCTGTATATTGCTCCGTGTTTTAGAAATATTCACCACTGAATGTGTGTTAAATTTTATAATAAATAATAAGTATCTCCTGTTCACAGTCCAAGGTGAGATCATGAAGGAAGAAGGAGAGGACAACCTGGGAAATCATGACAGCAGCTTGGCACAGCCTGGATCAGACTCCTCAAGTAGCTCTCCAGAATCCCACTGGGAAGAAGGCCAAGAAGTTATCCCGACTTTCTTTAGTACCATGAATACCAGGTATCGTGTACTTTCTAAAGTCACTGACAGTTGGACACCAGCTTCCCTTCTGGAAGTCAATCCTGGTGCTCCTTTCAGATGATGGCGTACTATCCAGAATAGAGGAGATGCTATACCACGTGTGTGCTTTTCTGTTTACCTGTCTGAAGCAGTGGATGAGAAGGAATTGAATTGAGACTATACTCTGAACAAATTTTAGCTTGCTTTCTTAGACTGTCTTTGGAAAATGATTTGATTGCACCATTTTATAATAGAAAAGCAATCACTGAAATCAAGCCAAATGACTTGCCCTACAGAGGGGCAGCTGTTTTCATGGCTACCTCTGAATTGCAGAGAGTGCTAATGTTGTATTTTCAATCTTTCCTCCTCTGTATCACTCTATATCATTAGCTTTAGTGACATTGAACTTCTGGAAGACAGTGGCATTCCCACAGAAGCATTCTTGGCGTCATGTTATGCTGTGGTTCCAGTATTAGGTAAGGTTACTGCGTTTGTCTTGAATTCATTAGTCTCTGGAATCTGTCTCACTGCTGTTGTTTTGCAGGAGAAGTATCCTGAACCGTATGTACAATGAAGTGACCCTTCTTAGCTATTTCTGCATGTCACCGGCAGTACGTTTAACGTACGTTAAAACTGTGTGACCTTAAGCGTTATTCCACATTTCCGTTTTATTCCTGCTTGTGATTAAACGCTGACCACAAAGTAGTATAAGGAAAAATAGGAATTTTGTATTCCAGAAATCATACTCAAAAGCAAGCAAGAGTGGAAGTAGTAGAGGAACAGACCTTCAAATCCATTGGTATAATGAAAAACATTTTACCAGTTAAAACATTTTGTTCAAAGGCTTAAAAATTGTATGTATAAATTTAACTCCAAATTACATTTACTTTTTATATAGAGTCAGTAGAACCAGGAATCACTAGCATGTTGAAATTTGCTTCATGACCTATTTAGCTGTGCATCTTTTTAATTCACATTTTTAAATTTTGTGTATCTTTTTTGAAGTTGAGATATAACTCACATAGAACTTAAGTGTTATGATTCAGTGATTTTTGACCAACACACCTACCCCTACGTAATCCGTATCCCCATCAAGACTAGAATGTCTTCAGCACCCCACGGCGACCATTTTATTGATTTCTGTCACCATAGATTAGTTTTGCTAATCTTTCCTAAAATCTCATGTAAGGGGAATCATTATCTACTCTTGTGGATCTGTTTTTTTCTCTCAGTACAATGTCTTCATCCTTATTGTTACATGTATCAGTAGTTCATTCCTTTTTATTGCTGAATTGTATTCTATTAAATGAACATGCCACAATTTGTTTATTTATTCTTCTATTGATGCACATTTGCGTAGTTTCTTGTTTGCAGCTATTATAAATTATATCACTCTGAATATTGTGTCTGTGAACATATTTTTTCATATCTTGAGTAAATACCCAGGAGTAGAATTGCTGATTCATTGGGTTCATCTGGTTAACTTTATAAAAAGTGAATGCACAATTATACACTTCAAGCAGCAATGTGGGAGTATTCTGGTTGCTTCACATCTTCACAAACACTTGGTGGTATTGTAGTTTTTGGTTCTGGCTATTCCTGTGAGTGTTTAGGTATCCTTGTGGCTTTAATTTGTGTTGGGGAGGAAGAAGTTTATGCCCTTAACGTTCTTCTAGCTGGCCCAAGAATCAGATTGACATGAGACAGAATAACAGGAGAAAATCAAATGTAATGCCATACATACAGAAAATCCACACAGACATGAAATTTCAAAGACAGACAACATGAGACTTATATGACATCCTGACCTAAGGAAAGGGGCAGGGGTCTGGGAACAGGATACAAAACAGAGGAAGATCATTAGTAGGAAGGTGAAAGGAGATGGTCGGAAAACCAAGGCTGCGCTGTTATGCAGATAAGTTTCTTAAGTAAAGAGGAATCTGCTAATTGCTCTCTTCCTGGAACAGGCTTTTCCTTTCCCATGTAAATTTAGGCAGTCAAGGGGAAGGTAAAGAATTTTTCCTGATCTGCTGGGTTTTGATTGCTTTTCACTCAAAATAATCTTCATGTTCCAAGTGGTCCATCTTGGTGTGGCCTGCCCTTGACCCCTACACTTCCCTGATGACTAATGATGTTGAACATTTTCTAATATAATTTATTGGCCTTTGCTATCTCCTTCGTTGTAAAGTCTTTTCCAATCTTTAATCCATTTTTAATAGTTGGTTAATGTTCAGGGCTCCTGGGTGGCTCAGTTGGTTAAGTGTCAGACTTCGGCTCAGGTTATGAACTCACGGTCTGTGAGTTACAGCCTCACATCAGGTTGTGTGCTGAAAGCTCAGAGCCTGGAGCCTGCTTTGGATTCTGTGTCTCCCTTTCTCTCTGCCCCTCCCCTGCTCACGCTCTGTCTCTTTCTGTCTCAAAAATAAGTAAACGTTAAAAAAAAAAAAATTTAAGTTGGCTAATGTTCTTACTACTGAATTGTAAGGATTCATTATATATTCTCAAAAACATGTCATTGTAGACATATGTATTATGAGTATTTCCCCCCAGATTGTGGCTTGCCTATTTCTTAATGTCTTTAAAGAGCAGCTTCTAACATTCATGAAATCCAATGTATCTGTTTTCTTTTTATAGTGCTTTTGGTGTCTTAAGAAATCTTTGTTTATGGGGCACCTAGGTGGCTCAGTCGATAAAGTGTCTGACTTTGGTTCAGGTCATGATCTCACGGTTTGTGAGTTTGAGTCCCACATTGGGCTCTGTGCTGACAGCTCAGAGCCTGGAGCCTGCTTCGGATTTTGTGTCTCCCTCTCTGTCTGCTCCTTCCCTGCTCGTGCTCTCTCTCTCTCTTTCTCTCTCAAAGATAAATAAACATTAAAATTTTTTTTAAAAAAAGAAAGAAATCTTTGTTCACATCCAAGGTCATGAAGATATTCTCTTGAGTTTTTTTATACCTTTTAGTTTTGATTTTATATTTACATTTATACATCTCGGACTTAGTTTTTGTATGGTATGAGGTAAGGGTTGAGAGTCTTTTTTTTTCTTCTCTTTGTGATATCTGGCTGTTCAAAAACCATTTCTTGAAAAAACATTATTTTCTCTTTTATATTATTTTGGCCACTTTGTTGAAAATCAGTGAACCTTTTAGGTGTGGGTCTGTTTCTGTACTGTCTTCTGTTCCAGTGATCTGTTTATTTTTTCTTATGCTAATACTTATATTGTCTTAATTACTGTGCCTTTATATTAAAGCTTGAAATCAGATAATGTAAGTTTTTCCAATTTTATTATTCTTTTTCAAGATTGTTTTGGCGGGGCGCCTGGGTGGCGCAGTCAGTTAAGCATCCGACTTCAGCCAGGTCACGATCTCGCGGTCCGTGAGTTCGAGCCCCGCGTCAGGCTCTGGGCTGACAGCTTGGAGCCTGGAGCCTCTTTCCGATTCTGTGTCTCCCTCTCTCTCTGCCCCTCCCCCGTTCATGCTCTGTCTCTCTCTGTCCCAAAAATAAATAAAAAAAAAAAAAAAAAAAAAAGATTGTTTTGGCAATTCTAGGTCCTTTGCATGTCCATATAAATTTTAACTTTTCAATTTCTATTGGAAAGGATTTTGTTTTTTTGGTTTTTTTTTTTTTTTAATTTTTTTTTTCAACGTTTTTTATTTATTTTGGGACAGAGAGAGACAGAGCATGAACGGGGGAGGGTCAGAGAGAGAGGGAGACACAGAATCGGAAACAGGCTCCAGGCTCCGAGCCATCAGCCCAGAGCCTGACGCGGGGCTCGAACTCACGGACCGCGAGATCGTGACCTGGCTGAAGTCGGACGCTTAACCGACTGCGCCACCCAGGCGCCCCGATTGGAAAGGATTTTGATTAAGATCATATTGAATCTGTAAACCAATTAGGAGGAAATTTACTTCTTAAACAACTTTGAGTCTTCTAATCTGGAAGCATGCTATTTCTCTCCATTTACTTAAGTCTTTATTTTCACAATGTTTTGTATAGTTTTTAGTGTAGATGCTTTATACATTTTGTTAAGAATAAATTTTAGAATTTTATGATTTTTGATGCCATTGTAAAAAGTATTTCATCTTCCAGTTGTTGATTGACAGCATACAGATACAGTTGACTTTTGTGTATTTTACAATATTTTATAATCATGAGTGAGTTAATTTTATAGAATGCATCTTCAGTGTTTATTGACGTTGTATCTTTTTCTCCTGTACTTTTGTTAATAATAGTGAATTACATTGTTTGGATGAATTTAAGTCTACTGTCTTGCTATTTCTATCATCTTGCTGTTTATTTTCTATTTGTTCTATCTGTTCCTTGTTTCTTTTTATTCCCTTCTTAAATTCTAGGCAATCAATTAATTTTTTATTATTCTGTTTTATTTCCTATTTTAGCTTTTTAGCTACCTATCTTTGTCCCTGCCTCTTCCCTTTTTCTTTCTTCCTTCCTTTCTTTTTTTTTTTCTTGGATCAATCAGATGCTTTTTAGAATTCCATTATTTTTTTCTCTTCTGGCTTTTTACCTCTACCCTTCGTTATTTTTTTAGCTGCTCCTGTCCCACAGAAATATTCGAACCACATACATGATTTTAAATTTTCTGGCAGACACATTAAAATAGTAAAACAAAACAAGTGAACTGATTTTTTAAACTAATTTTAATATATTTTATATAATTTAGTGTATCCAAAATATTATCTTAACTTGTAATCAATATAAAGAAATGGCTAATGAGATATTTTGCCTTCTTTTTTTGATACTGAGTCTTTGAAATCTAGTATTTTATACTTCTAGTACATTTCAAGTTGGAATAGCTACATTGCAAGTGATAGGTGGCCACATATTTAGTGGCTGCCACATTGGACAATGCAGCCGTAAAGATTACAATATGCATTGTGAACATATAAGATTATCCTCACTTGACACTTACTTAGGACCTTATTATAGTTACCCCGGAATGGTGAGTAATAGAAAAAAGTGATGATAGTATCCTAGAAGCCTTTGAAACTTATGTTTGGAAAATGATTTAAAAGCAAAAAAAAAAAAAAAAAAAAAAAAATTGGGGGGAAAAAAACATGCTAAATTTTGTCACTGTAAAAAAATACTTTCCACTTGAAATCGTTGCTTTTTTAAAGATGTTTTCAATCTTTTCTTCTAGACAAACTTGGCCCTACGGTGTTTGCTCCTGTTAAAATGGATCTTGTTGGAAATATTAAGGTGAGTGTACAAGCTTGTCTCTACAGAGACCATATCATATATTTGGAGGGAGTAGTGCAAGAAATCTCATTCAGAAACACATGATTGTTGACTTTATACTCAAGATGAAAAGTACAGGCCAGCTGTGAGAAAGGTTCTGAGGCAGAAAAAAAATACTTTAGAAACAGTATTTTTAGAACCTTGAGACTATTTAATTCTAGCTTAAGCCTCATGAGAATTCTCAAACAAAGGAGTGCCTGGGTGGCTCAGTGGGTTGAGCATAGGACTCTTGATTTCAATTCAGGTCATGGGATCAAGCCCCGCATCAGGCTCTGCACTGGGCATGGAGCCTGCTTAATTTTACTCTCTCTCTCAGGGTGCCTGGGTGCTCAGTCGGTTAAGCGTCCTACTCTTGGTTTTGGCTCAGGTCATGATCTCATGGTTCGTGGGTTCGAGCCCCACATTAGACTCTGCACTGACAGTGGAACCTGCTCGAGGTTCTCTGTCTCCCTCTCTCTCTCTGCCCGTCTCCTGTTTGTTGTCTGTCTCTCTCTCTCTCAAAATAAATATTTTTTTAAAAAAAGATTCTTTCTCTCTCTCCCTCTACCCCTCTCTCCTGCTCTCATTTTTTCTCTCTCTCAAATAAAAAAAAAAAAAAATTTAAATAAAAGAAACAGAATTCTCAACTAAAACATAGTACCTTGAGAACATAAGGAAAAAGGTAATAGAGGCTTAATTTGTTTTGATTTCTTAGAGGCCTGCTTGACAAGTTTATGCATCTCCATGTTATACTGATTTACTTGATAACTTTAGCATTTTTAACTTAGATTGTTTCCCTGCTTTTCCTGCAGAAAGTAAATCAGAAGTATATAACCAACAAGGAAGAGTTCACCACCCTCCAGAAGATAGTGCTGCATGAAGTGGAGGCAGACGTAGCCCAGGTTAGGAACTCAGCTACAGAAGCCCTGTTGTGGCTGAAGAGGTGAGGCAGCTGGGATGGGGCAGCAGTTGAAATCCAGCTCAGTTGAGATGCTACCAGCAAAAAAAGTGCCCTGCAAAGACTGCTTCTGAGTGGGGGATCTAACCCAGTAGCCTTCTCTAGAAGGCCTGATGAAGAGAGCACCAGCTCTTTTTTGTCCTTCTCTTCTGATGATGATAAACATTGTTAATATTAACAGTATATGTAAGATAGGAATCTTAAAGGGTGATAGACTTGACTGGTTCTCTTTAAGTCAGTGGGTCACAAACTTTGGCAGCATCCAAGTCACCTGGAGGGCTTTCTTCAAAATGCGGATTGCTCCAGTCCAAACTCAGACTTTCTGACTCATTAAGCCTAGAAATGGGGGCCCAGAACTAGCATTTGCAACAAGTTCCTAGGCAGTACTGAAGCCACTGGTCCTGGGACTACATTTTGGAAACCACTGTTTACGTATATCAGATGAGAAGGGTCTAGAACAAACTAAAGGGAAATGACAGGGAAGAAAGGACTGCCATGTAACTTGACCTCTGTTGCTGTGTCCAAGATTTTGAAGAAGCTGGTATCTGCCATTTCTTTATACTCATTCAACATAGTGGACGTTGAAAATAATATTTCTTCCTCTCTTTTGTTTTAGGGGTCTCAAATTTTTGAAAGGATTTTTGACAGAAGTGAAAAATGGAGAAAAGGATATCCAGACAGCCTTGAGTAAGTGTCCTTTACATTTTGATTGATCCACTGAATAGGATATGGAATGGAGACCCCTAGAGGAGGAGACTGGGAATAGGGGAAATTTCTGCTTTTCCAGA